>NC_060279.1:62023692-62323692 GCF_021613505.1 Equus quagga
CTGGGAGCTGCCCTTCTGTACTGGGTCTGGAGAAGCCAAGGACAGGGCAGGCAGAAGGCTGATGCTGGCACCACTCTCCTCTGAAAGCATGTGGACGGGTAAGGCAGGGATTCCTGGGGAGAAAGGGACTCACTGTGGGCAGAGCTCTCTCAGCTCAGACCAGCTGAATGGCCTGTGAGCTTAGGCAGGCCTGCAGGGACTGTGTTTACCACCCACCCGCCTGTGCATCCTTTCACAGCATCCTGCACAGCCTGGGCACCTAACTGATAGACAGCAGTGAGTGCTTGTGGCCTGAGAACCATCTTACCTGAGGAACTGGGTGAGGAAGAAGGAGAAGAAATCAGGGTCAGCGATAGGTCCTGCAGAGTTGGGTCTTGTGGGGGCAGCTCAGGGCCTGGGGTTCAGGGCAGGCTTATCAGCATTGTAGGTGCTGGGCCCCCAGGTACTCCCCTCTTAGCCTCTCCAGTCCTTACCCTGTGCCCTTTCATCTGGGTGCAGAGAGCTCAGAATTCGCTGGTCATTCTCAGAAATGTGCAGCCATAGGCTGGGGACAGTGTACACAGCTTCTCCCTGTGGGACATGAACACTCAGCTTGGCCCTGGTCCAACTCCTCACCCAGATATTTCCCAAGGGAAGCCCCAGACTAACCATAGCCCTGCGGCGTGAGGTGGCCCAACGGGTGAGTGGGGGTGCTGTGCAAGGGCCTGCCAGCATCAGACAGCTCTCAGCCAGGCGCACTAGTGCCCCCTGATGCTCCTGGTCCTCCTGCACCTCATCCAGAAGTTGCGACAGTGAAAGGCCTGAGGACAGGGGACCAGGGGATGGGCCGAAGCTTAAAGAGGAAGAAGGGTAGTACAGGTGTGGAGGAGGGCTTATTAAGGAAGAAGGAGGTGATGGCTGGAGAGGTCGCTCTACAGGGAGTTAGGAACACTGGCCAACCCATAGAAGTACCTGCATTGGGGGAGGTGGACTCTGAAAGGTGCTCCCTACAGAAATAGAGGGGACAGGTCTGAGGAACAATCCTGAGGCCTGTCTACACAGACTTGCCATCCCCTAACCGAGCCACTCTTGGCCCCAGAGCCCAACCCCAGACTCACGCCAGGCAGTCATAGAGCTTTTTCTGCACATCCGGGTCCTGGTTGCTGGGAAAAAGAGGAAGGTAGTAGGCAGTCCGTGTTACTAAGGGGCCAAGCTCTCCCACCCAAAAGGCCTATGCCAACGCCAGCCAGGCACGGGTGAGGAGAACAGCTGGAGGGTGGAATCATCACTTACCAACCAGTCACCCGTTCCCGGGGCTGCTCCGTGGGAAGCAGGCTGAAGCGGTCCACCTGAAGGTAGAACTCCGCAGGCTGGAGAGTGAGTTCAGGGACGGGTCTCAGGAGTAGCGACGAAGAGTCAGGCCCAGTAACCCGCCCAAGCCAGCCTTACCACTCACCGCGCCGCCTTCGGCGACTTGGACTCGGACGTCGCAGTCCTGCAGCAGCAGCAGCCGACCTTCTGCCCCTCGGAAGCCGAACTCCTTATCCTCCCTGCAGCGAGTGCCACCGTCACTGTCTAGCCTGCCTGAACACAGCCCCGCCCACCTTGGGCTCAGGCCTTGCGCCCTCCCGCTGGACTCCGAGCTCCCCGGGCCCGGAGGACCTCTCTCACCAGTCCGAGGTGTTCAGGGCTTCCCGCGTCACTAGGCATCGGACACTGTAGGTCCCGTCGGACACAAGCAGTGCGGCCCCCACGTCAGGGGTGTCAGGGGCGCGGGACGGGCCCGGACCCTCGGCGTCCTGCAGAACCTGACAGCGGCGACCCGCGTCAATCCCACCGCCCTGGGGCCCCGCCCTGGTCTCCGGGCCCTGAAGCGGGTAGGCAGCTCACCTCGAGCAGTTGCCCCGCCCGCGGAGTTGAGAGTGCCTCTGACCCCAGGACCAGCTCTCGAATCCAGGGCCGCAGAACAAGGGTCCCCAAACTTGCCATTCCCGCGGTAGCACCCAGCGGCGCACCACCGGCCCGGGTTTCCCGCGGTCGCCGCGGCCACACCTCTCGTCGGAAGAGGAAGCGCAGGACGGCTGGGCGGGGCCTGAGGTTGAGGCCCCGCCCCTGTACGTGCCCGCGCGTGCGCACGAGCGCGTCTAGTTCGAGAACTTGTGTGCGGGCTCCTGTTGTCTCGACTGGATGCTGGCCTTCTTACTCTTACCGGGGCATCTGTCCGAGCAGCGGCCTGGCGTTTGGGCTGTACGTCAAGACTCCCGGCAACGGCAGGAAGGGGCCAAGAGCTGGCTCGGATGGAGAGGGGAGGATGTGGGGCCTGAGGCTGCGGCTAAGGCTGGTCCGAGCGAGTTGGCTTGAAGCCAGTTCAATACCGCGTGACCCCGAGGGGTTCAGCAAATATTTATTATGACTCATCTACAATATGCGCGGTCTTGTAAGGCCGGTAGAAGTAACGGTACACAGCAGTCAGTGTCACTTCCCTCACTCTCCTTTCGGATTGGCCGAGCCCCTCCCCCACACTCCGCGGCGCGCGGATCGTAGCGTAATGACGAAAGAGCACGAGAAGCCGTCTCCACCCCCATCTCCGTTTCCTAGGAAACGTGGACTCCGTGTTCCACTCTCCGTCGCTACCCACTTGACGTCATGGTCTGGATGGGAGGGCGGGGCAAGCGCTATCGCTAGGGGCGGGGCGGCGTGGGCCGGCCGGCCGGGCTGTGCACCTGCACCTCGGCGGGCCGCCTGGGGCACTGTCCCCGGCCCGCCCGGCCCCGCCATGGCCAGGCCACAGAGGACCCCAGCGCGCAGTCCGGACAGCATCGTCGAGGTGAAGAGCAAAGTAAGGGCCCCTCCGACCCCGGCTCCGTCCTCGACCCTAGGCGCTTCCAATTCCTTCATTCTCCCCTTCCTGGCTCCTTGGTCGCCACTACCTTTTTCTCTTCTCCATCCTCCACGTCCCATTCTCCAGCTTTTCTTCTCGCTTTCCCCTATCCATCCTCCTCCCTTCCACTGCCGGCCTCCAGAGTCCCTCTGTGGCCTGGGTACCTGGAGGGCGGGAGAAGACCTTGGACAGCGTCCCTTGTTCTGGTGCTGAGGTCTGGGCGTAAGGCTGCAGCTGTTGCAGCAGCCCTATCTTTCCTACGCCTGCCACCCGCAGACCTGTGGTGAGAAAGGGCGCGGGCTCCGTCCTGACCCCTCCGCTCCCCTCACTCCCTGCCTCCAGTTTGACGCCGAGTTCCGACGCTTCGCGCTGCCCCGCGCTTCGGTGAGCGGCTTCCAAGAGTTCTCGCGGTTGCTGCGTGCGGTGCACCAGATCCCGGGCCTGGACGTGCTGCTTGGCTATACGGATGCTCACGGCGACCTACTGCCCCTCACCAACGACGACAGCCTGCACCGTGCCCTGGCCAGCGGGCCCCCGCCGCTGCGCCTGCTAGTGCAGAAGCGGGGTGAGGAGGATGGGGTACAGTGGGCAGCCTCTGTGGGGTAGGGTGACAGAGCAGGTCTACGAGGGTTAGTCCATTCCCAGGGCGCCTAGGCTTTACCCTCTGCAGTCCTTGCCCTTGGCCTGACCTCCAAGTGGTAGGAAATAGCTAGAGTGCCCCTTTCCTCAGGCCTGGACCTGATGGAAAAGGGCCTAAGTGGGAGAGCAGGGTTTCTGATCTCAGCGCCCCCCTCTCCTGCAGCAGAAGCTGACTCCAGCGGCCTGGCCTTTGCCTCCAACTCTCTGCAGCGGCGAAAGAAAGGGCTCCTACTTCGGCCAGTGGCACCCCTGCGCACCCGGCCACCCCTGCTAATCAGCCTGCCCCAAGATTTCCGCCAGGTTTCTTCAGTGATTGATGTGGACCTACTGCCTGAGACCCACCGACGGGTGCGGCTACACAAGCATGGTTCTGACCGCCCCCTGGGTTTCTACATCCGAGATGGCATGAGCGTGCGTGTAGCTCCCCAGGGCCTGGAACGGGTTCCAGGCATATTCATCTCCCGCCTTGTACGAGGGGGCCTGGCTGAGAGTACAGGGCTGCTGGCGGTCAGTGATGAAATCCTCGAGGTCAATGGCATTGAGGTGGCTGGGAAGACTTTGGACCAAGTGACAGACATGATGGTTGCCAACAGCCACAACCTCATCGTCACTGTCAAGCCAGCTAATCAGCGCAATAATGTGATGCGTGGGGCATCTGGGCGTCTGACAGGGCCTTCCTCTGCTGGGTCTGGGCCTGCTGAGGCTGATAGTGATGATGACAGCAGTGATCTTGTCATTGAGAACCGCCAGCCTTCCTGTTCCAATGGGCTGTCTCAGGGGCCTCCATGCTGGGACCTGCGCCCAGGCCGCCTATTTCCTGGTGCCCGCAGCTCTCTGCCCTCCCTGGATGATCAGGAGCAGGCCAGCTCTGGCTGGGGGAGTAGCATGCGAGGAGATGGTAGTGGCTTCAGCCTCTGACAGGCAAGGATGCAGCTCCTTACCACTCTAGGCTTCTGGGACATGGCAGGGACTTCCCTAGTGGGGGTTTTTAGTTTGCTTACAGGGCCCTCTCAGTCTGGGGAACATTAAAGGTTTTCTACAAATGCAGTCATGGTCCTTCTGTGTCCCAGCCCTAGCCTCCTCCCTGATCCCACAATCTTGCTTTCTGCCCTGGATGTGAGGCAAGAGTGATAAAGGCAGCAGGGAGACCTTCCTGCAGTCAAGCAGCAGGAGGGCCACCAGGCTTGGCATTTCTAGGATAAGAAAAGCTCTTATGGAAACAAACCCCACTGTGTACAAAAGTTTTAATTTTGACAAAGGGGTAAAGAGGCTGGGATGGCCCTTCTACAACCACCAGTGTCTGGAAAGAGTGCTCTAGGGATACTGCCCGCTCCACTGCTCCTGTCTTCGGACTCCACTCTGTGATGCGGCCCAACCCTCTTTGCAACCATGTGGCGATCCTCAGTGAGGATCTCCATCACTGTTCCCATAAAAGGGCTCAGGCATCCATCTTCACAAAGACCTTGGGGCGGGAAAAGATCTTGATGGCCTCTTCTATCTCCACCAGCTTCCGGTCCAGCTCAGCACGGTGGCCTTGAGCCCTCAGTGAGTCTGCACCAGCAGGCAGCAACACCAGCTCACGCAGCAGCTGGCGCTGGCCTACAGGGCACCCAGGAACAGTGAGTGCTGGGCAGAGGTGCATGGTCCCCAGTGGGCTCCCCATCCAGCTCCCCTTGCCCATGTACTCACTCTGGAGTAGATTGTTCAGTGTTTCTAGCCGCTGGTTCTCAGGCATGCGAGTGTGGCCAGGGGGCATGGCAGGGTCCGGCTGGCTATGCTGGCGGGCCTCTGCCTCCTGCCGCCACAGATCCTTGCGCTCCAACAAGCTGCAGATGCACAGGGTCAGGATTGATGATCCCAGGGAAGATGTTGGCTCCCACCCTCCACAAGTACCCCTCACCCTGGGTGTTGGGCAGTGGAACCTACTAATGGGGCACATGGCCCTTCTGTGTGGCATTGTAATGTTCCTGGGCTTGCCGTTGCTGCTCCAGCACCTGTGCCAGGACCTGCAGTGAGCGGGAATGCCGCCGGGGGGCCCTCTTGGCAGTGCGGGCATTGTGGCTAATGAAGTCCACACCCAGGCCTGGTCCCTGCAGGACATGGCAAGCATGATGGGGCAGACAGCACTGTATTGTGGCCTGAAACCCCCAGGCTCCTTGCCCCACCTCCCAGGCCCCACACATCCTCTCACCTTAGCATTGGGACCTGATGGGGTTAGCTGGGGACTGGGAACACGGGGTGGTGGGAGCCCAGGGCCGCAGCGGGAATGCGCCCGTAGGAAGTGGGCAGGCTCTGTCCCAGAGACAGGGCTGGGCTCCTGGAGGGCAAGGCATAGCAGAGGTATTAGTT
The DNA here is from genome assembly GCF_021613505.1 of Equus quagga. Classification (NCBI taxonomy): domain Eukaryota; kingdom Metazoa; phylum Chordata; class Mammalia; order Perissodactyla; family Equidae; genus Equus; species Equus quagga. The sequence continues at coordinate 62,029,541 of NC_060279.1, forward strand.
AGGTGGAGGTCAGGGTCTCAAGCCATAAGACCAAGTCTCTGTCCTTCCTGCCTCTCAAGATCTTTCTCTATGCCCAGCCCTATGGGCCTCCTCCCTCTTGAAGGAGCACTTCTCCTCATCAGCATTTCAACATGTGTCTTTCACATCTTTAAGAAAACAACAGGGGCCAGCCCCGTGGCCAAGGGGTTAAGTTCACGCACTCCACTTTGGTGGCCCAGGGTTTTGCTGGTTCAGATCCTGGGTGTGGACATGGCATCACTTGTTAGGCCATGCTGAGGCAGCATCCCACATGCCACAACTAGAAGGATCCACAACTAAAATATACAACTATGTATTGCGGGGACTTGGGGAGAAAAAGCAGAAAAAAAAAAAAAAAGAAAACAACAAACTACCCCTTTTTCTACCTCCATTCCTGGCTCCAGCTGCCGTTCTCTTTTTCTCTCCTTCCTAGCCAAGGTTCCTGACTCTGTCCCCACCAAGGTCACTGATGGCTGGCCTCCAAGCCCTCAAATCCAGGGTCACTTCCTTGGTCTCATCATCCTCAGCCTGATCCTCAGTAACACGTGGATTTCACTCCTGAGATCCAGACCTGACTCTCCATCTGCTTCCTGGACACACTCCTACCCCCTGGGAGTCCCACAAATGCTTCAGCTTCAACACAACAACATACCACCTTATTGTTTTTTCTCTCAATCCTGCTCCTTTTTATGAGACCACTGGGTAAAGAAATGGTGGCACTATCTATCCAAGACAGAATCCCACCACCATTTCCCTGTCCCTGCCCTTCCCACTGCCCTGAGAAATAAAGGTTGAAAAATGGATTATATGGTCCTTTATGATGTGGTCCAGCTGACTTCTTAGCCCAACCTGGTGCTCTTCTCCCCTCACAGTGAATTGTACACAGCATCCCCACTGCCCACACTCCCTCTGGACTTAGGACTTCTATCTGTGAGATTCCAAATCTATAGAATGTTCTCTTCCATTCTCCCCTTGCCTAATTCATACTTGACCCTCACCCAGCCATCACCACTTCTGAGAAAGCCCTCAGCACCACCCTACAACAGAACCAGCTATCTCTTAGTCCCCTGTTACCTAAGTCCCCCGTGATTCTCCTCTCTCCCCATAACTCAGATCAGGGTATAATTGTCTGTTGGCTAACAAGATAGACAATACTTCTGGATCGCTGAGGCAGGTACCTGCAGCTGGGCCTTGACACGAGACTCCACTTTGTCATATTTGGGAGAGCGCCACAGAGCCTTCAGGGGCCTGGGCTGGCCCTGCTCCCGGCTACGCTCCTGCTCACGGAAGCGCTTCTGGATCTCTCTGATCCTCCTCAGGTTCTCCTTCTCATGGTCTTTAGGGTCCTTTCCTGCAGAAAAGATGTTGCCAGGATCTGCCCTAATACAGCCCATGCAATCCACCTCACACCAGTTCACACACAGGTCCATACCCTGCCTCCTACAGAAAGATCTCTCTGACCTCTCCATCTAAGTTAGACCCTATTCACATACTCCACCTCATCACCTTGTTCCCTTCCTGATATAGTAATCTTCTTTTATCCTTGATTGTTTTCTACATTTTTATTGTGAAGTGTACCATTAATCATTTGGTATATCATATTCATCTCTTCACTTGTTTATTGTCTCCCACATTGACTCCATGGTGGCCCATGCTTGTCTTCAACCTTGTCTAGCACCTCTAGGGCCTGGCACATAGTAGGCACTCAGCACACAACGCTTCACTGTTGTTTGAATCCATGAAGCTGATCTAGGGTTTCCCGGGACTATCTCATTCAGTCCTCTCCTGTGAGGAGGTAATGCACTTTCCCCTTCTTTTATAGTTGGAGAAACTAAGACTCAGAGAGGCAAAGCCTGAGGCCAGGTCCAGAAAGGAGGAGCAGCCACTTTTGATCTTAGCTTTTGACCTCAGACTCACCTCGCTGGCCGTTCTGCCCACAACTTACTCTTGGGAGTGGCCCCTGGGCCTAGAGAGATATCCCCGAGTTGCAGCAACACGCCCCCCACGCCATGCCGGCCACTCTCCAGGATCTCTCGGGCTCCGGGACCGATGCGGGGGCCGCGGGGAGGGGTGGCGTCCTGGTCCAGGTCCGATGTCAACAGGTTCAGCTTCGGCGCGTTTCCCTCAAGGCGCCCTTGAGCTGAGGGGCCGGACGGGGCGGAGTGCGGGGCTCAGTGGTGAAGCGGAGCGGGAACCTCGCTCAGGCCTCGCCGGGGCGGCGGCACCTCCCCACTCACCCGAGGCCGGTCGCCGGTAGTAGTCAGGACAGAGCGTAGGGTCTGGGGGGATGGGTCCCGAGATGCGGGACGGGCCCTCGCACATGCCGCCGTCGTCGCCCTGCAACAGTAGACCGAGGCCTGCAGGGCTGAGTTATCTCCGGCCCCGGAACCCTGTCCTCAGCCCCGTACCCCGTTCCTGGCTCCAGACCCTGATCCCGACCGTGCCCTCCATTCCCTCCCGGCCCCCGCCCCGCCTCCCGACCCCGGCCTGCACTCACTGCTTCACCTCCTAGCCCACTTCCCTGCCGGGTTCGCGGCCCCTCCCCTGCAACACCTGCGCAGGGGGTTCACCCGAGCCGTTTTGCCACCCGGGGCTGCAACCCGACGGGTTTGCTGTTGCCAGGCAACAATAGTTTCCGTCCCTGAGGTCAGGGGGCCAATGCCTCTGGCGCAAAGCCCTCTGGGGCTTGTAGTTCCTGCTGAGGGTGGGGGCAAAGCAGCCGCTAGTAGCCGTTCCCACCCCAGCCCTCGCCTCCCAGCTTGTCTCCACGACCAGCGCAGGGTCTACCAGTCCGGCCCCTCGGGGTCCGTCCATCCCCACCAAGCAACTGTTGAGGATGCTCTGACCGCGTGCAGCCATGGTCTCAGGAGGGGCCGAGAAGCGGCCAGGCACACAGGAGGAGACGGCCGTGGGGCCAGCACAGCTTGCGGAGGCGCTGGGTGGCTGCGCTCGGAGCTCTGAGGTGACCATCAGGCTGTCTAGCCTTCAAACACTTGGCCGCAGTGCTCTACGAGGCAGAACTCTGTGCGATGACCCCCTAACTGCCAGGACAGGCTCCATAGGCGGGGAGGGGCATAGGCTGGTGCCCTTCACCCGCATTTGGTGTCTGATGTCAGGTGTCTAATGACGGATCCCTGTTGCCTGGCCATGATAATTAGTTACCTATGTGTCACCTCTAGTGTCCAGTGATGGGAGAACAGTGCCTGGTGGCAGCCCATGGGGCCTGCCAGACCCAGAGTGCAGACAAGTGTCCAGCAGGATCAGTCTCAGAGCCATTGCTCCAGCAAGAACGACTCAAGCTGGAGGAAGAGAGGCTCAAGCCAGAGGTGGAGGCACTAGAGGAGAGAGGCCCCAGGGCTATGGGCTCTACTGTGAGGCCCAGTCATGGTCTGAAGAGGAAGCTGGTCAAGTGAGGGGGCTTTCAGAGGGAAGGAGCTGCAGAGCTGGGGGTGGGGGGGATGGACTTATACCCCAGTAGGATTCCTAAATCCATCCTGTACTCCTGTAGGGTGCATCCTTATTCCCTGCCACCACCATCACTCCTCACCCCTTCTGTCCCTCAAGAGCCCTGGTGTAGGGAATATCCAGAGAGTGAGTCTCAAGGCCTTGAAGGGAACTGAGCTCCCATGAGTTCTCAGCCCCTGACCAGCCTGGGGCCTCACTGACCAGAAAAGGGACAAGAATCTGGGCCCAGGGTGGTGGGCAGGCAGGGATATTCCCTAGGTTCAGGACAAAGGAGCCAAGGCTGAAGGCTGGGTCCTCAGGCCTCCTGTCCCCCAGCCTCCCAGGACCTAGTCACCAAGCCCATCCTAGGGCTGAAGCTGAGCTGCTACAGGGGCTGCCGCTGCAGAGGGAGGAACCAGAGAGTAGCCAGAGTGAGCCATCACCGTCTGCCAAACAGCACAAAAAAGCCAAGAAGCGCAAGAGTCTGGGGGCCCCAGTGCTCCCAGCTATGGCCAGCACAGTGTCTGCACCCTCAGAGACCAGGGGGCTGGAGAGTGAGTGGCAGTGCCTGGGCCTTCCCGTTTCCCCCTGCCTGCTGGACCCTTGACAGGGCACAGCATGGCACTCTAGCCCCTGCCCTGCCCTGGGTCCTTTCAGGAAAGGCCCAGCGCCTGAGGCCCCTGTACCAGTACATCAACTATTGCAACCCGGAGTTGAACCAGGCAGGGGAGGGGGACAGGGAGGCAGAGGCCGAGGTGGACCCTGAGTTGGAGCTGACCCTGGTTCCTGAGGAGGCAGGTGTGGAGCAACTGCAGGCCTTGCTGCACGTGGCAGGTGAGCTGGGCTCAGGCCTCACTTTGCCCTGCCCCAATACATTCGTGTTCCCCACCCATGCTCTAGTTCCCCTGGGAAAGGAGGCTGGAGAGGAGCCTGGGGGTTTGCTCAGCTTGGGGGTCAGCGGCTGCCTCAAGGCTGAGGTGGATAAGTCAACTCAAGTGGACATTGACAAGATGCTAAGTGTCTGCATGGCTTCACTTGTACCCCCACTCTCTCCTCAGTACAAGTGACTGTCCCGCCCCACTCGTGGCTCCCCTCCACCCAAGCCTGAACCACAGCAGCAGCCTATGGGCCTAGGCCCTCAGGTGGAAGGGGGAATTTGGCCTTTGCCCCAACTTGGGACCTTGGACTTGCTGAAAATAAATGTTTTCCTTTTCTCAGACTGTGATTCCCCAAATAAGCTGCCTGAAGAGGGAGAGGCTGGGAAGAAGGGTGGAGGACTCCCCAGTGCAGGGTTTGAAGCCTGACTGGTCATCTGGATTGCCCAGGAATTTGACAAAAATATAGATTTCTGGGCACTATCTCACACTTAACGGAATCAGAATTTACAGGCGTGGGGCCTTGTTCTATGCATTTAAAGGCTCCTCAGATGAACCTGAAGGTCTGATAGGAAAACAGTGGGGATGGAGAGGGAGGTGATAAAGAGGAACTTGGGGCAGAGAAAGGAAAGGGACTGTCAGGTCATGGGAAACAGGTACTTGGTCTTGCTCCATCTCCCAGGGAAGGGGCCTGCATTTGGTCTGACCTCGAGGGGGCCAACACTTGGGATTCCTACTCTAGGGTGGCACAGTTGACTTATCAGTGCCAAGAGTGGCAGCTTTGAAATGCTTTCCACTTATTGCCAGACCACAACTGAACCAGACTTTGCCCCCAGAGTGGCCCCTGGTGAGAGAGGCATCAGTCCCTTTTTCCCGGCAGGCAGGGGATGGTGAATGACTGCTGCTTCTTGCCCTCATGGGTCTCCGGGAGGAGGCGGCCCGTGTTATTTTGGAAACTCTCATATCCTGCTGCCTCCTGATCTTCCTACATGTCCCTGAGACACCTTCAACACAGGGAATTCCAAATTAAATGAATAATTTCTCCCCCCTCCAACTTGCTTTCCCTCCTGTATCTCATCTACACAAATGTTCAAGCCAAAATCCTGAGTGTCACCCCAGACCTCAGACCTTATCCTGCTCATTGACTCCTACAAGCTAATCAGGTATCAAGGCTGGTAAATCTACCCTCTCAGGTTGAGACCCTCTTGGACCCCATGGTCAGCACCCTTGCCTGGGACACTGTCATCTCTGGGCAAGAGCTCACTAGTCTCCCTGCCTGTGGTCCCTTGCCCCAGCAATCCTGCTACATACCCCTGAATCCCTGATGGTGTTGCTTCCCCTCTAGCACCCTGCTCCTCTTGCCCCAGCTGCCTGTAATTCCCTGACCAGCCACACCTTTTCTTACCTTCACTCTGCACGTGGGGCTTCTCCTGTCTGAAATGCCTTTATTCTCTCATCCCTCCACCCAGCTAGTGCACACGTACCCTCGAAGACTCCAGGCATCTTGCTTCCTGCTGAGTTAGGCAGCACCCAGTATTGCCCTGCATTGTAGCATCTACATATACTATCACTGTGGGTTATAAGTGTCTCCAGGACTAGACTGTGAACTCCCAAGGGCACACATCACCACATTGCATCACCAAGCAGAGGGCCCCCATAAAGGCATTAAGATCAGGAGACCAAGGTGGGGAGCTGAGGAAGCTGCAGAGGGACAGGTCAGGATCTGAAAGGCTGAGGCCATCCAAAGTCCAGAACCATGTGTGGGAACCCTGGAATAATGGCCTGGTAAGGTCATCAGAAGGGATGGGGTTGGCAGGCCCAGATGGAAGATGTAGGAAGAAAATGGGGACCGTCCTAGGCTGCTGCCTCCTTTAGGGGTCACTTAGATGCTCACCAGCCCCATGGCAAAGCCACAGGGCAAGCCATGGGATGAGGCTATTTCTTCTTTCCGCCTACACTTTTCCCTGGGGAGTGATTTTACCACCCCAGGAGATACTGTCTATAGGGATGAACATGGATTCTCTGGGATTTTTCAGAGGTAGAGGGCTCTTCAGATAACTGAGCTTGACCTCCTCACTATGGCTGAGGAAGCAGAGGCCTGGAGAGAAGTGGCCTTGCATGAGACCACACCCTGGGCCCCAGGGAGGCCCTGCCCTTTCCAGAGCTCTGCAGATCTGTGGACCTGGGAGCTCTCTGGCTAAGGCCTGACCCAAGAAGGCCAAGCAGATGCTTTCTCTGTATGGTCTCCAGGGATAGAGGTGTGGGCCAGGTCAGCACTGATAAGGAAGCACTGTTCTTATCTTTCAACAGGTGATACAGAAAATAGTAACCATATTAGAAAGAACCAGTCCACATTTCCTGAGGCCGATTACCTGACAGGTTTGTCTAAGGAGGGTGGGAGATAGGAGTCACAGAAAGGTACAAGTCACCACTACTGCTCCTAGAAGCTCACTCTCAGGGGAAAATGCTGAGACAGCATGATATAGGGAGACAGGTGCCATGGAAGAGCTAAGGACCAAGGCCATGGGACCACAGGTGATGGGGGTGACTGACACTTTGCCTAGGGGAGAAGTGGTGAAGAGGTAGCCCTCCAGCTGACTCCTGGAGAGAGCTGGGTGGCCTTCCAGGCAGAGGCTATGGCAGGGATGAAGCCTTGCTAGTGTGAAAGATGTTGGCCTCATGCAGGAGGGCCACATAGGGTGGCTGAAGCAGAGGCATGGCCATCAGGAGACCAGGTTGGGTGAGTCTGGGAGTGATCAGAGGGGTGAAGGCAAGGAGGGATCTTGGCCTGACATTTTGGAAGAGGTCGTTTGGGCAGCAGTGTGAAGGGCAGAACGAGGGAGACTGGGGACAGGCAGGAGACTGCTGCCATTGTCTGGGTGAGTATGAGGCCTAGATTTGGTTGGGGGTTGGAAAATAAGCAACAGGTATTTTGGAGTTCTTTTCTAGTTGCTCTATCAGAGAGGTAAAGCTAACTGCATTTTCACTGGTTTGGAAAAACTTATATTTATTTTTGACCCAAGGAAGATCCTGAGATTTGGGAAATAGGCCCTGGGAGGAGATGCTGCCTACCTCCAGGAGGGGGCACTGCAGGACAAGCCTGGAACCAGTTGGGCTCAGTCGCCCCTGGGGACAAGCACCCTGCTGGCTTCCTTAGCCACAGGCATCTGGGCCACTTCAAGATACATCTCCTCTCCCGGACCAACCCAAGACACATACAAAGGCAAAGATGTCTGAGAGATGGCCATGGGCCTGGCTCTGGGGAGTGCCAACAGAGGACCTGGGGTCCTCAATAAGCCCACTGCAGTCTGCCCCAGGACTTCTAGGAATCCATCTTTGTAAACAAGAGGTTTGCTGCAGAGTCCTGAAAAACCTAAGAAGTTCCACTGTGGGTCTGCAAGATGGCCCTTTCTTAAGGAACATCTGAGTCAAACACAATGGATGCATGTGCCTTCTTGGTCAATTCCCAAATTTAGGAGGGATTTAAACATCCTAGTACAGGGCCGGCCCCACAGCAGGGTGGTTAAGTTGGCGCACTTCACTTTGGCAGCCCAGGGTTTTGCCAGTTCAGATCCTGGGTGTGGACATGGCACCGCTCATCAGGTCATGCTGAGGTGGCATCCCACATGCCACAACTAGAATACACAACTATGTACTGGGGGACTCTGGGGAGAAGGAAAAAAGAATTAAAAAAATTTACAAACTCCCCCCACAAATGTCCTAGTAACACACACAGGGACTGATCTGGAGCTGAGCTGATTGTCCCCAGGAGGAAGGGGGCAGCTTCTCCTTCAACTCTACCAGTGTCTGGTCTGGTGGGGCTCTCTCTCTACAGTCTGCCTCCTAGGTCAGATCAGGCTGAGATTCCTGTTGCAGAGAAGGCAGTAAACTGGATGGGGACCAGAGCAGAGAGGTGAAATGCCTGGGCACTCAGAGGCTGAGAAGCCATAAGTGCTGGGGAAAAAGTAGTGCAAGGTCAGGCTCTGTAGTCAGATAACCCTGACCAGGCTCCTGGCACCATCACTTATAACTCACAAAAGGCAGGTAACTTTGTTCCTCTCTGCCTCAGTTTTCTGATGTGAAGAATGAGAATATTAATAGTAGTACCTCATAGAGTACTTTGGATATTAAATGAATAATACACATGAAGTATCTACCCCAGGGGGCCCAGCATGCTATAAGCATACTCCAACACCAGCCATTGTTATTTTGTCTCACAAGGACAAGGTCTGAAACCAGAACAATACAGGAAAACAGGCCTGGTGACTTCCATAAAGGGTGCCAAGAGGAAGAGGGAGCCCTCTCTGGGCCTTTCTCTTTCTGGCAAGGAGCCCAAGAGAGGGCAGAGAAAGGGAAGTGTAGAGAAGGGAAAGAGTTTGGTTAATCCTTGCAGGCTGGCAGAAGAAACAAAGGGGGTGGATGTGTCCTTTCCCACCACTCGACTCCACCTGAGGGACATGGTTAAAAGGCTATCCCTGTGTAGAACACAAGAAAAGCACAGCTGGTGACTGGTTGGTTGGACCAGGCAGTGTTCGGCTATATGCACCCCAAGGGGCAGCGTGTGAAGCCTTCCTCCTCAAGTTCATGCCATCCAGCCTTCCTGGGACCACTCCTCACCTCCCCTCTCCCAGGGGTCCCCTGGAGCCAACTCCATGGTTTCAGGAACGGAATCAGTTCAAGGAGGCCCCAAACTCTCCCACTATCTCACTGAAATGGCAGGCCCAACAGGCCCCCATCAGGAAGTCTTGAGTCCTTGACTTCCCTGAGGAAGGATTTTTCTTTGGAGGGCTCCTGGAATTTGGCCATGAGGGAATAAGCTGGGAGACAAGTGTGGGCAGTGGCAGGAGCCTATATGGTCTACTAGACTGTGATGGATCCAGAGCAGGTCAAAGCTGCTGTGGAGCCAAGAGGAAAGAGAAAAATATAAACAATCTATAACAATAAACAAGTCTTCTATTATTAAAGAAACCCAACCTATCAACCAACCAACCAACAACCACATGTCATAGTGTCAGACTTTCTCCTTTATTTATTAACATTTGTCAGATGTTCCAGAGCTCTCCCTTGTCTCCTCTCCACCAAATCAGGGGCCCTATGCCCTAGGTCAACAGCCCCTGAGAGCTCACCTAATGAAGAACCCCCCTCTCCCTGCCAGGGGAGGGATAGCCTGGAGCAGGAAGGGCCTGGCTGCATGGGAAGGAGGGCAGATGCGGATCCCTGAGGGATGACTTACTGTCCTGACCATTCCTGAAATGCCCTAGCCCAGGAAGGACATGGAAACACAGCTCTTGTCATTTTTCCTCAGGCCTGAGGAATCCGCCAAGCTGGCTCCTTGCTGTGCTTTCTCATCTAGTTAGGACCACAAATAGGTTGAAGCCGCTGCCAAGTCAAGCTTTTGCTGGCCCTGCTCACCAGCCTAACTATGCAGAGACCTGGTGGCAGCTCCACTCCATGCACATTGTGCTAGTCCTCTCAGCCATGGAAACCGGAAGGTCACTGCCCTGCAAATCTGAGAAGTAAATGAGCACTGGAGGGGGCGTTTCCCCAGGTTACCTTTGGCCTCACCTGGACCCTGCCCAAGTTGACTCATTAAATGAAAGATACTCTGTGCTATAGCCAAACCCTCCCATCATGGCTCCTGGTTTCTCCCTGGCCCCTTTGCCCCGTGGCAGGGAGCCCATGTGCAGGGTCACAGGTTATTCCGCTGGAGTGCTTCACACAGGTTCTGGTTGGTGTCGGGTTCCTCTGTCAGCACCTCCACAGCCTCCCACTCCCCAGATCGGCTTGACCTTTTGATGGCATCCACCACACTCTGCATATACAGCCCATCCTCAAATGAAGCAGCCATGGAGACGGGGGTGTGGTCCCATGTGCGGCGGTCCCCCTGCCCCTGGAAGGACTGGCGCAGGGCCTGCACCATGTAGACCATGCCCTTCAGGTAGAGCAGTGGGACGTCCTGGGGCCCCTGCTCAGGCAGTCCTGCGCCCACAGCCAGAGAGTCCCTCAGTAGCAGCTCCTCCTGTGTGGCAGAGTTCTTCTGCCCATAGAGGTCAGCTCCCCGGGCCACAAGGCGTCCCGCAGAGCCCACCACCATGACCTCGTGCACAAAGGCACCTGGCATGTTGAAGTTAAGTGTTACTGTGCTGCACACCCCCCCACCCATGAGCATCTGGAAGAAACAGAAGTCATCACTGGTGACATGCCGGATGCCACGGATGGCTGCATTCTGCCTCACGAAGGTCTTGAGCAGCCCATGCACCTTCTCAGCTCTCCGGCCAGTCAGGTGGGTCAGCAGGTCCACAATGTAGGTACCCATGGTGTGAAGGCCCCCACCGCCCATGAGCTCGTCGCAGATCCAGCCATAATTGGGGCTGAGCAGACTTCCCGAGTAGATGCGGGCGTCGCAGATCATCACTGCGCCCACATAGTGCTCTGCAATCAGCTGCTTCATGCGCACAAAAGCAGGCAGGAAGCGCAGCACGTTCCCCACCAGGCTCATCAGCTGTGGGTAGTAGCGTGAGGCTGTCACCATCCGAAAGGCATCCACTGAGGTTGCTGCCTTTTCACAAACCACATTTTTCCCAATACCTGAAAATAAAACACAACAGAAAATCTCAAAGTTCCAAGACATTTACACTGGGGGTAAAAACCCCCAACTCACTTCTTGAAGGCAGACAGATTCAGGAAAGCCTCCTATGAGACCAGACGGTAGCCTGGGACAAGAGGAAAGGTGACTCACTTCAGATGAAAACGGTACCCAGTGACTGGGACTGGAGAAAGAGCATGGGCTGGAGGCAGCAGCGTTAAGTTCTTAAGGGAAAATGAAAGCAGTAGAGGCAGAAGGCGCAAACCAGGAATGGGAAGTAAAAAGAGATGGTATTGATGGTTAATTTTATGTATCAACTGGCCAGGCTACAATGCCCATCAAACATCAGTCTAGATATTGCTAGGAAGGATTTTTTTTTCAGATGTGATTAACATTTAAACCAGTAGACTTTGAATAAAGCAGATTACCCTCCATAATGTGGGTGGGCCTCACCTAATTAGTTGAAAGCCTTAAGAAAAAAGACAGGTTTCCCAAAGAGGAAGGAATTCTGGCTCCAGATGCAAGTCTACAACATCAACTCTTGCTGGAATTTCCAGCCTGTTGCCCCACCTTGCAGATTTCAGACATCAGCTCCTACAATCACATGAGCCAATTCCTTAAAATAAATCTCTATCTCTCTCTTTCTATATATATCCTATTGGTTCTGTTTCTCTGGAGAACACTGTTGAATACAAGTGGGCTGGAGAGGTGGACATGCTTCTTGGACATGCCTATATACTTTTATGTATTTATTAGATCACTAGCTTGAGGCAAGAAAATCTAATCTATATTCCAGGGGCTGGGCTTTGCACTCTCAGTTGTAACTGCAGAAAGGGCTCTAAGATTCCCTGCAGATCATTCTCTGAAAACACTGCTCCAACAAAGTTAGTGTAATCAAAAGGCCAGAATGGGGCTGGCCTGGTGGTGCAGGGGTTAAGTTCACACGTTCTGCTTCTCGGCGGCCCGGGGCTCACCAGTTTGGATTCCAGGTGCAGACATCGCACCGCTTGGCAAGCCATGCTGTGGCAGGCGTCCCACGTATAAAGTAGAGGAAGATGAGCATGGATGTTAGCTCAGGGCCAGTCTTCCTCAGCAAAAAGAGAAGGATTGACAGAAGTTAGCTCAGGGCTAATCTTCTTGAAAAAAAAAAAAAAAAAGGCCAGAAAACTAGAGCCAAAAGGGAGTGAAACCATCTTTTCTATCCTCATACCCATTCTGACTACACTGCAGCTAGGAGGCACTCAGAGAGCAAACCAAAGCTAGACAAAGCCCTGAAGAGAGAGAGCTAGAAGACTGAGCAGCTTCTATATGAGTAAAATAAAAAGATGAATACTCTTCCATGTTTTAAGAAGAAAGCTCATGCAGGTACAAGCAGCCATAAGACACCAACACCTGGGGTATTCCTGTGAGCTTGGGGTGGTTCAAGTAGAAGGAAGCCCTATGCTAATACCTTCAATGGAAAACTTTCAAAGCCCAAAAAGCAGTATGGACTAGACACACACAGGTTTATTGGTGATGGAAAGCTGGGGAAAGGTGAAAACATCCAGTTATTCCATTACTCGCTGTACAGACACTGCCCATGGTAGGCTACTCAAACCCCACTACCCCAATTCCCCCCAAGAAGTCATGGGCTTCTTGAAGGAATAAACTCAAGGTCTGGTGAGAATACCGAGCAATTCTCCCTGCAAATGGCAGGATCAGGGAAGGCTTCATAGGGGAGTGACACTGGGTTATCTTAAAGGGAACAGATGTTCCAGGGAGCATAAGGGAGAAAGGGCATCCAGATAGAGGGAACTACATGTGCAAAGGCACTCAGGTAGGAAAGGGCCAAGAGTTGGAATTCCTGAAGTCCTGGGTACATGCTAGGAAATGGGCTGGAGTGGTTACATAGCACCTATAAGCAATGTGGGAAATTGGACAGATGGTTGGTAGTATCACTCACAAAGATATTCAAGGGGGGGTGGGGGTGGGGGGGATGGGGGTGGAATCCAAAACTGAGCTCTTTGTTGATACTCCCCTCCCCAAATCTTCCCCATCTCAGTCAACGGCAACTCCATTCTCCCAGTTTCTCAAGTCAAAATCACTGGAGTCACTTCTCACATCCCACTTTCAATCATCAGTAAATCCTGTTGGCTTAGCCTTCAAACTATATCCAGAATCTAACAAGTTCTCACTACTACCACTGCCACCTTCCTCATCCAAGCTGCCACTCTCTTTTTGCCTGGATTATTGCAACAGTAACTTAACTGGTCTCCCTCAGTCTCTTCTCAACACAGCAGCCAAGGCAATTCTGTTGAAACTTAAGATGGATCACAGCATAACTCTGCTTTGCATAAAACCCTCTCATGGCCTCTCACCTCATTCAGAATAAAAAGCCAAAGTCCTTACAGTGGCCTACCCACAGGACATACATGGTCTGCGCACCACCCCAAAATTTTCTTTTTGAACTCTTTGCCTACTACGGTTCCCACTTTTCCTCACTCTGCTCTAGCCACTGAATGTGAGAAGGGGGTTGTTGTGCACAAGGGCCTGGTGATCATGGAGAGGCAACAATAGCTAAACAGAGGACTGACAGGCAGGGCCAGGCCTCAGTGTCTTGGGCTGGACTACCTTGTGTGCTTTACTCTTCCAGCTAAAGACCATCTTGGACAAGGTGCACAGTTAGGCTTCTCCTCCAATGGCATCCTGGGCTCTACTCTCACACTCCACAGGCACTTCCAGTTGGAGGGGCAGCCTCCAAGCCTGGATGCCCATATCTCCAGGCAACCAGGTCAATACTGTGCCTTTTCTGGGTATGTGCATCTCCAATAACCCTGGTGTTCATCCCCTTGGTCCCCTGAAAGTTTTCTGAGTGCTTTCAGATGGGGCAATGGCTGGGACACAGATAATTTCTGGTGGCCCAATGCAGGTTGCAGCTTCCTCTGATGGACATGGATTCTGATCACACAGGCTCAGGGGGGGAACTCATCTGGCCACCTTGCAGCAGAAACCATGGTAACCATAGGCAATAACTCTTGTAACAAAAAATAAGAAAACTATACAAATGACTGATGTCCCACATGATGGATAAGCCCCATGACAAGTGACTCCCAGGAAGGGCCACTTATTGGTCATGAACTCAAGCTTTGGAGCCAGACATTTCTGTGTTCAAATACTGGTTCTCTCACTTCATTGCTGAATGACCTGGGATATTTCTTCTTTTTTTTTTATTGTAAAGATTGGCACCTGAGCTAATAACTGTTGCCAATCTTTTTCTTCTGCTTTATTTCCCCAAATCCCCTGGTACATAGTTGTATATCTTAGTCGCAGGTCCTTCTATTTGTGGCACGTGGGACGCCGCCTCAACGTGGGCTAACGAGCAGTGCCATGTCCGCGCCAGGATCCAAACCGGTGAAACCCTGGGCAGCCGCAGCGGAGCGCACGACTTAACCACTTGGCCATGGGGCCGGCCCCAAGACCTGGAAATTTCTAAATCTCTCTGGGCTTGGGTTTACTACACTGTAAAATGGGAGTCATATTCACCTGCAGGGTAGAAGAGAAGACTAAGTCAAATGAGGCAATATATGTAAAGTGCCTGGCCCAGTACAGCTCTGTCAACGGTACATTTTATTACCATCACCATGGGAGAGACCCAGCAGACATCATAAATACAGAAAAAAATGGCCCACTGTGACTTATATTTTAAGACTCACATGAAAGCTATGTTTTCTAGGCCAATAATTTTGACGTTCAGTATTTTAAAAGTTTGATTTTTAAAAAAGAAGTTTTAAAATCAACATGAACATGCATGAGTTTTCTTACTATATGTATTGTTTATCAGGTCTCTCACAGAGATAGGCCCAGCCCAGCCCTTTGGAATCACATTCTGAAAAAGTCGATCAGAGATACTGTGGTACTTTTGGCCAATCCTTCCAAGCTCCTCTCACTTCCTCTCCCCTCCCCAGCTACCCTGACCCTCAAGAACCCCACAAGCATTTGCCATTTGCACATATGGGATTCTCAGACATGAACTCCCAGTGTCATGAACCTCAGTCCTATAGCCAGGAGGAACATGTGGATCAGTAGCCTATGATATAATTCAATCTCTTCACTTTACAAAACTCTTAAATTTCCTGCTCTTCTTTAAATAACAGCAAAAGCTTTACAACAGATGCTGGCAGGACAAAAGGAGAATGGTTAGCCAAATGTCACATGACCAGGGAAGGGAGCAGTGTGGATAGGTCAGGGGGCCAAGGCAAGGGGAGAGGCCCTCACACCGGGGTCCAGCAGGAGGGGGCCCTGCAGGGAAAGTAGCCCCGATTGCTATCACTGTCTGTTCTTGGAGAGTCTCCAATGCTTCCCCATACCTGTGGGATTTTAGGATTGGGGACAGAAGAATCACAATACTGGGTGAGAATTTTGCCACTTGGCTGTGGAACGCATATGGCTGACCAGGGAAATAATGAGGAAAACGGGTTCTCAGACACAAATACCCCATCTGAGAGTTGCAGCTCTGGTCAACCCAGAGGTTTCATGCTGTAACTACTCACTGCAGGGGTGGGGGTGAACATTGCAGTGCGGGGTGGAGAGCAGGTAGGCTGGGAGGAAAAGGACTTTTGTGGCCACTGGGAGTTTGGTGGTATTAAAACTAGGATAAGCAATCTCTGCTTCATGCCATGAGAGGTCAGGGAAGGGGGAGAGACCTCCTTTCCTGAGCCCGAACAACAGGAGAGCTTTTGAACTTAGGACTCAGTAGTATTATCAATGAGGGAGCTAAAGCCTATCTTGAGTTAAACAGGTTCCTGTAGGCCAGGTGTACAGGGTCTTCACCTTTAGGAAGACTTGGGTTGCTGTGAAAGACATATTTATGTAAGTTTATCTAGCTTTCTTGCTAGGAAGTCAAAGGAGAAATTAAAGAAACTGAAAACTGCTTTTTGTCTTCAGGGAATGGAGAAAACACGGATGCTAAGTGCTTATTAGTTCAGATTTTCTGGAGGGTGAACAAGTTTCAAGCTGCAAGCCTCTCTCCAGTTCATACTCCCCAGACTACCTAGGAGTGAAGTGCCCTTGAGCACAAGAAGCCCGAGAAGCTGCCTCAGACTACCTCTTTGTTCCCTAGTAACACATCACAGATTGACAGCTCTGGGTCCACGACACCATTTCCTTATCTAGAGGCCTGGGACTAGATAAATGATTTTAAACACCAGGGTAGAGAAGCAGCCCAGGAAAACCATCACTATTACGTTTTATAAAATTCAAGCATTCTACCTTTTTTAACAAAAAATGTTCCACTATCAGAAAAATAAGTTTGAAAACCACCACACTGAATCCTTCTTGCCCACAGCCGATTCTCTACTCTTTCCTGGATTGCAGGCCCATATTAGTCCCCAGGCTGAAACAAGCAGACTGGACTTGCATGGGTAGAATTTGTGAATGCCTTCATTCAACCAGTGTGCCAGGCCCTGTGCCAAGCACTGGGGATACAACATCTGGCATGGTTTCTACCTTCAGACAGCTTACAGGTTAGTGAGAGAGACTGCCATTAATCAAATTATCATATAACTACATGTAGAACCAGACTCGTGATAAATCCAGTGAAGACGATATAAACGGTAATAATATAAGAGCATATAGCAGGGGCTTGACCCAGACTGAGGGTCAGAGAAGGCATCCCAAGGGACTGGTGTTCTTGGGATTAAATTATCTGGGTCAGGTTGCTTGAGAAATGATCTCTTGTTATTTCAAGAACCCATGGGAAAGGGTTGGCAAACTCAGTGTTTTTCTAATGAAGCACACAAGTGCCAAGAACTGGGTACAGAAACTCACCTTTCAGTGACAGATTTAAGAAAACATTCAACTGTGGCAAAGATGCTGGCACACCTCGCACATTGAAAAATATTTTTCTAAACCACTTCTGAACTGAGACATAAAACATATTAGGGTCCCTCTCTCTCTTCTAAGGAATTCATGGGAAAGCTTTAAGAATGAAATCTGAGGTGGAAGGAAAAAAAAAGGTCAAACAAAAGTAGAAAATAAGATGCTATAGAAAGAGTTGTGATACGAGAAGTATACCTCTGGAGGGTAAGTCCAAGAATTAATTTTAGGAAAAAATAAGAATGAGGGCAAGAAACAATCTTTATGGCCTCAGAGATGGGGTAAAAATATAATGATCTAACAAGCTGAGGAAAAAGCAATTTTGCCTATAGCACTAACACATCGTGAGACATAACCTTAACGTTGCTGGGCCTCAGTTTCTGTTACTGAAAATGAATACATTGGATTGATCAGTGGTTCTCAATCTTGTGCATCAGAATCAGAATCACCCGGAAGGCTTGTTCAAACACAGGTTGCTAGGCCTCCCCCCAGAGATTCAGAAGGTCTGTGATGGGGCCTGAGAGTTTGGATTTATAACAAATTCCCAGGTGATGCTGATGCTGCTGCTCCAGGGACCTTACTCTGAGAACCTCTGGACTAGACACTCTCTCCACAACCCCTACAGGCCTGACATTTCTCTGATTTTATGCCTATGAATTCCAGAAAAAGAAAACACAGTAATACTGACTGGTATGAAAAGTTTTAGAAGAATCTATGTCATACACGTCCTTATACCTGCAAATCTGTTATCAGTGCTGTATGCCTCACATTATTGCCTCTCAGTTTCTGTGACTTACCTTTTATGATGCGTAGCATAGCACAATGCAAGAAGGATCCTTCACTAAATAGAGGCTTCAGATCATTGCGATAACTTCTCACCGGTTCAAGATGTGGAAGAGCTGATCTAAAATTAGAGTACTTCCACAGCTGTAGAGCTAAGTAATTATGACTTTTTTTCAGCTCTAAAAAGATCAAGAATCTAAAGCTTATACCCTTAATGAAAAAAAGAGACACAGACCCAATAACAGAAAAAAAAAAAAAAAAAAAAAAGAGAGAGAGACCTATGTGGGAAGAAAAACACAGGAAAAAATGTTCTCATGCATATATAGAGATTTACACATGGGAATACATGGTCACGTGGAATGGCACTGAAGGTCTTTTGGGATATTGACTCTGAGGACTTTTATTTTATTTATTTTTTTGAGGAAGATTAGCCCTGAGCTAACTACTGCCAATCCTCCTCTTTTTGCTGAGGAAGATTGGCCCTGAGCTAACATCCATGCCCATCTTCCTCTACTTTATACGTGGGATGCCTACCACAGCATGGCTTTTGCCAAGTGGTGCCAGGTCTGCACCCGGGATCTGAACCAGCGAACCCTGGGCCGCTGAGAAGCAGAACGTGTGAACTTAACCACTATGCCACCGGGCTGGCCCAATGAGGACTTTTATTTTTATTTATTTATTTTTGCTGAGGAAGATTGGCCCTGAGCTAACATCTGTTGCCAATCTTCCTCTTTTTGTATGTGAGCTGCTGCAACAGCATGGCCACTGACAGACAAGTGGTGTAGGTCCATGCCCAGGAAGTGAACCCAGGTCACTAAAGCGGAGTGCACCGAACTTAACCACTAGGCCACTGGGGCTGGCCCTGAGGACTTTTAAAAACCTTGCATTTTTGCAGTTGTTATTGCATGTGCCTGTCCTGTTCCTCATCTAAACTGTGTACAAGAATCAGACACTGTCAGAGCTTTACAGTGGAAAGAATGGGTCCCGCTTTCAAGGTATTAATTTAAACATGTTCCACCAACCCACAGAAAAGTTTTTCACATCTGAGATGACTTAGAATGGTTAGTTTTATTTCTAGGCTACATTCAACTCAGTCAACCTTTTCCTAATGAATATCCAGAGGAGAATCCTATTTACTTTTAAAATGAATTTACCTTAAATAAACCTGCTCTTCCACTTGGGACAACAGGAAAACCTGGCTTTCCCTTGTAATGTGATGCCACTGTCTTTCTTGCAGCACTTGGAGGCAGTCATATATCATGCTGGAAAGGCTGGATGATATCTCCATTTCACGGGGGCCCACAGAGGTTTAGAGGGACAGAAATAGGACTAGAAGTGGGGTCTGATGTCAAGGTCAGTTTGGTGCTCTGCCTACAGCAATTCATGCACTCATGCTTAGTCCTTTGGGAAAACTGGAGGAGCTTTCCTGGCTTCTTCCATATGTGCTAAAGTCAAGCCAGAATTCTCACACAAAAAAAGTGAGAGCACACAGGGAATGAACTTTATGGTCACAACAGGCTCAGTGACTCCATTGGGGCCCGAGTGGGCAGCACCTAAGGGCAGGTCCAGCTGACAGGAGCTCTTCCAGCCCCACCAACTGGGCCCTGGGATCATGTACCTGCAAGAACAGATCAAGGACCCTCATTCACACCCTCCTCCTCCTGACAACAGAGATGCAGAGAGAAGGCTGACAGCCCTGCTTCACTGAGGGTGGGGACACAAGATCCCAGAAGCCTCTGTTCATCCCTGTCCTTCCTGTTTATATATATATATATATAAATGGCCCAAAATGTAGCGTTTTCCTGTCCCAGGAACCAGAAAACAGCAGGTTTATAGCCAAAGAACTCTGAGGTTTCCTCTATGTTTCTACACGGCTTGGAAATGGTCTCTAGCAGAGAATTTAACATTCAAGAAGACCGAGAGCCTCTAAAACTCTGCCTCTGGACACACCTGGCCTCACTAACCTGCATTCATGCCACAAGAGATGGCAAGAAGTCAAGTGACAATGGTAGCTTGATTCCCCTTGAAACTAGCCCTCTGTTAAAGTGTCAGCTTAGGTCTACTTAGTTCTAAACTCAATCTAGGAGCCATTATCTGCCCTCCTAAGAATCTAGGGCCAATGAATAATAGCTCCAATGTCACACATGCTCAGAGAGAGCTCTCTGGAAAAGACAAACCATCTATAATTTTTTGGCTAAAACTTACATGCCCCAAATCAACAATCAGATAGACTCACATTCTTGCTCACTTCAACGAACACTTATCCTTCCCAACCCATTAGGCCAGAGGTGACAGACATCCTCTCATCCTCTGAACCAGGGAGAGACAAGTAGCAGATCTCCACCATGATAGTGGCCAGGAGTGATGGTCAGCTTCATGCTATATCAGTTCCTGGACCCAGAGATCTCTCGCTGCATCAGAGAGACACTTGGTTCCTATCACCTTACATAAAACAATTATTCTGTCAATTAATTACATGATACCTGAATTGTTACTTAAGTCTTTTCTCATTTACCTTGTAGTGTGTGTTATTTCTAGTCTCTTCAATGGGGCTGTGAAAGCAGGGAGAGCTCTGATCCAACCCTCCTTTGAATGTCCAGAACGACATCAGGACAGTGTCTGGCAAACAGGAGGCATTACAAAAAATAATTGCTGGATGAATGTTTACTGGTTTTACTTCCTATTAAATTTAGATTCTGATTTATATAAGACAAAGAGAAGAATTTACCTACAGTTGCCAGGAAAGAGAAGCCCAACAGGAACTGAAGGAGAATAGCTCAACAAACCAGGCCTACCAGGGGTAGGAGGTTGCTGAGCCAACTGCTTCCCAAGGGAGCAGAGATGTGAGCAGGCTGTCCCGTGGATCCTGTCAGGGAAGCCTAGGACGGTCAGAGAGCCTTCCTACCCTCTGGCATACAAGATCTCAAAGTTTGGCAGGAAGGGTGTGCACTCAATCTAATCAAGGACTGACAAAACATGGAAAATGGTAGGCTGTGACACACCCTCCTCTCCTTCCTGTGGTGCTGCATGCCACAAAAATGGAAGAACAAATGCATCAATCACAACTAATTTCCCAGTGCCCAGGTCTTTGAAACTCTGACTTCACAGAGGCAAACTTTACATTGCCTGAAACGTAATAATCTCCAGCCCCAGTGACAGGCCAACTCTTAAGGTATTTGTTTAATTTTTGCTCAGGGATTTACTTATGGGAAGTGGTGAAGGCTGCGTCTTTCCCAGCCACTGGAGCACTTCCTCCGACAGCTGTAAGACCCCCTCAATGTGCCCTCCCCAGCACTGCTCCAGGAGTAAGTGCTATCCCAGAGTACTACTACCTGCAGGCCCAAGTGCAAGAAGGACCACCCAGAGGGAGATACAATCTGCCCTTGCTATGGCCTGACTGTCCGTACCTAGAGCCTTCACAGATATTTGCCGGGTGAGTGGAGGGGGGATGTTGATGCACACCAGATCCACATCTTGATGCAGCAAGACGTCATCAGTCCGACTGGTGTAGAAGGTGATGTTCATCTCCTCAGCAAGCTGCTTCGCCTCCTCCTCAGTCTTCCCCCACAGGGCCTCCACAGTGAACCCTTCTGCCCTCAGCAGCGGGACCAGAACCCGGGCGGAGCTGCCGGTCCCAAACACGCCCACTCCTGGGAGCATCTTCATGCCAACTTCTCTGTTCACCAACTCATCTCCTCACAAGAGCCTCCAGCATGAACACGAGCTTCCCACAGTCCTGGTCAAACATGGCTCCTGGAACAGCAAAGCAGCACCCTGGTCATTAGTGAAGGGCACACTCTGCTAAGGCTACTTTCTGGGCAACGAGTTCTCTGCCACAAAAGCACAAACGACTTAGTGCTCCATAAAAAGCTGCAGAAGCTTCTTGCATGGAGACTTCAGAATATTAGCAATATGCATCTACTGGAAGGAAGAAAAATGAAAAGATGAGTAAAGTTGCGTTCAAATCTTTGTTCTGTTACTTAATTTTCTGTGTGACTCTGATCAAATCACTTAACCTTTAGGACCTTACCTGTAAAAGTTCATGATTCTCTGACATTACATTATAGAAAGAAAAAGAAGAGTGGGAAACAAAACCCAGGAAAAGATGAAAGAGAACCACCTAGGCGCTACACAGATTATAATTTAAAAGCTAATGACAGCAAGCATAGGAAAATGTTCACTAGAAAAAAAAAATATCAAAAAAAATTTTTCAGGGCCGGCCCGGTGGCACAGCAGTTAAGTGTGCACGTTCCACTTTGGTGGTCCAAGGGTTCACCGGTTCAGATCCCGGGGCAAGCCATGATGTGGTAGGCATCCCACATATAAAGTAGAGGAAGATAGGCATGGATGTTAGCTCAGGGCTGATGTGCCTCAAAATAAATAAACAAATAAATAAGATGGAAACAAAAGTATTCAACTAAAAAATAAGCATGAATTTTAAAAAAAGTTTTTCAACTACCAAACCAGAAACAACAAGAAGGATGTTTAAAATTATATTTTTTCTATAAAGATATTCAAGCCAACATTGACTATGATTGTGAAAAACTGGGAAACAATCCAGATGTTCAATAACAGTAATAGGTTACATAAATAACACTATGGAGCCACTGAAAACCAAGAGGTAGAAGGCCCTCAATGACCTGAAAGACACTGCCATATATTCATTAAAAAGGGGGAAAACAAAACAATATGTGAAGTATGACATCAACTTTGTTAAAAAAAAGTGCAAAAGTATATATGTATAAGAATATACAAGGATTTCTATAATATATCTATAAACATATTTCACATATAACAGTAGAAGGACCAGAATATCCCTGAATTTAATAATGATTACTCCCATTGATGGGATTATGATTTCTGTTTTTTGGACTTTGCCAAATTTTCTACAATGAATATGTCTTACTTATTGTGGAGGTTTCCCTTCTGATAAAATGAAATTAAAACCAAACTAAAGCAAAGTCTGTTTGGAAACGAAGAGAGGTTTAGCTGTGCTCAGGGTACCAGGTTTCCCCATATGGCACCCTCTCAGCTAAACCAGTGGTCCCCACTCTGGCTGCGTATTAGGGTCACTGGTGACCCCAGTCCCACTGAATCAGACTCGGGGATGAGGCTGTGTCATCATCATTTTCTTTTTTTTTTTGGTTTTTATTTTTTTTTGTGGTAAAATACACATAAAATATACCATCTCAACCATTTGTAAGTGTACAGTTCAGTGGTATTAAGTACATGCATGTTGTTGTGCAACCATCACCACTATCCAACTCTAAAACTCTTTCCATCTTGCAAAACTGAAACTCTGTACCCATTAGACAATAACTCCTCATTTCAACCCCTCTCCCCCAGCCCCTGTCAACAACCATTCTATTTTCTGTCTCTATGAATCTCTATTTCATTCCCCAACTGTGAACACTAGGGATATATACCTCTTCACTCCCCATCCATGACATCCTCCTACATTTTTGGTTATTTCTGGGTCCCACTTTCTGAGTACTCACTTATATGAGTATCTCACATAAAGTGAAACCATCCAGTAATTGTTTTTTTTGTGATGGGATTATTTCACTTAGCAAGTCCTCAAGGTTCATCCATGTTGTAGCATGTCAGAATTTCCTCCGTTTTTAAGGTTGAATAATACTCCATAGCATGTATACACCATATTTTGTTTCTCCATTCATCTGTCCATGGACATTTGGGTTATTTTCATGTTTTAGCTACTGTGACTAACGCTGCTATGAACATGTGTGTACAAATATCTCTGAGACGCTGCTTTCAATTCTTTTGGGTATATACCCAGAAGTAAAAGTGCTGGCTCATACGGTAATTCTATTTTTAATTTTTTTAGGAACTGTTATACTGTTTTCCACAGGGGCTGTACCATTTTAGACAATTTTTTTTTTTTTTTAAGATTGGCACCTGAGCTAACATCTGTTGCCAATCTTCTTCTTTTTTTCCCTTCTTCTTCTTCTCCCCAAAGTCCCCCAGTACATAGTTGCATATCCTAGTTGTGAGTGCCTCAGGTTGTGCTATGTGCGATGCTCGCCTCAGCATGGTTTGATGAGTAGTGCCATGTCCGCGCCCAGGATCCAAACCTGCAAAATCCCTGGGCCGCCAAAGTGGAGCACGCAAACTTAACCACTTGGCCATGGGGCTGGCCCCCTATTTTAAATAATTTTATAAACACCTTACAGTCACTTAGTCTAGCAATTATCTTAAAAAATCTGACTACTTCTGATCTTGGTCACTGCAAATCACAAGTTTTAAGAAGTTTTATCCAAACGTATGATTTTGCTGTTCTACTTTTATCCACATAACATTGCTTCACTTGCATCTCTTCACATATCACAGTCAACCTATTTGTCAGTTTAATGGAGACATGGCATTTCTTTTGTAAATGCATCATAATTAACTCTTTTATTCCCCAACTGTGAGCACTAGGGATATATATATATCTCTCTTCACTCCCCATCCATGACATCCTCCTACATTTTTTGTCATTTCTGAGTGCCACTTTCAGGCTCCCTTGGCTCTTGCCCCCAGCTCCTTCAACACTAAGGTCTCTTGAGGTTCTGCCAGGGGTGCCCTCTTCTCTTCTTGCTTCACATGCTCTCTTTACTACTCATGTCCAGGGCTTTAATTTGTATACTGGTGACTTCCAAATCGGCAGCACAAGCCCAGCTTTCTCTCCAGAGCTTCACACCCATATATTCTACTCTCGAATATACAGTGATGTTCTTCAAGCTCCACAAAACCCACATGACCAAATCGGAACAGAAGCAGTAAAGCGAGATGGTGAGAGCACATGAAGTGAAGGCATCAGAGATATGTGGGTTCAAATCCTGGCTTCACCACTTCTTAGCTGGGTGCAATTTTCTTCACAGGGAAAACAGCTGTAATGCTATTTAGCTCTTGGAGTCTTTTGAAGATTAAACGAGGTCCAGTTTTATGTGCCTAGCAAGTGTCTGGTATATAGTCAGCATTTAATAATTATCATAAACCCTCTCTCAAACATTTTCTTCCTATATTCTCTGTCTCATGGAATGCCACTATCATCAACTCAGTTCCCCAACCCAGAAAGCTGGCCAGCAAGCTCAACTTTTCTATTCCTTTACCTCTACAGGTAACTCGTCAAGTCTTGTTGATCCTACCGTCTTGTTATTTGTCTCTCTCTTTTTTTAAAGATTTTATTTTTTCCTTTTTCTCCCCAAAGCCCCCCGGTACATAGTTGTATATTCTTCGTTGTGGGTCCTTCTAGTTGTGGCATGTGGGACGCTGCCTCAGCGTGGTTTGATGAGCAGCGCCATGTCCACACCCAGGATTCGAACCAACGAAACACTGGGCCGCCTGCAGCGGAGTACGCGAACTTAACCGCTCGGCCATGGGGCCAGACCCTGTCTCTCTTTTTTTAAAGACTGGCCCTGAGCTAATACCTGCTGCCAATCTTTTTTTTTTTCCTTCTTCTCCTCAAAGCCCCCCAGTACATAGTTGTATATTCTAGTTGTAGGTCCTTCTGGCTTTGCTATGTGGGATGCCGCCTCAGCATGGTTTGACAAGTGGTGCTAAGTCTGCACCCAGGATCTGAACCAGAGACACCCTGGGCCTCCAAAGTGGAGCGTGTGCACTTAATCACTCTGCCACGGGGCTGGTCCCTCGTTACCTCTTAAATCCAATCCTTCTTCGCCATTCCTTTTGCCATGGCTCTAGTCTAGCCCCCAGCACCATGCACCTGGATAATTGCAACAACATTCTACTTATATCTCTGGTTTCCATCTTTTCCTTCCATCATCCATTCCTCAAATTGCAAAGAGATCTTTCTAAAATGCAAATGGAATCACATCACTCCTTTCCTTTTTAAACCCTTCAGTGACTTCCCATTGGACTCACTACGAAGTCCAGATTCTTTAGTATGACTTTCAAGGCCCTGCATGATTCAGAAATCTCAAGACAGGTCTAGTTTTTTGCAGGGTTACTTTCAACGGTTATCTCCAAGAGAGATGAGTTTCAAAACACAAACTAAGATAACCCAGTAAGAAGAATGTTCTGTGAAATTATTAGCTATAAACCAGTTAAAAGTTGGGGACAATTACTCAAAATGATGACAACAGCTTCAGAGTAACTGATGATGAGCATTTATTCTTTCCTGGAGAACTGTTTCTTGAGACCCTTTTACATTATATTAACACCATATCATCTCACAAAAATCTGTACATGAATGTTCATAGAATTATCGTAATAGCCAAAAAGTGGAAACAATCCAAATGTCCATCAACTGCTAAACAAGTAAACAATAAAATATAGTATTCTCCAGCCACAAAAACTAATGAAGTATTTGATGCAAGCTACAACAAGGATAAACCTTGAAAATACTATGCTAAGTGAAAGAAGCTAGTCACAGAAGGCTTATATTGGATGAGTCCATTTATATAAAAGGTTCATAATAGGCAAATCCACAGACACAGAAAGTACATTAGTGGCGGGGATGGGGGGAGGGAGGAATTGGGAGGTACAGGGGTCCAACTTTATTCTTCTGCATGTGGTTATTCAGTTGTTCCAGCACCACTTGTTGAAGAGACTATTCTTTCCCCTAGAATGACCTTAGCAACTGTGCTGAAAATCAGTTGATCATAAACGTATGTGTTTATTTATGGACTATCAATTTTATTCCATTGATCTATGCCTATCCTTATGCCAATACCACCCTGTCTTGATTACTTTAGCTTTATACTAAGTACTGAAATCAGTGAGTTTTCCAACTTTGTTCTTTTTAAATATTATTTTGGCTATTATGGGTCCCTCGCATTTTACTATGAATTTTAGAATCAGTTTGTCAATCTGGGATTTTTTTTTTTTTGGAAGATTAGCCCTGAACTAACATCTGCCACCAATCCTCCTCTTTTTGTTGAAGAAGACTGGCCCTGAGCTAACATCCGTGCCCATCTTCCGCTGCTTTATATGTGGGATGTCTACCACAGCATGGCTTGCCAAGCAGTGCCATGTCCGCACCTGGGATCTGAACCGGTGAACCCCAGGCCACCAAAGCAGAACATGTGAACTTAACTGGTGCACCATTGGGCTGGCCCCTCAATCTGGGATTTTGATAGAGATTGCTCTGAGTTGGTAGATCAATTTGGGGAATACTGTCATCTTAACAATATTAAGTTTTCTGATGCATGAACATGGGATATCTTTCCATTTATTTAGGTTGTCTTTAATTTCTTTCAACGTTTTATAGTTTCCAGAGTACAAGTTACACGCTTTTTGTTACACTTATTTCTAAGTATTTTATTTTGTTTGATGCTATTGTAAATGGAATTATTTTCTTAATTTTATTTTCATATCCAGCATCTCTTTTGCTTCTACTGTAGATACAAGTGTACTGTGCAAAGTACATCTCTGTGTTAGAGGATGGCTTACCAGTATAGCCCAATACAGCATCCTGTACGGCTGGACCCTATCTGAAGGACAGCTGTGCCTTTGTGAACCACTGAAATAAGCATAACTTGGGCTGCCTTAGCTCCAGACCCTTGTCAGTTTCCTGCCTTCCTGTATCTACTCTCTGGGGCTGTGGAACTTGGCATGCACCCTGCACTCTACCATTAGGTGTTATCTTAACCATCTTTCTTTCTGATGATGATGAATGATGCCTGTGGCCTTTCAGCCACTTCTCTTTCCTCTTTGCTGATAATTCTTCTGCCCTTACACACGTCCCTTCTGGTTGGAAAACAGATCAGTCACATAGTATCTTCTATAATTTTCATGTCCTGGACTCGCTTCAGCTATTTTGGTCACTTTCTGCATTTACAGGGTATTTTTTTGGTTACCTACAGGTCACGGATATTCTGGGTGCTTGAGAGAGTCAAATTTGTAGCATTAGATAAGATTCTTCTTAAGTTTTGTGGGTTATTAATTACCAACAGCTATAATGGCCAAGGAGTGAGATACAGCCGCCATAAGCAAGGATGTCCATGTCCTCTCTAAATTCATGCCCAGGGCACACTTCCTCCTCTCTGGCACCTCATTCCTTCACGCTCTAGTTCTATTTGGGTGTATGTGTGCATTAGTAACTTAACACAACAGAATGGGTTAAAAGAAATTTTAATAACCTGTTTTACTGACACTGACTCAAAGGGCAGCTTCATCAACACCCATAAAGGGGCATCAGCTGGCCTCTGAGGAAGCCAGATGGCATGAAGCTAGGCAGGCTTGATGACTAGGTATTTCCTACTCAAGTGGGCAGAACTGGTTTTCCTCAATTATTTCAGTGACTATCCCATCTCACCCCCAAAATTTCCCTACTCCTTGCCCCTAACATCCTGTACACACCTTCCACATGCCTCCAAAGATCTCCAGAAACCCAGACCTCCCTAGTTCACATACATTTCCGTCACCACCTGCTGGTCAGGAATGAAGGGTGCAAAGTGCTGTGAGAGGACTCGCTATACATACAGTACTTTGACAAGGCTACAGGTTATGGGGAAGGTAGCACAGAGGTTAGAGGCATGGAATCTGCAGTCACCTTGCTTGGGCTCAAATCCTGGCTCTATCACTTACCGGCTAGGGTAATTGAAGATAAGTTTCTTAACCAGTCTGTGCTTCTGTTTCCTCATCTGTAAAGTGGGGATAATTGTATCCACCTCATAAGGAGGAGTTAAGGATTAAATGAGTTAATATTTGTAAGGCATTTATAACAGGGCCTTGCCCATAGTAAGTCACTGCATAGGTCATTTTAAAAAACATTTCTAGGGACCGGCCCTGAGGCTGAGTGGTTAAGTTCTCGTGCTCTGCTTTGACGTCTCAGGGTTTTGCTGGTTTGGATCCTGGGCGTGGACATGGCACCACTCATCAGGCCATGCTGAGGCGGCGTCCCACATAGCACAACCAGAGGCACTCACAAGTAGAATATACAAATATGTACTGGGGGGCTTCGGGGGCACAAATAAAAAGAAAAAAAGCTTGGCAACAGATGTTAGCTCGGGTGCCAATCTTTAAAAAAAAAAAGATTTCCAGAGGTCGGCCCAGTGGTGTAGTGGTTGGGTTCAGCACATTCCACTTTGGTGGCCCATGTTCACAGGTTTGAATCCTGGGCACAGACCTATACCACTTGTCAGTCATGCTGTGGCAGCAACCTACATACAAAATAGAGGAAGACTGGCACAGATGTTAGCTTAGGATGAATATTCCTCAGCAAAACAAAACAAAACAAAGATTTCTATGACTGACTTAGACGTCTCCTCTTCAAAAGTCATGTAGGAATATGAAGATAATATTCTGAGCTAATATGCACTGAGTGCAATTGGCCAGTGTTTAGTGTAATATAAACAGCACATCTAAGTCCAAGCAACCCTGTTTTACAGATGAGGAAGCAGAAGCTCAGAGAGGCTAGATAACTTTTCCAGGGTTCCACAGCTGGCTGTGTATGACAGACCTATCACAACCAGCTGTGAAACCTTGGGCAGGTTACTTAGCTTCTCTGAGCCTCTATGAAAAGAGAGGCTTGTATGTGTGGAAGAACTCTTCTTTTATCCTTAGTGATGAGTGTGAGCCAGGAAAGTTCATTCTGCTCTCCGGGTTGGCAACTACTTGCCTCAGATCTACCACTCAAACCAACAATGATCTGTTCATATACCACATCTTTACTGAGGGCAGAATAGGGAGGCTGTGGGAGATAAAGAGATGAAGACAGTCCAAATTTCAAAGGCAACAAATCAGAAAGGCAAGTAGGAGCCAGAGCTGGCAGTGAGTGCTAATCTAAGGAGTTTGGACTTTGATAGGTGGGTGTGCTTGGTACCCTTGGTGTGCCCCACTTATCCCCTCTCTGCCCTGCTCTGTCTCTCGGGAGTCGGAAGTCCAATATCTAAGGACTACATCACCTGGGCTCCAGGCCCTCTAGATTTCATCTGGGTCCAGCCAATGGGAAGGAGGAGGAGGAGATGAGAGAGCAAGAAGAGAGATGGATAGATGGATGAACAGATGGATGTATTTATTTACTTATTCTCTGCCCTCTCTCCCTACCTGGATGTGGTTCTGGCAGGGGCTGTATTCCTTGACCAGCGTCAGTGCCTATCGAGGACTGCTCTCCCATGGTCATAGCTTTTGCTGGGTTCCAGTTACCCCTCCCCTCTCCCCATTGTGCCTAGGGTGGTAACACTCACTACCAGCTGTAACCAGTCCCTGGGTGCTCCACCAACCCATGAGAGCTTCTCTTACTGCTCACATCACTGTAAATAATCCCTTCATTAAAGGCTTTTCAGTTAACCCTTTGAGTGTGCTGGCTGTTTCCTGCCTGGACCCTGACTAATATAGTTAGCAATGAGAACCACTGAATTTTTTTAAATTTGATGTGGGTGGAATAGAGTTTAGGAGACACTAGACACAGACAAACAGGATATCAAGTAAGAGAAAAGGCGGGTTTGATGGAAGGAATAAAATGGAGCAGACAGCTATCAAAAGGATTTGGGATTAAGAAGGGAGAGGGAAGAGCCAAAAATGACACTGAACTATAGACCAACATCCTTCATGAACAGGGGCACAAAATCCTCAACAAAATATTAGAAAACTGAATCCAGCAATGTGTTAAAAGGACAACACATCATGACTAAGAGGGTTTAATCCCAGGAATATAAGCCTGGTTCAACATTCTAAAATCAATTACTATGATTCACCAAATCGATAATTATTAGATTAGTTACTAAACTGCATTAATTACAAATGCAAATTAAAACTTATTTAATACAACTACACACCTATTAGAATGTCTGAAATTCAGAAAACCTGGTATCAAATACTGGCAAGGCCATAAAGCAACTGTTCGTTGCTGGAGAAAATGAAAAATGGTACAGCCACTTTGGAAAACAGTTTGACATCTTAGGAAGTTAAGTATACACTTATCATACAACCTAGCAATCCCTCCTCTAGGTATGTACCAAGATAAATTAAAATTTAATTTTCACACAAAAATGTGCATGTGAATGTCTACTTTCTAATGTCTAATATGAGCTTTATTTGTAATTGCCAACTTGTAATTGTAAACTTGGAATCAACACAAATGTCCTTCAACTGGTGAATGGATAAACAAAGTATTCCAATGCAGTGGAAGACAACTCAGCAATCAAAAACACAGACAAGCAACCAATGCATGCAAGGACATGAATGAATCTCAAATGCATTATGCCAACTGAAAGATGCCAGACTCAAAAGGCTCCATACGGTGTGATTCCATTTACATGACATAATGGAAAAGGCAAACTACAGGGACAGGAAATAGTGGTTGCCAAGGGTTGGAACTGGGGGCATGGCTTGACTACAATGGGCTACAGGGAATTTAGGGGGTGGGCGGGTGAGGGAACTGTTCTGTATCTTGAATCTGGTGGTAGTCACATGACTGCGTGCATTTGTCAAAACTCCTAAAACTGTACTGGCATGTAAATTATATTTCAATGTGATCCCCCCCCCCCCGCGCCAATGACACTGAGGTTCTAAGCCTAATTGACAGAGAATATGTAGTGTCATTAAGAGAAACGGGGAACTCAAAAGGCCTGATTGTTGAGACTTGTGCAGAAGCTTGGATTTGTGGATTCTGTTCATCCCAGACTGACTGAACATCATCTTATCTTCTGTATGTCTAGTCCATGGAGCCACAGCTTCCGCAAAACCAAAGGACGAGACCCACTCCCCAGCGCAGGGGTGGGTCAAATCCAACCTGACACCTGTTTTCATAAATAAACTTTTACTGGAACACAGTCACACCTATTCCTTTATCTACGACTGCTTTTGTACTGCAACAGGCAAGTGCAACAGGGACCATATGGCCCACAAAGCTGAAAATATTTACCATCTGGCCCTTTACAGAAAAGGTTTGCTGACCTCTGCCCTACCCCATGGGATATAAGGCTAGGAGCTTCAAGTGACAGAACATAGCCATGAAGGTAGTGATTATGACCAAAAGAAAAAAAAAAAAGACCCTATCTCATTGTGTGTGTGAGGAGTCAGAGATTCTGGGAATTATGGCATTAGTGCACAACTTCAGAGAGGTCACTCAGTCATTAGGCAGCTCGAGCGGAGGTCAGACCCAGGGCAGAAGGTGCCTATGAATCCTCTCCTACCAGATGCAATGTGCAGAGTTAAAACCTGTATTTCCTAGCCTCTCTTGCAAAGAGGTGTGTCTAAGAAGATAAATATAGGAAGGAGGTACAGTTTGGTAGAGCTTCCGGAAACGTTCTTTAAAGGAGGCAATCTCAACAGACGGGTACTCTTTTTTCCCCTTTCTCCTTTTTCTGCCTGAAATGCAGATTCTACGGCTGGAGTTGCCACAGCAATCTGACCGCCAGGAGGCAACCTGAGGATGGAACACAATTTCTTGCAGATATTGACACAGAGATGGTGAATCAGACGTCAGCCATGACCTCAAGGAACTCCATTTCATGGACAAGACAGCCAAGTAAACAAATTTGTTATTCGGTATGATAGGTAGAGCAACAGAAACCTGTGTGACACAGAGAACAGTACCATTAACTACAGGGTCCACAGGTGGTGTGCAAGCAGGAAAGGCTTCCTGGAAGAGATGATGTAACAGGTCCAATTTGGTCAGAAAGACAGGAGGTCGCATAGCCTCTCCAACACAATCGATGACAAGGCCCTCCTTTTACTGGTGGCCTATTTCTGTGCTTCTGGGGCCATTTTAGTCAGAAAGTTCTTTAGATGGACTTGAAGTCCTCAGTCTTACTTCTACATTGTGGAACTACCTGTGATGTTTCTAATGAAACTCTCAAGTTTCCTCTAAACTTCCTAGGTTATGGTAGGTTGTTTGCAAAATGACCACAATAATTCCCTTCCTTGTTTTCATGCCACTGGATAGTCAATCACCTCCCATAATGACTCTGGACTTAGCCATGTCACTTGCTCTGGCCAATGGGACATCAGCAACATGACACAAAGAGGTTTGAAAAGTACTTATGCATTAAGGCTTGCTCTCTTGCTACTCTTGGGATCTCTGGGACCATCAGCATGTGAATGAGCCTAGGCCATCCTGCTGGATCATGAGAGACATGCGACCAAGTCATCTCCACTGCCCCAGCTGACACTGAGCCAACTGCCAGTTGTGTGAATGAGACCATCCCAGGCCATCCAGTTCCAGCTAAGCTGACCAAGACCAGAACAATCACACAGGTCATCCAAAGAATCACAGGAAAGTCAAATCAACATGTTGTAAACACCTTAAATTTACACAATTTATATGTCAATTATATCTCAATAAAGCTAGGGAAAAAAAGAATCGTGAGAAATGTTTGTCTTAAGATAATGAATTTTGAGGTTGTCTGTTATTTAGCAAAAGCAACTGATACACTCCTTTACAGACCAAACTCCCCTATTCCCTCAGGCTTTCCTCTTACTCTCCACCCCACTGCCCAAGACTGCTCTGGTTTGCCAACATCCTCCTGAAATGGGGTCCCCAGAAGTGAACATCACCTCCTGAGCATACACTGGCCTTCTTTCTCTGGACGCTACACTCCTACTAAGCAGCTTACATTCATTTTAGAATTTAGATAGCCATGTCATCCTAACACACAGTAGGATTTTTCACATCCTAATAAATATCCCGTACTTGTATAGTTAGGTTTTCATTTTAATAGCAAAATACACATAACATAAAATCTACCATCTTAACCATTTTTAAGTGTACAGTTCAGTGGCATTAAGTACATTCACATTGTTGTGCAACCATCACCACCACCCATCTACAGAACTCTTTTTACCTTGGAAAACTGAAACTCTATATCCATTATACAATAGCTCTATTCACCCTTCGCTCTAGTCCCTGGCAACCACCATTCTACTTTCTCTCTCTCTGAGTTTGACTACTCTAGGTACCTCATGTAAGTGGAATCATATAATACTCCTGTTTTTGTGACTGGCTTATTTCACTTAGCATAATGTCCTCAAGGTTCACCCATGCTGTAGCATGTGTTAGAATTTCTTTCCTTTCTAAGGCTGAAGAATACTCTACTGGATGTATATATTACGTTTTGCTTATTCATTCATCTGTCCATGAGCACTTGAGTTTCTTCCACGTTTTAGCTACTGTGAATAATGCTGCTATGAACACGGGTGTGCAAATTATAGTATTTTTGAACCAAAGTTCAGTACTTCTAATTTTTCCTCTAATAAACTTCATTTAGTTTAATTTGGGTGGTTGTTTACCAGTTGAGATCTTTTTGAATATTTATTCACTATCCCTAACAGCTTTGTATCAGTTACAAATTTGATCAGCAGGCTATGTCTTCAACTCAAGCCAAAACAATAACATTTTTTTTTAGTATATACCATGTGTCAAGTGCTTTACAGTCATCACCTTATTCACAAATATCAAAATATCCCGGAGCAGGTACCATTGTTATCTTCCTTTACAGATGAGGAAACCAAGGCTTCCATCATTTTTTGGATTAGGTATGTCAAGTAATTACAATTTCACTAACTATACTAATTCTCCTTTTGCCCAGTGGGATGAAAGGCTACATAAAATGCACAGCTGACATCTAAATACAATCATGCGTCACTTAATGACAGGGATACATTCTGAGAAATGCATCGTTAGGCGATTTCATTGTTGTGTAAACATCAGAGTGTACTTATACAAACCTTGTTGGTATAGCCTACTATACACCTAGGCTATATGGTACTAATCTTATGGGACCACCATCGTATACGTGGTCTGTTGTTGACTGAAACGTCATTCAGCAGCACATGACTGTAAATGATATTTATATGTGACGCTCTCCTGGATCAACCAATCCAGTAAACATACCAAGAAAGACTATATTGTTACTAAACACACACACACGGTCAGAACTGACCATAATTTCCTCAAGGCCAGTGACCAGCTGTTTGTAGCTTAGGCAGCTGGCATAGAGTTAGCCCTTGATAAATGTCTATTAGATGATGTTGTCCTTTATAAACCCATACACCTTGCAGTGTTCACCAGTTCTCTTTCTAAGTGTTCAGAGGTCATTTGTTTATAAAATATGTTAGTGTTTTTCTGAGGAATCATCAGCATCAGGCTCAAACACCTACAGCTGGTGTTTCTTTTCCCACCCTTTGAAAACTGGGACAAATGTTACATTATCATCCATCTTCTGGCATCTCCCTCTGCTCCACAATGCCTCAAAGTTTACTGACAGTACATAGGGGTATAGCAATGTCACCTGGTAGTTTTCTCAGACTCTTGGGATGTAATTCAAATGGACCGGGGAACAAAACTCATTGAGAACTGGGTATTCTACCATCCCCACGCCTGCTCTTTCCAGCTAGGTCTTCAATAAGAGGAAAAATATAATAGAGGAATTGAGTAGCTATGTTATCCTTTGTTTATCCTAATGTACCTCTCAGTACAGTCATGTGCCACATAATGACGTTTCGGTCAACAACAGACCGCATATATGATGGTGGCCCCATAAGATTAGTACATCTGGCCTAGGTGTGTAGTAGGCTATACCATCTAGGTTTGTGTAAGTACACTCTACGATGTTGGCACAGTGACAAGATTGTCTAATGACGCATTGTTCAGAATGTATCCTTGTCCTTAAGTAATGCACGACTGTATACCTTTAAGAATGCTTTTGATTGACTGCCGGCTTTTTCAAGTGTCATTACGTGTTGTGCAATTGTGTCTCCCTGATCCTATTAAAAGCATTCAGCTCTTCAGAAGCTTACAGATGGATGAAGCCAGAGTGGTTCTATCCAAGCTATTTAAAAATGTATCTATAGGGCCGGCCCAGTGGCGCAGCAGTTAAGTGTGCACATTCTGCTTCTCAGTGGCCCGGGGCTCGTCAGTTCGGATCCCAGGTGTGGACATGGCACCGCTTGGCACGACAGGCTGTGGTAGGCGTCCTACATATACAGCAGAGGAAGATGGGCACAGATGTTAGCTCAGGGCCAGTCTTCCTCAGCAAAAAGAGGAGGATTGGCAGTAGTTAGCTCAGGGCTAATCTTCCTCAAAAAAAAAAAAGTGTCTAAAATAGTTTGCCCTTTAACTATACTTTTTAAAAAATTACAAATTATGCTTTGTATTTTTCAGTGCCAGGCTTCAAAAAGAACCATTAGGGATTTCAATAGACAAAGTTATTGCCTTGTAATACTGTCTTCACTCTGTGCCACACAAATGCAATCAACTGATTTTCAGTCAAAGTATTAAATCAATTCAATAGGGAAAGGAAACTCAAAGAAATGGTGCTAGAACAATCAGATATCCATATGGCAAACAAAGAACCTTCACCCCTTTCTCTCACTGAGTACACAAAAATTAGAGATGGATCAAAGAGCTAAATGTAAAAGCCAGAACCACAAAGCTTCTAGAAAAGCATATCAGAGAATATTTTCAAGACCATAGGATAGGTAAAGATTTCTTGGACAGGATACAAACAGCACTAACCCATTGATAAACTGGATTTCAAAATTTAAAAGAATTTCTGCTCATTAAAAGACATCATCAAAAAAATGGATAAGCCACAGACTAGGAAAAAATATTTGCTAAACATGTATGTAACAAAGGACTTGTGTGCAGAAGAACTCCTATAAATCGACAATTAAAAAGTGAACAACCCGATTTTTAGAAATGTCAAAAAACTTAGTCACTTCACCCCAAAGACATAGGAATGGCCAATAAGCATAT
This sequence comes from Equus quagga, assembly GCF_021613505.1. Lineage (NCBI taxonomy): Eukaryota > Metazoa > Chordata > Mammalia > Perissodactyla > Equidae > Equus > Equus quagga. The sequence goes on from NC_060279.1 coordinate 62,065,764, forward strand.
GAAAAGGTGCTCGATATCATTAGTCATCAACGACATGCAAATCAAAACCACACTGAGATACCAACTAGAATGGCAAAAATAAAAAAAAAAGAAGATTGGCAACCCAAAGTTTGGAGAGAATACCGAGCAAATGGAACTCAAATTGTTGGTGGGAGTTTAAACTGGAACAATCACTTTGGAAAACGGACCGTTTCTTTAAAGTTAAACCTATGTCAACCCAATGACACAGTAACTCTATTTGTAGATATTTACCAAGAAAGTGAAAACATGTCCACAAAAAAACTCATATAAAATGTTCAGGGGCTGGCCCGTGGCCGAGTGGTTAAGTTCGCGAGCTCCGCTACAGGCGGCCCAGTGTTTCGTTGGTTCGAATCCTGGGCGTCGACATGGCACTGCTCATCAAACCACGCTGAGGCGGCATCCCACATGCCACAACTAGAAGGACCCACAACGAAGAATATACAACTATGTACTGGGGGGCTTTGGGAAGAAAAAGGAAAAAAATAAAAAAAAAATCTTTAAAAAAAAAAAAAAAACAACTCATATAAAATGTTCATAGTAGCCTTATTCATCATAGCCCCAATTAGGAAACAAACCCAAATGTTCATCAACAGGTGAATGGAAAAGCAAATTATGGTATAGTCATACAATGGAATACAGTAAAGCAGTAAAAATGAATGAACTATGAATATACGCAATAACATGTATGAATCCTAAAAACATTATGTTGAGTGAAAGATGCCAGGCACACATACCAGAAAAACTCCATACTGTAGGATCCATTTATTTGAAGTATAGGAACAGGAAAACCTTATTTATAGTGGCCATAGACAGAAGTTGTTAGTAGTGGTGGTTGGGTGGGTGGGGGAGATTCACTGGAAAGGGGCATAAGGAAACATTCTAGAATGACAGAAATGTTCTATATTTTGTGTTGCATTGTGTTTACATCATGATACAACTGTCACAACTCATCAAATTGAATACTTAAGATCTGCGCATTAATTGTATGTAAATTATACCTTTTTTTTTTTTAAAGATTGTCACCTGAGTTAACAACTGTTGCCAGTTTTTTTTCCCTCCCCAAAGCCCCCCCAGGACATAGTTGTGTATTCTAGTTGTGAGTGCCTCTGGTTGTGCTAGGTGGGACACCGCCTCAGCACGGCCTGATGAACGGTGACATGTCCACACCCAGGATCTGAACCAGCGAAACCTTGGGCCACCGAAGCGGAGCACTTGAACTTAACCACTCGGCCAGGAGGCCTACCTCCAAAACCTCAATTTTTAATCACCATAAGTTGTTGTGTCTAAGGGCACAGAACACAGAACCTGTTTGCACCATGCAAACTCAGGTCTATAATCAAACTAAATGGAATGCATGAATTAAAGTCTCTGTCATTTAAAACTAAACAAAACCTGTAAGCTTACTTTTGGGGATATCACCAGTATAGAGACAATGGCTGGAGCCAGGAGAGTAAGTTTTCTGAGGAATTAACGTTAAGCTAAGGCCCAATAATTTAATCAGTCTCGGCACTTGCTGACAGTATCTGAGGATGGCACTTTTCCCTAACCAAGGTCAAACTGGGAAAGCTGAGCCGTAGGTGTTAGGCAAGTCCTCACTGCTCATAAACAACTCTTACTAAGGAAAGGAGGGTTCAGAAAGGAGTTCTTCTCTGTATTGCTTTAGGCAAGCCAAGTTAATGATGGCTATAAGCGAGAAATGATGTGTAACAGTTTGTGGTTGTAACTGTACAGGTTGGGCAATAAGGCTTGGCACACCACAAGGATGGGAAGCCTTCACTCAGTGCCCACCCTCCAATATACCCCAGAACCAGCCCCACAGCTGGAGTTCCCAGGCAGGAGCAGCCTTGCAGAGCTGTGCACCCTTAGGGCACCCCTCCCTCCTCCGAGGAGGCTCCACAAACTGCCACAGACCTCTGACCTCAGACATTCCAAAGGGCCAGGATCAAGGGGCTTGATTGGGAATTAGATTTTTCTACGGACGAATTTTTTTCTGTACTTGTATCCCAATATAAAATACACTAAAAGAAAGCACTGTGGCCAGAGGTCAGACCAGGACTCTAGTTATTAAGTGAGATGGGCCCTCAACCTAATTTTAAAACAGATTGTGACATTAGATGAGCTAATCATAGTCTGTGTTTTAGGTATTTACGTATAAAATGACATCTGTAACTTATGCAAATTAATTCATTAATAAATACTTGTTAAGTACCTACGTATGGGCCAGGCCTAGGCAAAGCACAGGCTACAATGGTGAGCAAAACAGATAGTTTCTGCCTGCATGGAGTTTACAGCCTAGCAGGAGAGATAAGACAACCAAATCATTAGGATTTGAATTAACCTTATTTAAAGGAGTGTTAAATGACATATCTGTAACATACTTTGAGTTCCATGTGAAAAACGCACTACCCACACTCTAGGATTGAATTATGATAAAAATACTGACATATTGGTAGTTCAGTAAAGAAAAGAAGACAGCAGTCCAAGGGCATAAAAAGCCAGTTTGAGGGGGCTGGCCCCATGGCCAAGTGGTTAAGTTTGCACACTCTGCTTTGGCAGCCCAGGGTTTCACCAGTTCAGATCGTGGGTGCAGAGGTAGCACCGCTCATCAAGCCATGCTGAGGCAGTGTCCCACAGAGCAGAGCCAGAAGGACCTACAACTAGAACATACAACTATATACTACGGGGCTTTGGGAAGAAGAAGAAGAAGAAAAAAAAAGCCAGTTTGTGACTGGCAGGAACTCCCTTTCCCCAGAGCAGTTTTCAAGCCTCATCTATTGGCATTTTTTCAGTATAAAATGGGTCTAAAGGAAGTAGGGGGAAAGAGCAAAATGTTCAGAACATCAAACTGCACTTATGCAACTACCTTATGATGCAGTATTCAAGGCATCATGACTGACAACACTAGATAATTGGTCATAAGTACTTCAGTTACCTCTCAAATACAATTATTTGAGAAGCTTCAGCTACCCAATATCTGTCAAATAAATTAAAATGTTGCAAAATCCAATGGTCAATTCTCATCCTCATCCCACTTTGATGCAGACAGCAGCAGCGTCTGATATCGTAGGTTCCACTTTCTTTGTAACACACTTTGGTAACCATGGCTCACTTCATGATGATCCTATTTAGTCTCATGGCTTTAAACACTATCTATTCTCTGATGACTCCCAGAGTTAACAGCCAGGTCCTCTTCCTTGAGCACCAAACCACTATAAACAACTGCCTATTTGATATCTCTACTTGGATGTTTAATAGGTGTCCCAAACTTAAAATGTCCATGACTAAACTGGTATTTCCCCAAGCACCAAACTCACTCTTCCCACAATGGCTTCACGTCAGAAACTGGTAACACAAATTTTCCAGCTGCTAAAGTCAAAACCTTAAAGTAATCCTTGATTCTTCTTTTTCTCTCACTCTTCACATTTGATCCATTAACAAGTCTTACTGGCTCTCTACGTTTAAAATATATCCTGAATCCAACCACTTCTCATTTCTCCTATTGCTACCACCTTAGTTCAAGTCACCATCACATCTCTCTTCTACATTATTCCAATAGTTGAACTGGTCTCCCAGATTCTACCCTGCTCCTCTCCCCCATTGAGGTGCACCTGTACCCTCAATCTATTCTCAGCATAGCACTGAGAGTGACTCAATTAAAATGTTAAGTCAGAGCAAGTCACTTCTCTGCCCAAACCCTCCACAGGCTTCACATCTCTCTTGGAATAAAAACCAAGGTTCTTGGGGCTGGCCCCGTGGCCGAGTGGTTAAGTTCGCGCGCTCCGCTGCAGGCGGCCCAGTGTTTCGACGGTTCGAATCCTGGGCGCGGACATGGCACTGCTCGTCAGACCACGCTGAGGCAGCGTCCCACATGCCACAACTAGAGGAACCCACAACGAAGAATACACAACTATGTACCGGGGGGCTTTGGGGAGAAAAAGGAAAAAAATAAAGTCTTTAAAAAAAAAGAAAAAAGAAACAAAAACAAAAACAAAAACAAAAACCAAGGTTCTTACACTGACCTACAGGGCCCTATGTGGTTCATCTGCATCCCCTTCCTCCTTTCATCTTTCTGACCTTATGTCCTACTTCTCTTCCCTTGCTCACTCTGCTCCAGCCACAGTGGTTCACTGCTGTATGTATCTCAGACATGCCAGGTATGCTCCCACCTCCAGGCCTTTGCACTTGCAGTTCCCTCTTCTGTAGAAATATCTACTTAGCTTACTCTCTCACTGCCTTCAGGTCTCTACTCAAATGTTATCTTACCAAAAAGAAGTGTATTTCCTCATTGTTTGTCTCCCCCTATCATCCCTGCTAGAATGTATACTCCTTGAGGACAGGGAATTTTTTGTCTGTCTTATTCACTGCTGGATACCCAGTGCCTAGAACAAGGCCTGGTATATTGCTGAAAAAATGAAAGATTTCAGACATCGTTTCTGCAGAGTTAATCAATAAACCAAGATGTATAACTGAACTCATAAAAACTGTATATATGTAATTCAGTAGGGTCTTTGGATATGTTCAAAAATGTAACAGAGAGATTACTCATGTCGCTAATCTAAGTAGTTTGGAGCAGAATCTGGTTTTAATGGTTCAGGAAAGAAAACGACCATTATCTATTAACAGAACAGCTCTGCCTGCCACTTGGGATTAGGAGAATGAGCTGCTGCTCTCAGTCTTAAACTACAACTTGACCTGCCAAGAAGGTGCCCTCACCCAGAATTGTCTCTCCAACTACCATCCCTCCTCATGACTCATGCTTATCAGTTAGCTCAGTCCCCTTGCAGTCACATTTCCTCCCTCTTAACAGAGAACTATACTGGATGTCAAGCCTTACAGGACCACAATGACCTAGCACTTAGGGACTATGTTCAGTCAAATGCCAACAAACAATGGTAAAGGGAAGGCAAGTGATAGTGGACTCAAACAAGTGGTAGTGATTCAAACCTAACCAGTTCATAAGGAACCACTCTGGCTGCAGTGAAGCCTTCCTGCCCCCACAACCAGTGCATCACCACATCTCATCAATTGGACCCTAATGCCCCTTGAATTCAACCACTGCTCTCTGGTTCCCTGAACAGACACCCAACAGTTCTCCTGGTCCTGACCATTTCCTTCCCCAGCCTTTAAGTGTCCCTAGGATAAAGCCCAAATTCCTTGATGGGACTCACAAAGCATCTCCTCAGCGTAAGCTGGACCCTTCCCCACCTCTCCACTTTACCCTTACACTGCACTAAACATGCTAGCAGCTACCATGTCTCACTCACTCCTTCAGTCTGCTCTGAGATTTTGGTCCAAGCTGTTTGCTCTGCCTGAAACAATCTTTTCTTACTTCCTCAGGCTAAGTCCTTCTCAGAAGATGTACTGGATATCCACTCAAACACCACTTCTTCAGGGAGGCTGTGCCTAGGCTGAGTTAAGCAATTCTGCTTATGGTTCCCAAGCAGCCTGGGCTTTGGCTTTCACAATGCCCATCACACCTCACTGGAATCACCTACACAGCGTCTGTCATGATGGTAGGACGTTGCTTATCTCACACATTGCTGTCACCAGGACTGAGCACAGCACCTGACACCCAGGAGGTGCTATGTGATGAATGAGGAATGAACTTACGAATAAGTGCAACAGTGAATGAATCAAGAAGTCAGGTTAAAGCCAGTATGGATGCTGCACTGACTAGAAGGCAACAGCTTTTCCTGCCTAATTCCTTCTTTCTGATTTTAAATATTTTAAAATCTTAAAGAGTTTAAGCTACTTTGAATGATGTCCCAGAACTGATACCATGCAACATCACACTAGGAGAGGGGTGTCATGACTTAACATCTAGTTGCAAAGGGACCTATAACGTGAGAACCTAATTCTTGAACACGGTACAGGAGACAAAAGTGTAAAAGCCAGTTTTAAGTTTAATCTTTGTTTTGCAAAAACCAGGACCTGTTAGAGAAATAAATAGGAATGCCTTCCATGTGGCCTTCAACATTTGTCATGTACCAATAATTAATTAGGAAGGTGTGGCTAATTGTCCCTCAGCCTTCCTTTAGGCCCCTGCTGACACCTGGAATTGAGTCAGTGTGGCAGATAGGCTATCAGTGCCTCGATAGAAGAGCTGGACCCAAAGAGGAAAGACAAGCACACCTCACCATCAGAGCCCAAGCAGGAGTAAGTGGCAAGTATGCAGCTTAAGTTCTAAACTGCATCTTCATAGCAGAGGGACTGTCTACAGTACAGTTATAGCTTCCTACTAACCAGCTTGTACTTCAGTGTTTGAAATGGTAACATGATTCCTTTCAGCAGGACTGCTTTCGGACAGATGTGAAAATGTTTCTTTACCTGCACTTATGTTTCCATTGAAAAATAAAAGCCAAACTAAAGAAACAGGTATTGAGTTTTACAAATTAGTTACGATAAAGGCTTCGGTCTCTAGGTTTCAAAGATCCAGAGGCTCTATGGAGAAGGTTTAGTTTTCCTATGACTTGTTTGTTTATTTGAACAGTGCCTACACTGACTCAATGACATGGTCGCAGATTCCTCCCTCCTCATTGAGAGCAGAAACACAAACAGGACAAAGGAAAGAAATGCTATTCCTCCAGCTCCACAAGCTGACATGGCTATAAACTGTTAAGCAGCTACCGTGGAATGAGAGAGTATATCTAGCCCTGGCCAAGGATGTCAGTTCCCCAGCCCTCACGCCCCTCCACACAGTGTCCTAGGAGGGACACTAATCAAAGGCCTAATGACCTGTCCAATGAGGTGTAACTACCCAAAGTACAAAAGGATGAGCTAAATTGGGTCATAAAGAAGTAAATTTAACACCCAAAGAGGTATCCGGATCACTATTAGGTCTAAAAGTTAGCCTCAGCTGATTATTACAGTAGGAAAAAGTACTTATCTACAAGCTATATTAATTCTTTATTAAAATCTAGCAATAACAAGATTATTTTTTTTTCTAAGTTTGCCTTAGTGACTTCCAGACTGACATCAATCTGAAAATTCCATCCTCAGCCCTACTCTCTCGTGGAACAATTGTGTCTAATCTTTCAATTTCACTATGACTTTTACGTAAACCTTAACTTCTAATTTCCAGCCTTGACAACTTGTTCCAGCTCTGGCTCTATACTTCTAAGTGTCTACTGGAAATCCTTGGAGTGATCTACCAGCTTCTCCCAACCGAAATTCATCTTTCCTCTCAAACATGAACCTCCTCCTGTGCTCCCCTACCCCTTCCTGTCACCAGAGTACTTTCCTCCTTTAGTCCCCAATATTTGTAAGCACCACAATGAGGCAGGCATTACACCAGGAGTTGGGACACACAGCAGTGATCCAGACAGGCCACGTCCTTAGAGCCTAGTTTCCATTTCTTGCTACACGCACAGCTGAATACCAGGGACTGATAAGACACAGGAACATAAGGGGTGTTCAAAGATCTTTCCTTGTGGGGGGCACGTGAACAGAGAGTCTGTCTTTCCCTTTAAATCACTGAGGTAAAGCCCATTTGGCCGTGATGCATGTGAAGTAACCAAGCCCAGAGAGGTGCATTACATAATTTGGTTTTACCTGTGGTCCTAAGAAGAGGGTGTGTTTTTAATTATAATGATGTATGTTTTTCAATGTGCAAACTTAATTTACTGAAATTTTCTTAGTGTTTTCCACCTTTTATGTGGATACAAGTACTCTGCTCCTGGGAAAACCGTTTTTTTTTTTTTTTGAGGAAGATTAGCCCTGAGCTAACTGCTGCCAATCCTCTTTTTTGCTGAGGAAGACTGGCCCTCAGCTAACATCCGTGCCCATCTTTCTCTACTTTATATGTGGGATGCCTACCACAGTATGGCGTGCCAAGCGCTGCCATGTCCGCACCTGGGATCCGAACTGGCGAACCGCAGGCTGCCCAAGTAGAACATGCGTACTTAATCGCTGAGCCACTGGGCCGGCCCCTATTTCTTTTTTTTTTTTTAAAGATTTAATTTTTCCTTTCTCTCCCCAAAGCCCCCCAGTACACAGTTGTGCACTTTTAGTTGTGGGTCCTTCTAGTCGTGGCACGTGGGATGCCACCTCAGCATGAGTTGACGAGCGGTGTCATGTCCCTGCCCAGGATTCGAACCGGCAAAACCCTAGGCCACCAAAGCGCAGCGTGCGAACTTAACCACTCGGCCACAGGGGTGGCCCCAAAACTAGCATTTCTATGGCAGCAAAAGACACTCCAGAGAGTTACCCACCTGCCTTCCTTCTGGATTTCGGGTATGGGACACTCTTAGGGCGCCCTGGAGCACAGCAACCCTGACAGGTGTTCTTTGTTACATTGGCCCCTGCTCACCAGGAAGCTTAAGTAGTTCTCCACTGCCTGCAAGTGCTCAGTGCCCTTCACAAGTATTCCTTACTTGTATGCAGAAAACTGTTTACCAACTAGGCCATGACCACACTCAGCTGTGATCTAACAATCTTTTAGTTGTTAAATGTGAGGTGTAAAATACTCTAATTTCAAGACAGTCTTTGCTACACCACCCCTTTTCTTCATTTTCTTTGTTTTGGTTAATGTGTAATGAAGCAGGCTGGTTATAAAATACAGGATATATATGGGATACGCCTTCCTGAAAACAGCCATTTATTTTAGTATTTTAGAATTTTCTGATTATTGTTTAAATGATGCCCAACGTCTTGCCTCACTATTGAGACTCTAAGCTATTTCAGGATCAAGACTGGGTTTATATGGTATTAAGGAGATAACAGGTTCCTGAAATTTCACACTTCTAGGTATTTTGGTAACATTCCTATAAGACTTGGAAATTACTTAAAGGCATTTAAATGTTCTCTGCACAACAATCTTAGTATATCAGGTATATTAAGCATTGAAGGAAGGAGAAACAAAGACAATAATTTTATTTTATTTATTTATTATTTTTTTTTGGTGAGGGAGATTGGCCCTGAGCTAAGATCTGTGCCCATCTTCCTCTACTTTGTATGTGGGATGCCACCACAGCATGGCTTGATGAGCGGTGTGTAGATCCATACCTGGGATCCAAACCTTAGAACCACCAGCCACGGAAGCGGAGTGTGCAAACTTAACTGCTACACCACTGGCCGCCCCCAAAACAATAATTTTAAAAGAATAACCACCGTGACCAGGAGGAAGCCCAGGGCTGGGGGAATCAAAACAGCCTTTTACAACACAATGATTTAATTTTGAAAATAACATCAGATAAGGAATACTATATTTGATCACTTCCCCCATTGCTCTAAAATACAAGCTATGTCCCCCTAGCCCCTGGCACAGGAATATCAACGCAAAAGGCTGATAAGTAACAGGAAGTATGGCTGATCTCTCTACCATCCCCCATCTCCCTGACAATCACAGGATGCCTGGCATGACAAATACACCATCTCACATGCTCCCAGAGCCACCCCCCGGAGAGGGCCCTCAGAGATGATAACCATTTCCTAGCAGAAACCACCATCAGGCTGCAGAAACCATTAACCAGATGGAACATCCTATAATATGCTTTGGGATGCTGTGCTACAAAACCATCCATCAACAAGCACCAAAGAGACCCTAAGGGTCAAAGCTATCTGTTAGCAAGCACCAAAGAAATAGCAGTCTTAGAAAGCAGCATAAGATCTGTACAGTCATCTTTCAATTACACACATGAATTCATTACCTATGTGACTGCATTACTGTTTGGTTCACTGACACCTCAGATAGGAAACATCGGTGCTGCCTAGACCCTGCCATCTTTCTCCCTCCAGCACTTTTAATAGTCATAGAGCGAGAAAGGGCAAAGGCCCACAGAGAGAAAACCAGCTCACTATCCTCTACACTAGCAAGAAACTTTTAGGGGTTTGTTATTTAAAATATATGCTCATTACAGAAAATTGTGTGTTCTTCTCATGTTTTTTTTTCGCTAAGTTTTTACATTTGTTCAATGTACTTGTGATCAAACTGTATTCACAATTTTGTATCCTGATTTTTTTCATATACTATTTTGACATAAGCATTCTTCATCTTATAACAGACAGCTTTTAAGGGTTACATATTTCACTGACTACAAGAACCAGCTTTTCACTTCTTTAGTCATTTTCAATTTGTTTTCTGTTATAAACTATACAGGTTAAGAAATTATGGTCCAGAAGTTATACGACTTGCCCAATGTTATCATTCTGAGCAAAACATAACTGTGAACGTAAATAATAAAGATTTTGAGGTTGTAAAGTGATATGGTAAATCTCAAAGCCAGGGAGACGTGTTTCTGGTTCTATTTTGGGGTCATCTATTCTCATGAGAAATTGAGAGCTGACAGTTTGAGAGTAGCAGTTATCCCAGGCCAGAAAGGAAGACTGCACTGTGTTCGGTACTCAGTTCCCACTCCTCACAGCCTTCATTCCTAATCCTTCATGGTAGAGGATGAACACAAATCCTCACAGAAGAAACTTTTGGGAATGGCTCTGAGAGGTGGTGGGGAGAGTGAACTATCCCTCTAGTAATTCCCCGCTATCCTGGGTCCCAAAGAGTATGGCATTTTGTCATTGGCTACCTTGAGAACTGCTAGGACAAAGGCACTACTTCCAATGCCCCTCTAAGAGCAGGAAATAAAGAATAAGTACTTAAAGATAGGGTTTGAGTGTATTTAGGTAATGCAGGAATATTCATCTCTTCCTTCCTAATGTTTAATCCCTATTTTCTAAGTGTTCATTCCCATCACCATGAGACAAATATTTACTCCATTTTTACTTTCTCGGTTTAAAGAGCTGGTACTTTAGTAAGCTCATACCTAACCTATGGCTAATTCATAAGTGAGTGTTTGAGTGTAGGAAAGTCTTACTGCTTTCATGTTTTTCTCAGTATCTCTTAACTTTCTGACTTTCATGAGCCCAAGCTTACTTCAAGTATCTTTCATTCCACACTTTTTAAAACACCTGACACCTAAATTTTTAGACTTTCTTGAAGTTTACTAATACAAAGATATTACTTTCGTATGTTAAGTGTTCCATTATTATACTGTATACGAATTCTCAAAAATAGCAGAATCTCCAATTTTTTTCCTAGATGCTGTGCAATTCCAATAGTGGATTTATCTTAGAATTGGACCTCCTACTATAAATACGCATAAGTGACTTGTCAGGCATCAGAAAGGCTCTTCTACTTCTAAGTTAGGGGTCTCTATCTGAATCCTGTCTTTTCTGAATACCAACATACGTATTACAACTTCTTACAACAGATGGTAGTGCATCCTCATTTCATTTCTCCTCTTAACCATATAACTAGAAAATCAGTTCAGTGAAAGTAGATCCTGTTAGCATTACTGGTTTATCTGCTATGTTGGCCTGTTAAATACTGTTGATTACTTTATTACAGGCCAGATTTGATAACTGCCCTCAGCTGCCCCAGAAAATGGAGTGGATGTTAAGTAATTATTTGTCAAAGGTATCACTGCTATAGCAATGAAGAAACACTTTCAGGATCTCTAAGTCCATCTTTCTCCTCTGAAGACAAGTGTTTTTCTGATTATAGGAGCTCAAAAAATGCACACAAATCAATGGGGCACACTCACCACATTTAAGCAGTATTTTCTCCAACTGCTCATTCAAGGAAGTATTTGCACTTACATTGGAAGCACCCTCAAAGCTCCAAAGACGGTAATTGTTCCCTTCCATTTTACCCTGATTTTGGCCTACTTGTCTCTCTTCTATCCGGGCCAACGCTGAAGTAACGAGGGTTTCTACACAGAATACAATGATTTTCATAAAGTTTTCTGACAGGATTTGGCTAACTGTGCCAATTTTCCCCACAGATTACATATTCTTCTGATAATACCCCATTATATCGCTCAAGGTACTTACACAAAATACTTCCACAGATGCAAGAAAAGTGAGTAATAGACACAGCCACAATACCCATGGTTATGGTCTGGCATTGATTTATGAACCTAAGACAAAGCCCTCTTCCTTAAACAAATCTGACCTATTAACATCATCATACTTTCAATGTATCTTCTCTTATCACTCTGACAAAAAAATCAGCAAAGTCTAAGATACACTGAAAATTAGTTTTATCAAGCTGGCAACAAATTGACTTTGATGATTAGAATCAGTGACCATCTTTAGAAATCACACTCTTTTTCCCATATTACAAATCTTTGTCTTTTTTGGGTGGGAGGAGCTTCTTTTTCTTCGCTAATCCTACTACTAGAGGGTTTTAGTATTACTATAGAAGTCATATATCTGAATTTTCCTAGTAAATAAAAATAACAACTGATCAGACTCAGACCAATCATTCCATAGGAAAAGTAGGAAAACCAGATGGAAGGAGAAAGCCTTTCACAACAGAATCTTAACCTGTAAAATGGGGAGTCCACTAACAATTGCTGAAAATTTTCACCTCTTGGTTCAGACAGATTCTCTAAACTTCTAGTCCAAAAGTAGTAAATCTTTCACATTTTCTATAAAATGGATGGCCTTAAAACTCTTTTGTTCCCTGGTGTAGCTTTTCAGAAGGAAATAGGGTTCCTTATCAAGAATGAATCTAGTTCTAAAAGACAATCATCTTCTCCATCTCTCTCCATATCACGATAATATATTAAACGCCTTTTCTAATTTCAACAGTTTTTCCCTTTAACTGAAAGGTCACACACTAAGGGCCCTTCCTTCGGAGACCTTTGTGCCCCAAAGCTTACAAAGGTCCTCTGGGCGGTGCCCGGTGCCGATTCTGGATACTCAAAGGGCACCCACTTTCTTCCTCCTGTGTTTTGCCCTCAACATGACACTGTGAGAACAATGAACACAAATAAGGTGGGTTATAACCTTCGTTGGTGTCTATCCTACGCAGTTTTAAACTTTTCTATTCCTGTCCTGTTCTTTAGATTCTGCCGTGGTTTGGGAGGTAAACTTTTCACACAGCCATTCACAAGTCCTGATCTCTCCGCCCCCTCTTCCTTCCTCACCATTCATGTGATAACGCATTGACGGGAACACCTTACCTCACCTTTTGTCTCCGCAAGTCCATCTGCTTCCTTCCTGAGCTTCAAAGGTAACCCAGGGCCATCGAGACGTGGCCAGTGGGCACTTGGGGACTGGTAGAGCCACCTGCACCTTCTGGAGGGTCCCTTCTCCCACCTGCCACCTGAACACTCTTTCCTTTAATAAAGATTTACCCCCGAAAAGTCCCATCTCGCTCTGAAAGACGATGGACCAGCTATCCCAAGAGCCCTTTGTCTGAGGCTTTCACATCTCACATCCTTCGCCACAAAGCGTTGGTCCTCACACAGGTATGGGGTCTGTTCGGTACCGGACGGGGGAGCCTGGGTTTCTGCGTCCAGTAAAGGGATGGGTTATGGCCAAGCTCCTTCCAGAAGCCAAAACGCTACAATTCTACGACCCAACTCGCAAGTCCTATTTCTGAGGTGGAGAGGGCGAACTCCGGGGCGACCCCCGAACTCCGCGCGGGCGCTGGCAGTTAGAACGGCCCCCTCCAGCCCAGGCTCTGCGTTATCTCCGCCTCCAACCTCGGGTGGCTGGCCGCGGAGGAGGCCCGGCCCACCCCGCTCGCAGCCGCGCCATGCCCTCCATCCTCACCCGCGCCGCGGACCGCCCCTCACCTGGCACGCTGGCATCGCCCACCCCGCTGTGCACCCGGAGACCACGGATCCGGACCAGTCTCGGCGGCCACCAGCTCTCCGTGAGAGAGGCTGGCGAGGACACGCGGGCCCGGGAGTCTAGCGCGCCGCCACCCGGAACGCGCCGCCTGGTTTCTAAGGAACCGGGGGCTCTGGAAAGGGAGGGGCACGACGGCGGGGGGCGGGGGGGAAACGACGACTCTGCGCATGCTCCCTGACGGGAGTGGACACGCGCGGGGAGGGGCCGTGACTGGGAGCTGCGCATGCCCGCTCGTCGGGGGCGGAGGTTGAGTAGCCTGGCTGGGGGCCCTGGTCATTCATTTCCGGCGTTGCAGGCGGCGGCATGAGCTGTGTTCCAGTCTCGGCTTCTTTCCGGTCCGCCGCCCGGCCTCAAGAGCGAGGAGGTTCTGGGAACTGTGGTGGGCCTCTGTTGTCTTGTGGTGAAGGAAGATCTGCTGTTGGGCAAAGACCTATCCTGGCGGAACGCCAGTTCCTGTCGAATTCGCCGGACCTCCCTGCTTCCTGACTGCTAGTGACTCTCGCTTTTCTGTTCTTTCAGGTGCCTGTCTGGGTTCTTCTTCCTCTGGGTGTTCTTTAGTGTTCCTTAGGTATCAGCTCTTCAGGACTGTGACCTCAGTCCTCCTGATCTCTTTAGAGCCTATGTCTCCCCAAGTAAATACCATTTTGTAACAAGACTACCCTTTGGTTCACCAGTCTGTCCGCTAGAGTAGTGAAACCTGTAAGCCTTAGTGTAAAATAGGCTATGTTGGAAATGTAGGATTAGGGGTTATTTCTGCATGGGGAGCCTCCACCCCTGCTTGTCTGAACCTCCCAGTGAGAGTCTGGACCCATGCTCAGCTGGCATTAGGAGGGCGGCCCGGCCCTCTTTCCAGAGCAGCCTGTGATGATAGAACATATCAGCTGAGCTGAGGCAGTTTTCCCGCTGAGACTTGCTGACCAGCGGGGCTATCCCTGGAACCTGTCTTCTGCGGGGTTTTATCACCCTCATTCCTTTCCCCCTGGATTCTCAACAGCCCGGCAGAAAGGCAGAATCAAAGTGTCCCTGTGTTCCATCTGTCTTAGTCATTGTTCAAAGTTTCACTCTAGAGTAGGGCTTCTTGATAGCAGCATTGTTGTCATTTGGGGGCTGATAATTCTTTGTTGTGGGGGGCTGTCTGTGCATTGTAGGATGTTTAGCAGCATCCCTGGCCTCTACCCACCAGGTGCCAGTAGCACTCCAATGCCAGTTGTGACTACCAAAAATAGCTCCAGTTGTTGCCAAATGTCCCCGGGGGAGGCAAAATCACTCCTGGTTGAGAACCACTAGTCTAGAAGGAAATGAACCTACTCTGGCTTTACATATGCAATCAGGACTTTTGTGCTTAATCTAATACTCCATTCCTCCCTCTACCTTTTCCCTAAGAGAGTTCTGGAGAGTAATAGTCCTGTAAAATGCCCGAGTGAAGCATTCTGCAATAATATAAGTTTGGAAAGTACTGAGTTAAGCTAAATCTCTTAGCACAGGATTTTTAGAGCTTTTAATCAGCTGGTGACGTTCAGAGTAAACATCCATGACAGTTTTCCTAATTTACTGGACCACAGAACCCTTTTCCAGGAACCACGGCTGAGATATAGTTCTGCATGCTCTCCTTCAGCAAACCTCCCCAACTCCAGTGACTTTTAGTTACCACCTGTTCCCTTCTGTCCTTATATTATCTTGTGGCGCCATTATCTATCCGTCACCCCAACAAAAAGCCTGCATTTGCCTTGTCTCCTGTTTCTCCTGTCTCCCTCACACCCAGTCACTCATCCTTTTGTGCTAACATTTATCCCCTAAATATTTTTCAAACCTGCCTTCTTGTGTCTGCACTACTACAGTGGCCTCCTAGCTGGCTTCTTTCCCTCCCATCTGTATTCAGTCCTACCTTCAGGTGGACACTAGCATAATCTACTGTATCCCTCTGCATAAAACCATGGTGCCTTGGGGCAGGGGAGGCAGAATGAGGCAGGAACAGGGAGCACCTCATGGAGGCATAGTGCTTACATGTACTGCATCCCTATGTGCCAAGCACTACCCTATGCGTGCTATAATCCTCTACCTCCACAGGGTAGAAGGCTTAATCGCATTTTAAGGATGGAGAAACTGAAGCTGAGAAAGGTTAATTTCCCAGAGTCACCTAGTTAGTAAACAGCAGAACTAGGATTTTGAGCATGAGCTCTTTCTCCTCAAACTAACATGAAGCTAACCTCAATATCCCTCAGAAGACCTCTTTTTGACTGGCCAGTGAGAAAGATAGTGTATTTGGAATGTATTAAAATCTTATTTCGACAGGAGATGGTGCTGTGGCCCGCCTTTTTGAAGCTGAATTTGCTTTTTGTCTCAGATTAAAGTTGTTTTGGGAAGAGCATTCAAGCTTAGATACCTATCATCTTTGGGGTCTTGCAAACACCCAAAGTCTTGAGGGTACTTGAGGGCGCACCAGGGGCCTGGGAACTCAAGAGGTGGGCTGAGAAAGGGCCAAGCCCTCCAGGACAGGGTATGCCACACAAGGGGTGCCAAACCTGGTAAGACTCAAAACAGAGACCAGACACTCATGACTGCTCATGGATGTATATTTTAATAAAAATAATTCTGTCAAAATACAACAGGAGTTTTTTCATCTCTCAAGTACAATTTAATAGGATGTTTTGTATTAGAATTCTCTCTAAACCCTCCCACGCCCACAAGTTTCATGCTAATGCCAAATATCAACTTGCGAAGACAAAGGCAGAACCAGTGTGCACAATGTGGAGGACATCTGTTTCAGCTGTGGTTACTAATGGAGGAAAACTCTATGCAAAGAGGCAGTGCCTGAGGCAGCCACAGTCCACAATCTGGCCACAGGTCCGGGTACATGGGACTGGTGGTCAAGTAGAGCTCTGCTGCCTGGCTGCCTCAGGGCGTGCATACCTGAGTTGTGAGCAACCAAAGGAACTTTGAGTTCTGACAGTTCTCTGCTTCATCTTTGTGCTTGCTTAAGGGGTAGGAAGGCGCAGGGAGGCCAGGTAGTCCCCACTTCTCCATCTCTTGGTGTCCCTGTTCTGATGGCCTGTACCCAGCAACAGACCCATGTAGGTAAGGATCAGGGGTTCTGGTCTGCCAGTTTCTGCTCTGGAAGGAGTGACCATTTGGTGGCGCAAGGGGAAAAAGGAAGGAAGGAAGGAAGGAAGGCTGCTCCTCCAGGGCTGAACAACCCAACAGAGCCAAATCTTCTTCCTGTCCCCTTGGGTCAGGTCCAGTCCTTCACCGGGGCTCCTCCCAGGTGCCTTCCCCACTCTCGGCTCCCAGAAGCAGGCTGGTAGGCCTGGGTGTGCATAAGGGGCTCCTCTGGCTGGCAGGCAGGCCCGGACTATCACCAAGACAGTCGGCTCAAGCAGCTTGGTTTTGGTCCTCTCCATGGCTTGTGGGGCAAAGGCTTATGTCCCAAAGGTAAGCTGTCCAACTGGGACAGAGAGCCCCTCTGGAGAGGAACAGAGTAAACAACTTGGACTCAGCTGAAACAGTGAGATAAGGCACAGAAAATGGGGAGGTGGCCATGGGTACTGAGTGCGAGCCAGGTGGACACCTATCCCCAAGCAGCACACAGCTGTCCTGGGCCCTCCTGGGGCCTCTCTCAGCCACTCCACAACCCAAGCCCAGGCACCCATCCCCATCCCTGACACACCCCTGAAGGTACCGGCTGCTCAGACACTGCTGGAGGCCTCGCCAGCCTAACCCCTCACTCGCCATTCATCTTTAGGACTAAACAGTGTTGCCCAAACCATGGAGATAAGGTTAGTCCCAGCTCTGCCACTAATTTGCTGTGTGACTTTGGCGAAGTCACTTAATCTCCTAGGCCTGTTTCCTTATCTGAAATAGGAGAGGATTGGCAGAGTAGATGTTCTCTGAACCCCATTCCAGCTGCAAAAGCCTCGGGTTTTAATTCCCAATCCTGCTTGGTTCTGACCATTCTAACAGCCTGATGTTTCTGACCTCTGGGTTTGGGAGCCAGACATCCCCAGCCTTGCGCAGGATGAGTTTCCTTTACATACAAGACAACACCTCCTCAACAGGCCATGGTCTGTGGGCTGCCAGCTGGGGCCCTGGTGGGGCCCAAGGAAAAGCAGCAGCCGATAGGGTCATGTCCCAAGGCATAACTCTGGGAGAGCACTGGGCTAGGGCCCTGACTCCATCACCAGCAGTTGGTCCAACTCAATCACTTTTCTTGTTGTCCAGCTATGGGCGTGGTGGGCACTGAATGTCTCAGGCTGTACCGACCATTCCCATGTCCACTGAAGGAGAGTGGGAGCTTGCCTAGTCCAGATCCAGGCAGGGGCTGCAAGTTCAACTTCTGGCCTTGCCCCTTCAGGGGCTGCTTGTGAGCTCCCTCTCACTGTGAAGCAGGTGGGGAAATCCCAGCCCCTCCTGGTGCTCCTCTGGGTAGGCCTCCTCCCATTCCTCCTCCTGGGCAGTTAGTCCTCTCCACAGATGGCCTGCCCAAGTCCTTGCAGTCATTTCAGCCTTTCTTCTCCTGACTCCTTGATGGCAGTATCAGGACTGTTTTTGTCCCACCAGCTGTGAGGATCCATCTGAAATGGCTGGTGGGACATTTGTAAAGCCCATGAGGTCCTTCCTCCGGCCCCAAATACTCATAACAGTCTTTCCTAACAGAGGTCGGGGCCAAGGTGCAGTGACACCTGGCCAAGGGGGTCAAGGGTTCTACACACTCCAGCGACTGGCAGCCCAAGAACCTGCCTCCGTAAGGTCCTGGCTTCTCAACAGAAAGCATCGATTCCATCAAAGCTGTGCAGAGACGGTGACGATCCAGGCAGGAAGAAGGTTCCCCGGTACTCAAGGGCCTCTGCCCTGGGAACGGAGACTTCCTCCCCACAGCCTGACACACAGCAGCTCTCAGGTCAAAGGCAGGTAGTTTCCAGGCAATCAATTTAGAGTAAATGAATTATTTGGCCATCGTAACAACAAGGGAAGGCAGGATATTGAAAAACGGAGAGAGAGAGGGGCAAGGCAGGCAGTGAGAGGCAGGGTAGAATGGTAGCGTGCTGGCCAAGGACCCTCTGCTCCCTTGCTTTGCTCTGTAGCCCTGGGCCAACTCATCCCTTCTCTGAACCCTCGGCCTTACAGTTCTCTGCTTAGTCCAGCTCTCAGGGGCCTAGGGACGCACACCTCTCAGATTCTGCAAACCAGCTTAGCCTGACCTGCCCACCAAGTGGCCCCCTGAAACCTACTGGGCTTCCCTAGGCTGCAGCTGGGCCTGTGGCTCAACAAACGGGAAGCCTGAAATAAACAAATCACTTGGCTGAGGAGACAGAGATGATTCTTTTTTAATGAGTTGGACTCAAATAAAAACATATGGTGTCTGGACAGCCTCACCCAAGAGGTGCTGGACCACTAACGCTACGATAAATACTGTGTCTTTTTTTAATATATATATATTTATATATATAATCTCTTTTTTTTTTACTTACGAAAATAATAAGCTATCACCAACTTGGATAGGCTTTATCACTAAACTAGCAGAAACCAGCTCAGCACAAACTCTCCAGAGATAAATACTGGTGGCTCAGTCAGGAGGGAAAAAAAAAAAGATTAAAAAATCCCCAACCCCTTCTCAAAACAAAACCCCCTTTCAAAGTAGGAGGCGCTACATGAGAGTAACCAGCCAATACTGTGTCATAGGCCGCTGCACGTGAAGGGGAGAGAAAGAGAGGGCAAGGGGAAAAAGGAAGGAAGGAAAGAAAGAAAGGAACAAGGGGAGGGAGAGGGAGAGGCCAGGCAGGAGGAATGGACTCTGCCCATGGCTTCTAGGTCCCTGCGCCAGGTGCCTATGGAGGGCAGGGCTGCTCCAGCCCTGGGGCCGAGGGAGGGCCAGGCGGGGCCAGCCAGCGTGGTCAGCTAGTGCAAGTAGTCGTCGACTCTGGCAAAGGAGCAAGATCCCAGGCCCGCTCGGGCCATGAGCCGTAGACATTCAGATGCCTGGCCCAGGGCAAGCATCAGAGGGGGCTGCTTTGGCAGGTTCTGAGACTCTGTGGAGGAGAGACAAGGCCTGGTCACTGCCCTGCCCAGGGCTTAGGCAAGGTCAAAGTTCCCTTGGGAGCAGAAAGTTGGGGGAGTGGACAGAATCTCTTGGAACAGAATGTTCATGTGTCTCTGCGTGAGTGTGTCCCAGCCACTAGGCTGTGGCCTTGTAGCCATGCCAGGAATCTGAGGACCTTGGCTTTCTTTAGAGTAATGGGCTGGCCTGGTCCCATGGATGCAGCCTAGGGCCCATTATGATCTAGCCAGCCAACTCAGTTGGGCAGAGGGAGGTCAGGGTTCAGGTTCAGCCATAGGAGCCCCAAAGTCCTGTGGCCAGCAGAGGGCACCTGGGCAGAGCTCACTGTCCTGATTTGGACAAATAGTAATTCCTAGGCAGAGAGGAGAGGGGGCCACCCCAGGTACTCATGGGCCAGCTTCTGTTTTTGTTAATCCACTTACCTAAAATGGCGCTGTTGAGGGCAGCGCACACAGGCTCCCTCTGGATGGGGTCAAGCTGCTGGCCAACTGGGCAGCTCCAGGGGTCTGAGTATGCCAGCAGGCTAAAGGCATCCTAAAGGACAGGGCACTCTTGAGAGGATTGTGGCACACACTTCTATGGTTCCAGGGGATACAGGGCCCTGCATGGTGCCCAGTGAGGGCACAATACACCCTGATGGTAGGGTTGGGCAGAGTTTTGCCATCCCCAAAGCCTAGAGAGGGTGGAGAACAACCTAGATGCCCCGTTTCCCAGTGCAGACTTGACTAGAGCCTGCTGTGTCCTGTTGCTGCTATCCCCAAGGCCCTCCCAGAGTCACCCTGCCCCCACCACCAAATGGAGGCCCATTCTGTATGAGGGCCTGGCTTGTTCTGTACCTGCAGCATCTCTGTGTGGGCCAAATTCTTGCCGTACTCCCGGCCCAGCTGCTCACTCAGTGCCTGCAACTCACGGCCAAACAGGATAATCCTTTCTGTGGCAGCCTGGTTGCCCCCGCAGAGCTGCCGCCGAGGATGCCCATCATCTGTACCCAGAGCCCAGCAGAGAACACATCAGGAGGGATGAGGTGAGAAGGGGAGGATTGGGGTGGGGACACCAAAGATAATATGACAAGAAGGACCTTGAGGGGGGTAGCAGCTTCTGCCAGAGGCAAGTGAGGGCTGGGAGGAGCAGGTGGACTATCCATAGCTGAGGTGCTCTTAGTCCACCTAGCACAAGGTCTAGGAGTCAGATAAGAATCAGAAGTTTTCCCTCTTCCCACCCTGTACAGATGCATGGGCACTCATAAGGGTGCCCACTCTAAGTCCCTCTAGCCTCAAATGCAGGGGCTCTGGTGTTGGCAGCAGGCCAGGGCCTTCCCACCTCAAACACCCATTCATGACTGGCTAAGGAGGCAGTGAACCAGCTCTGGCCAGAGCTTCTCAAGCTGCCAAAGCCTGCCCATCCCAAGCCCCTCCCAGTGGGGAAAGGACATCTAGCCTGAGCATTGCCACCTGTGGAACACCATGTGAGGGCATGGCCCTTACCCATGCTGGACTCATCTGTCTGCAGGTCCTCATGCTTGTAGGCGCCATTGACAATGCGCGTGGACATGCTCTCCAGCACACCATTGGGGTAATGCTCTGCTTCCATCTCCATCTCACTGTCACTGTGAAGAAGGGTTGAGGAGTTGGCCAAGGGATGTGATTGGAGTAGCCTGATTTGGTCTCCATTCAGGCTTTTGCCACAGGTTGCTGTGGGTAAACTGAGGGCCCCTAGGAGCATGAAAGGATAGCTCGGGCTTCCCAGACTCCAACACTTGGCCCCTACTGTGATGCCAGCTATCCCCAGAGGCCTGTCACCTGATTCTCACTCTTGTCCCATGCTGCCTCTGTGATCCTCCCCTCTCTGTCTCTCCTCCAAGTTGGCACACCCCTTCTACACATCGCCCCCACCCTTAATGACTGGGGCCTAGGAGCCAAACCCAGGTCAACCCTGAGGCAAGTCTTGAGGCTGCTGAAAGCCACTTGTAGTCTGCAGCCTAAAACCCCTGCCTGCCCAACATGGCTGCCCACAAGCCAAGCCCAGTAAAAGCTTCCTCAATATAGACCCTGAGGTTTTTGACAGCTCTGGTCTCCTCAGAGGGGACCACATTCTCAGCCTGGCAATGTCAGCGCCTCTGGAGAAAGACAGGGCCAGGGAAAGTAGCAGCTGAATCACGGGAAGGGCCAGCAGCCAGAGTCAAAGCCTGGCCTGGTGGGTCAGCAGCTACCAATCCAGGCACAGACCTGGAATGGAGGTGGGAGGAGAAGGGCACGGGGCGAGACTCCAAGGACAGGCTGCACTGGGCCCAGCTGTCACAGAGCAGAAGGAAGAAGCAGAGCAGGACAGGCACCTGGTCTCCTGGTTACTGGTGCTGCTGTGGGGCTGAGACTTGGTGGAATCTGTTGAGTTGGACTCCGAGTAATTGACGGAAGAGGGGGATGAGGAGGATGAGGAGGATGAGGAAGAGGAGGAGGAGCTGGGCGCAGGGTATTTACTGTGGTTCTGTTTGTTCTTGGTGGACGCAATGCCATTGCTGCAGCTCGGACTGTCTGCTCCTAGAAGCCGGGGAAGAGTCAGAAGAGGAGGGGCAGCTTGCCATCTAGTAGGACCCCAGGAATAACCACAGTGGTCCCATTTCCCGTCCCCCAAATCCAGCAGTGAGCCCTGAGCCCAGCCCAGGGAAGGGTAAGTGGGTGGCCTTTCTTCTCCACACCAGTTCTTCCCAGAGCCCTCTGGAGAGTGGCTGACCTGTGTTGTGCATGTGGGAACTACTGGGGCCATGTCGGGGGCTGAGGTTGGGGGAGCCAGGATAGCTGTCCTGGGACTTGGGGCTTCGGGAGCTCAAGCTGCGGACCTCACTGTCAGTCCCATTCACCATCTCCACAAACTGTCGGCACCTGCAGAGGGAGCAGAGCGGCAATGCTCTGGACTTGGTCCGGCTCATATGTTCCCACCACCAGCTGAGAGGGGCTGGGCTATGGGGAAGCTGGTGGTGTCCAAAACGTACTTGAGCATGAAGAGCAGATTGGGGTTGTGCTCCAGCAGCCCTGGGTAAAAGCGCTGTGTGGTCTCAATGGCCTCACCCACACGGCCCTCCAGCACCAGTTTCTGGATCTCTGTAGAGAGCAAGAACATGGCAGCGAGCAAGAGGATGCAGACCCTCCAAGCCACATGCCTGCACACTGCCAGGTCTGGGCATAGACCAGCTGATGGTCAGGTATGCTGGCTCAGAGTGGCACGCCCAGTTGAGATGCTCACAGAAGAAGAGGCTGAAGAAAGAACATGGCTGCCCAGCTCCACAATAGACCCTGGTTTCTGCCAAATGTCAGGGAATCCTCAAAGAATAAGAGGGGAAAATAGAGGAGGGACTCTCAGCCCAGAGGCAGGAGGGTGAGTTTGGAGGTCTGCTCCTATGGAGTACAGGTCACCAGGGAACTGGGCAAGGGAAGGGCCTAGATGTGGCAGCATGATCTGGGGATGGGCACCCAGGCAACTTGGTGGCCCTCTTCAGACAGACTTCTCTCCTTTCAGGCCTCACAGCGGGGTGGCAATGGGAACATATTGGTTTCTGGGCCAGGACCAATGTCTTGGCAGTCTTCGGGGGCTGGCAACATGCTCCCTGTTGAGAGAGGAGGTCATCCTCCTCACACTGGCATCTCTGACGTTGACACCTCTCAGGCCATCAGTATCTTGCTCTCGCCCCAGGGCCTGGTGCGTCTTGCTGGGAGTGACTTCTGGGTCTGAGGCTCTCTCATTCGTAGATCCCAAGTCTGGGATCCCTTTCCTTCTGTCTGGCTGGGCGTAGCTTCTCTGGGAGACACAGATACATGCACATACACAGAGACGACAGGCTCAGAGAGACACAAGCAGGCACACAGAAATACACGTCCACATACACTCATTCTCTCTCGCACTCCTTTCCTCTTCCTTTCTCCTTGCTGGGCTCTGTTTCCTCTTTCCTAATACCCTCCTTCCATAAAAGAGTCCCAAAAACACAATATGCAGGCCATTATGGACACCAAGAAAGCTTCCTTTGGCTCCTGCCTTTGGTTGTCAGCCAAGGGAAGGACCAGAGGTAGGGAGCAGAGAGAGGTGCTACTGCAGCAGCCACTGAGCATCAACCTTCACACTGTCTGATTACTTCAGTCCTCTCTCTGGTCAGGAGCAGGCAAAGGCTGAGTAGATGGTGGGAAAGGCAAGGCACTGGTCTGATAAGATGTAAACACACTCTTTCTGGAAGATTATGAACAGGATGCTGAGTAGAATCCAGGATTCAGGGGGAAGGAAACAAGCATGGAGGAGTGGGATCCAGCCATGCCAGGCCCCAGCCTATCCTGGGCCATCAGAGTGTGCATTAGGGAGGCTGCACTAAGACATTCCCATGCTGCTGGACTGTCCATCTGTGCAGCATGGTCTTGAAGGAGGGAGAGAAACAAGGCCTGGGACTCGGCTAGGGCTGTGGGCTGGTCTCCTGGTGGTAAGGACTAGAGCTGAATGGACTCCTGACCCAGGGCTACCAAGAGCCAGAGAGCAGAAATGGGGACAAGTGAGGGAAGGAGGACTGGGGAGAGGAGAATCAACCTTACTTTGTCTGTTCTTTATGGATGCTTGTTCTTCCTGAATCGGGGTTTCGGTCATTCGGGCAAAAGCGGTGGCCGTGGCACAATACCCATGATGCACCAGGTAAGAAGAGACCATGCTAGAAGAAAGGAAATGCTCATGGTGACACTCACGAACTGCATTTCTCAATGACCACTTGATGGGACAGACTGCCTGCCCATTAGGTCTTCCCTAAACACATCTTGGAGATGCAACCTCCACAGAATGAGAATAAAGAGAGTGAAACAAAATGAAAACTTCCCCCAGTGCTCATGCAGCTAGGCTGGGAAGGGGCTGGTCACTACATCTGTCTTCACAGTTGGAGGAGTAGCTACAGTTTCTCTGGGATATGCTGCCCACAAGCGGGCAAGTATGGTAACAAAAGTACACACAGGCACATAACATCTCCTTACAGAAGCAGCTGCCTCCTATGAACTGCAGGAAGCCCAGAGATGACTAAGAGTTTCTCTGAGGGCTTGCTGGAACAGCAACCAGCCAAGCAGTCTGGCAGCTGCCCAGACTATATGCATGTATGTAGGCATGTATGCCACATGCATACCTTTTACAGACACAGGAGCTCCTCTGCAGGCTGCCCTACATGCCCAGCGGAAGCATTCCAACTCACCAAGTGAACCTGGCCCTCAGGAGTGTGGCTCTAAAAAGTGATGGGGAGCTAACCCACAACCTACATTACTCTACGATATGCCACAAATCAGGGGCCTAAGAAGCCAAGACATCAGGCAACAACACGGCCAATAGGAACACAATCTTTGGGAAATGGCCCTGAGAAGCCTGATGCCCAGCAGTCATTTAATCCCACCCAAAGCTGGCTGAGCAGTGGCATGAGTGTGTGTGTGTGTGCAGAGATGTAGAGCAGAAGGATGAGTTCTCACATCTGATGTGTACAGAAGTGAATATCTTTGTGTGTGCAAGTGTCTGATATGTCATTATCATAAATGACAAGCACAAATGTCTCAAGGGCTGTCATGTGGAAGGGACAGAAGTTCAGCTGTGTGTTCCCCATGTTTTAAGGGGTAAATGAGATGATACACGTAAAGTGCCAGCACAAAATAAGAAGTCAATAAATACAATCTCTTATTATGAAATTATATATTTATAATATTATATTCTGAATAATTATATTATTATTATGAACACAACGGCAAACATTGTTCTACAAGACATGGTTCAGATGAGACCATATGAACATCAGATGCCACTACAACGTACAGTCCCTTTGACACAGTAATTCCACTTCTTGAAAGGATACCAAGAAAATAATCTTAAATATGAAAAACTCTTTACATACAAAGGGTTACCTATATAAGCAAGAGAGGAAATAACCTGAACCTCCCACCAAGAGAAGCCAGCCAAGGGGCCTGTGGCAAATTTGTCTCTGAGATAATATAGCTATTAACAATGTCATAAAATGAAGTTATGTGAAATCACAGGATGCAAATTATATGCAGATCTTGGCAAATACTACATATGCACACACACAGGCACACAGATGTGCACATGCAAACACATGTAGCCATGGGTTGAGCCCAGGTGCTGTAAGCTGAGAATATCAGTCCCTCCCCACACAGCCAGGGCAGCTCCACCTTTCCCCCTGCCCATCCCAATAAGCCTGCTGCGGGGACTGCCACTGTGCCGGCCCTCTGAGGAAGACCTTCTCTTTAGCTCTGGGGGCTGGGAACAGGATGTAGCAGTGCTGGTCTTCCTGAGAAGGGAGTGCCCATCTAGCCCTGCCTTGGCCCTCCCTGTGGCCTGCCTCAGTATCAGTTCCTCAAGAAACAAAGGCTGCACAAAGAGCCCAGTATGCACTCCAATCCCACCCATGGGACCCTAGTACCCTGGCAATGACCAGAGGTAGCGGAAGCCCAGCCCTTCTTTGCCCACCCTTGGGAGCCAAGCTAGCAAACTAACCCACCTCCTGGCAGAGTGGGTACTCATCATTGCCTCACTCAGGCCTGCAGCTGGCAAGTGGAGGAAAGACCCACACCTGGCCTCCCTTAGGATTCTCAGCAAGAGTGGCTTCCAGGACAGTCTGGGAATTGATCAGCCAGGAGCCAGTTGGCTGGTCCAAAGGAGGACTCTCTTCCTGCCACCACTGCCATTGATGCATGGGACTTAGCTGGATGCTGACCCTGGGACCTGGTGACCTCAGGCCAGAGATGGATACTCCCTAAGGTGAAAAAAAGTCCACAGAGGAAGAGACCATAGGGTGTCTTAGGACATCCTCCGCAAAATGACCGGGGGAAGGAAAATAGCCCTGCTAGTGATATTACACACAGACCCTTCCAATCCAGTTGAGGGGGCAAAGGTGTAATTAGCAGCAGCTCTGGAGAACTGAGTGGGAACTGTCATCCGATAAGAGGGAAGCAGGAAAGCAGCAGGTGGAGCCAAACTGGAAGTGCTTCCCAGAAGGAAGTCTACCCACTGGAGTTCATAAGAGCAGCTTATAGCAGTACAGGGGCCTACAGGAGAGGAGGTCCCTGGGATGGGGCAGAGCTGGGTAAGGGCGGGAGCAGGGCACTCACTTCTGCAGCACCGCCTGCCACTCGCCAAGCCGGGCACTGATGGGGAAGCAGTGGACAGTGCCCTGGACCTTGGCACGCCACTCCCGCATGTAGTCCTCAATGTCAAACAGGAAGGGCTGCTGCCCAAAGTTGGCGTCCACAATCTCCCCGGGTGTCTGCAGGCCTACGGTGGGGTAGAGGTTGGCCTGAGGAGGAGAATGAAACGTCAGTCAGGCCCTGAAGGCAATGGGGCAGCAGGGCCTTGCCTTGCCTCACCTCCGGTGTAGACAGAAAAGGCGCTGGCTCCTGCAGGCCATTGCTTCAGCTTTAGGAGAGTTGCAGCAAGGCTGGAGGAGGCAGGGCTAAGCCACATTCTACCCACCTTCCTACCAGAGACACTATTCCCCAAAGCTTACGGGGAGAAAGCAAAAGAAAAGCAAGCCATGTTCAACATGGAGTCTCCTGCCCTGCATCAGAGGCTATGGTGTCCCCAAAGCCCAAGGTCCCCCTTTGGGACTTGGCCAGGCACTGAGAGGCAGGCTGGGCTCCACAACCTTGCAGGTGTGCCCATGAACATCTGCTGCAGGGGTGGATAATGCTCCCTCTCAGAAAGATGCAGAACCAAGGATCCTTTTGCTACAAAAAAGGGTATATGAGGGGGCAGGAAGGGATGTGGGGAGGAGGAGGAGAGCTTAACAAAACGGCTTAGATGGTTTGGACCCCCTGATACTGGCAAAGGGTAAAGAGAGGCCACTGCCCTTCCTATCAGAGGCTCACTTAGAGGAGGATGTTCTGGCCTGTGAGGTTTGGACATGTCCCTCTCTGGGTATGGGGCTCCCTGCTTTCCATATATCCCCTGCCAAGACCAACTTTTACCAGGTCACTCCCTCACTCAGTGCCTCTGTGGCTCCCCACTACTACTGCTCAGTGTCTCGCCAGCCTCCTCCCAACTGTAACTAGGCCTCCAGTCCTCTCTTCCACCTTCCATCCTCAGGCTATGTGTCATTCCAAGTGTCACATGCCTTTACTGTACACTGAGTTCAGCACACCATGAGCTCTGAACCCATAAGACCTTTCACTTCCTTCCTTTCCCCTCCCATCCTCCATGCCCCAGGGAAAGCCCACCTCCTCCAGCAAGCCCTCCCTGACCATTACTGCCATTAGTCACACTCCCTACCTTGGGGCATCCACACACATTCTAGCACTTGGCAACATACTGCCCACATTCATTGTCTGGTTGTTTCACGTCACATCTCCACAACCAGACTCTTTCCCAGCCAGGGTCAGAATTCTCCTGTGTCTGTTCTCTTTGCCTAAGACCATAGCCCCTCTCTGGGGTCTCCACGTAGGAAGGAAGGATTCTGATCCATAGACAAGAGGCTCTAACGGGACCCTGGCTGCTGCAGTCTGGGCTTCAGAGGCTCCTCATATCACAAGGGCATTTCCTAGGGCATTGTAAGGGTACCCAGAATCCCAAAGCAGTCACCAGAGTCAGCAAACCTTCCCTCCTTCCAGAACACACAGCTGGGCCAGGCTCCTAGCATTCTGGGTGGAGGCCCCGTATGTGACGAGGTCTATGATGACTCATAATAAAGAAGGACTGGGAGGCAAGAGGTGGGGATGAGCTCTGAACTAAGCCAGCAGGAAACCTCACCCTTTTCCAAGAAGAGAAAACCCCAGAAAGCTCACCTCTCTGGCTCAGGGGTACTCTGCATGGTAGCAGGCTGAGGCCCCTTGGGTACTGGCTTTCCTCAGGGATCTCTGATGGGTACGCACAGGGACCAGACACCCTAACAGACAGGAACAATTCTCTGCATCCCAGTCCACTGGCTATAAAGCCATGTGGAGCTGGCTCAGACCAGCTGAGCCACAAAGCCACAATCATCTCTACTTGCACCATCCCCTAGCCCCACAGCTGCCTTTGGAAATGCTACAAATCACTGTCACCTGCTAAGAGTCTGGAGGAAGACCAGGCCTTGCTACTGGTGAGGACGACCGGCAGGTACCCTCAAGCTAACAGCACAGCACACATCTCTAGTTGGGGAACGGGCCAGACTCCACACCCTGTACTTGCAGGTGCCACAAGACCCCATCCCAAGCAGCCCCAAGGGCCCAGAGTAGGGGGACCCAATACTAGTACTTACCGGGAGGTCTGTGAAGGCTATACCTGTGGAGGGAAAGGAACAGTCATCAGGCCACTCGATCTCTTATACTTCTGCAGGCCCACAATAGGGAGTCTGTCACAATAGACAGACCATCACAATAGCTGGGTAGGGGCTGGTCACCACATCTCCCCTATAGTGGAGGCCAAGCACATGCTAGGGCCTAGTAGGTTTAGATCCTGGCCTTCTCTTTGTTGGGTGGCTCAGCCGAAAGTGAAGTCAGATATTTGAGTATTTGTCCACAGCTCTGCCACCCTCTCAGGGGAAGCCTGCTGGGAAGGACAAAACTCAAATGACCTACCCTGTGGACTCTTCAGGACTGATCCTTCTCTTGATCCAATATGTATTTATGGAGACCTACTGTATACGCCAGGCCCTTTTCCATCCATTACCTTGTTTGATCCTCATACCAACTGTGGGAGCAGGCTTTCTTATCTCCATTTTACAGATGAAAAAAGTAAGCCTCAGAGGTTAAATGAGTTGCCAACAGTCATAAAACTAGCACAGGTGGTGGGGCTGGACTCATTCTTGTCTAATGTTCTGACATCATTTCTAAGCTGACAGTGAAGAAGAGATAAGGAGGGTAGCAGCTGTCCATCTCCAGCCCATCTCCATCCAGAGTCCCCAGAGATTCCAAGTTGACAGGTTAACACTGGCCTGTGTGCCCTCTAAACCCTCCTGCCAAGAGAAGGGGCTGCATTTCCAGGGAGCTCAGTCTTGAGTCAGAAGTGAGAGTGGGCCACCAAACATATGAGCAGCCTAAGCAAGAGAGGCTCCTCAGAATATCCACCAGGGCATTCATGTTCTGCAGATTGAGAAACGACTCTGGGCCAAAGGAGACTCTTTCAAGGACTCATAGCCTTACCATTTTTTAGATAAATTCTTATATCTTCTAGAAGCTGCTGAGCTTTTGGCCTGAGAGGTTTTCAAACCACTCCTCAGAGGTCCCACTCTGCTCCCCAAACTCCTACCCTGAAAAGAAACTGAAACCCAGCAAGTCAGAACAGGTGAGAGTCTGACAATTGGTCTCCCAGTAAACCTGGGGCCAGAATCCTGACAGCCCCAGCCAGCGTGTACTGTGTGCTTCATCTGTGCTGAGCACAGGGCCCACTGTCTTACAAGGAACCATTTAATCCTCAGAACCTTGGAAGCTGTACACTGTCTCTGACACTAGTTTATAGATGAAAAAAACAAGGTGCAGAGAGACTGTTTACATTCTTTGCCGGGCTATTTTGCTCCTCCATAAGGGAAGTACCTAAACCTCATGATCTGCCTGCCTGAGGCCTCTTCTGAGACCCACATACAGAGTCAGCAGTCACAGAGCTGGCAGGATGGAATCTGGAAGCCCCTGTGCAGCCATGAGGAGACCTCAACATTTACCCTCCAGGTCTACACAGGAGCTGCCTTCACGGATCTTGCCTCACCAGGCTGCTGCTGCTGCATTCCCTGGCTCCTTGAGGAGGCCCACAGAACCCTGGAGGAAGGGTGAGTCCAGGTTCTATTAGTTATCTGTAGTGGGACCTTTGGGAAGTTACCTAACCTTTCTGAACCCACCTGAAAAAATGGGGTAACACTAACCCTGACACCTCAAGAAAGAAAGATGAGACTGAGATACTCTGTGAAAGCTGCTTCACAAACTGAGGTCTAGGTACAAGCCAGCTGCAGTTGTGCCACAGAGTGAGGCAATTACCACAATTCTGGGTAGGGTATAACCTACCCGGCTTGCCTGGCTGTACCTCACAATGGCACTCAGGAAGGACAAGGCCTTGAGGTGCTTCCAGGAGGATGAGGAAAGAGGCTACTCCACCCTCTATTGCACTGGACAGGGCAACACTGCTCCCCCCAACCGTGTAGATCTCTGGGAGCCTCTGCAAGGCCACTGTGACAGGAATATCTGGGTTGGCCAATTAGAAGAAGGTCCAGGCAAAGATCCAGGATGCAAACAGGACAGCCAAACCTGTTGATAAGAAGCTTCCTGAGCTAAACACACATAGGTCAGGGCTCAGAGAGGCTGAAGGTATAAAGAGCCTGTGAGAGAGCACAGAGCTATATAAAAATGATTCTGCAAGTGCATGGACCACTTGTGGATGAGACGTCAGTCTCCTGTCTCCATTCACTCACTCATTCATCCTTCCATCGAGTATCTGCTGAGACCTCCCAGGAGTCAGGCCTGTCATAGGCACTAGAGAAACAGCTGCAAGCCTAGCCCTCAAAGTGCTACCGACTCCAGCAAGAGAGACATGCAACTAATACTTGCATAGACAACTGACCAATGACACATAGGGCGAGTGCTATAACAGAGGAACAATGGAGCAAAGGAAAGGAACTAGGAGACCAGAGGCAGGAAACATCATTCCTCTTTTCTAAAGGGGAAGGGTAGGATTCTAAGGTTAAAGAGCAGTGATTAGCTTATTGATCCCGGGTGAGATTCTGAAGCACATTATTGATAAGCTGGCATGTGAAAAGGAAACAGGGTCATCAGAAGATTCACCAGATAGTCTACACTCCACGTTCATTGCTTTTCCACTAAATTTTGTGATCTAGAAAATGCAGGGGACAGACCATATCCATTTTTCAGTAATATCCTTATGGACAAGATAGAAAAACATGAGTTTCAAACTAACATAACCAAGTGATTCTTAAATGGCTGGTGTCTACCTAGATAAGCTCAACTGTAGGCTGAAGGGCTCAAATCTCAGCCTTGTTCTCTTCCAATACTTTTAATCACTATCTTGATAAAAACACATATAAACATGTTTGACAAATTTTAGGTTAATACAATGCTGAAAAGGAGACCAAATATTTGAGATAGAACAAGCAAGAAGATCAAGCAAGAAGGCCGGGAAGAGGCAATATAAATGAAGTTTAATTATAAGATGTGTGAAGTCTTGCATGGGGTCTATAAAAAGCATGCACTATGGAGATGAATTTTTAAAAACAGTGTAAGGGTTTGGGCTGACGTTGGGGTGGCTGTGAGCTTCCTCCATGGGACCTGGGGACCTCACTGACAAAGAGCTCATGGGCCCCAGCACACATTTAGGGTCCTAAGGAGGAAGGTGTAGGTGCAGAGGGGGAAACAGGGTATGCCCCAAACCTTGCGTCACATGGCATGTGCTGTGCTCTGAGTAAAGTGTAGACCAGATGGAGGGATGTGAGGATGGAAGGTATCCAGAGCAGAGGGGCAGGATTGGGCCTGAATGAAGAGAAACAGGTGAAGGGGGCTTGGGTAAAGAGTGAGAACCCACAACAGTGGCCCCTGGGACTCTAACAGCATGAAGACCAAGACCCTGGATAGCTGGAGTCAGACAGCAGAGCAGGGAGTAAGGAACCATCTTGAGACCTTGGCCCCACCCTCTAGCTGCAAAGCTCCTCACGAGCTGGATACCAGGAACTGTAGCTACACGGCATGGAATTCAGAGGAGGATTTCTCTGGATGTGCATCTGGGTCAGCTCAGTGGTGTCTGTGCTATGTTCTCAGCTGCCTATTCTGGGCCATGGCACCTGACTGTCCTGTTGAGGAATGCTGGCTCCTGGTCACTCAGCCCCAGCTACCAATAAACCCAATTTCCACTCAAGTTTCCTGATTTTGCCTGGGCTCATCTCCCGGAGAAGCCACAGAGGGGCACTAGGGATTGGCAGCCACTTTTTACCGCCCCTCAAGCCAGGGAAAGCAGGCCTCCTAGGAGTTGGGTTCCTAGTAAAATGCCCAACTCCCTTTCCTGGCAAGGCCTGTGGCCGGTGTGGCTGGTAGGGTTCTGCTAGATCAGAGCCCTCTACCAAGCCAGGAAGGCAGGCCCAGCAGTTAGGTGCCACCTCAGGGCCACTTTGGCCAAGGATACCTCTCACTCGAGGGCCAAATAGTAGTGAGCCCTAGTAGAGTATAGCGTCAGAATAGCCAAAGTTCCTCTCTAGCTCAAGGTTTTTTTTTTTTAAAGATTGGCACCTGAGCTAACATCTGTTGCCAATCTTTTTGTTTTTCTTCTTCTTCTCCTCCCCAAAGCTCCTCAGTACATAGTTGGATATTTTAGTTGTGAGTACCTCCAGTTGTGCTACGTGGGGACGCCTCCTCAGTATGACCTGATGAGCGGTACCATAACCGCGCCTGCGACCTGAACCAGGGAAACCCCAGGCCGCCAAAGCGGAGTGTGCTAACTTAACCACTCGGCCACGGGGCCGGCCCTTCTACCTCAAGTTCTAATCCTAAATTTCTTCACGTGTACTGAATTACTCCTCCAAGGGATTCTCCAGGGCTCCGATCATCATTCACTGATTGCTGCTTCTCCTGGGTTCCTGATCCTGGTTGACAGCACCACTAATCCCACCACTTTCCCATCTTCCCTTCTTGCTCATGCACCTGATCTACCACTAATCCCTGCTGGGCCACCTCTGAGCCTCTGTCAAGCCTGTCCCCTACTTCCTGCCTGCCTACCCATCACTAGTGCCTTGCCTCCGGCCACCTACCTCTTCCCTTGGCCCTTAATCCAGCCCATCTTTCGCAGTTGCACCAAAGGGACCTTTTTAAATGTACCTCTGTCAAGGATGCTGTTCATTAACCATGAAAAGGTCATAAGACACCTGGCCCCATCTGACTCCGGCATGTCTGTTTATCTCCTGTACTAGAGCATCCCTCACTGCAGCTCCATAGCAACCAGCACTCTGAGTGTCAGAGGGACAGCCAAAGTCTGGGCATAGGCTGCAGGCATGAAAACCACTACCAAATACGTACTTGGGCCCCTCAAACTTCTCACCAATCCCAAACCCTGTTCCAACAAGTGCCACACAGGCCAGGGTCATGACCAAGACACTGCTGCTCTCTCAACAACTAACCTGGACTTGATAAATGCTGCTGAATGGATGGATTAACAAAGAGGGTGCCCCTGCTACCCTCCCTTCACCTTGTAGGGCTCCAATGCCTGGAAATTACTGCAGTTCCCCAGAGCTCAGCAGAGGCTCTGTAACACTGTTTGGCTTCAAGGCTTTCCTTTGGCCCTCTTATCAACCAACGTGGCTCCAGAGGGCAGCCCCTCTAAGGTCACCTATGCACTCACCTAGGCTGTGGCCATTCTTGGTGTAGAAGCAGGTGCCGTTGATGAGGTTGACGCAGCAGCCAATTACATCTCCTGTAGTGAAAGTGGGACCATAGGGCTGGCCAGTCCCTGAAGAGCAGAAGGAATGCCCATCATCACCGTGGTAACCATAGGAATGTTTGTCCCAACCTGTGAGGGAAGAGATCAGCAATAGCTGAGTAGAGGTACTTGAGAGAGAAGCCAGACAGTCACACGAGCCCAGCCAGGCCTGAGCCCCTCTCCACAGCCTGCCACCGCCTCAGTCAGCACTCCTGGCCTCTCACAGAGCCAGCTATGGACAGGTCCTGGCCATGCCAAAAAAGCAGTGAATCCAGCAAGTCACCATCTCTGAGGAGGTGAGGCAGCTCCATTAAAGAAGGAGCCTTAGCTGTGCCTAACAGGAACCAAAACTATGCTTGACCTGGAAGGGGCTTACCAGAAGGCCATATAACAAGGAGGGGTCAGGGAAAGCCTTGTGAAGGAGAGGGGATGTGAACTGAGCTCTGAGGTGTATCATGGTGGGTTTTTATAAACTTTTTTTAATTGAAGTATAATTTACATTAATAAGATTCTCCCTTTTTAACCACAGTTCAATAAGTTTTAAAAAATGTTAACAAATGTTACCACCACCACAATCAAGATACACATTTCCATCATTCCAAAAAGGTTGCCTCATGCCTCTGTGCAGTCAGTCTCACTCCACCAACCCGCAGTCCCTGGCAACACTGATCCGATCTGTGCCTATGATTTTGCCTTTTCCAGAATGTCACATAAATGGAATCACAGAATATGGAGCATCTTGTTTCTGGCTTCTTTCACTTAGCATAACACATTTGAGATACATCCATATGGTTAGGTGTACCAGTATTTCATTTCTTTTTCTTTTTTTATCGTTTTTAAAATTATTTTTATTTCTTCTTCTTCTCCCCAAAGCCGCTCAGTACATAGCTGTATATTCTAGTTGTGGTCCTTCTGGTTGTGGCATGTGGGACGCCACCTCAGCATGGCCTGACAAGTGGTGCCATGTCCAGACCCAGGATCCGAACTGGTGAAACCCTGGGCCACCAAAGCGGAGCGTGCGAACTTAACCACTTGGCCACGGGGCTGGCCCCATTTCATTTCTTTTTATTGAATAGTACTCCATTATATGGATATACCACAGTTTATCTATTCACCAGCTGGTGACATTTAAGTTGTTTCCGGGGCTGGCCCCGTGGCCAAGTGGTTAAGTTCGTGCGCTCCGCTGCAGGCGGCCCAGTGTTTCATTGGTTTGAATCCTGGGCGCGGACATGGCACTGCTCATCAAACCACGCTGAGGCAGCGTCCCACATGCCACAACTAGAAGGACCCACAATGAAGAATATACAACTGTGTACCGGGGGGCTTTGGGGAGAAAAAGGAAAAAATAAAATCTTTAAAAAAAAAAAGTTGTTTCCAATTTTTGACTATTATGAATAAAACCAATAAATTTTGTGTACAGGTCTTTGCATGGACATATGTTTCCATTTCTATTCTACAAATACTTAGAAGTGGTATTGCTAGGTCAGAAGATAAGTATATGTTTAACTTGATAACAAACTGTCGAACTGTTTTCCAAAGTGGTCGTATTGTGTTGAATTCCCACCAGCAATGTACGAGTTCCACATTCTCAGTGGCACTTGGTAACAGTTGTTTTTGTTTTTTTCTTCTTCTTTTAGCCATTTTAGTAGGCATGTAGTGGTTTTAATATCACTGTGTCTTTAGTTTGAATTTCCCCAATGACCAAGGATGTTGAGCATCTTTTCATATACTTATTTACCATTGGTTTATTATAAAAAGTATTGAATTGTTTATTTAAATCTTTAATCCATTTTGTATTGGGTTGTAAATCTTTTCTTGTTTTTTTAGTGAGGAAGATTGGCCCTGAAATAACATCCGTTGGCAATCTTCCTCTTTTTTTTTTCTCTCTCCAAAGCCCCAGTACATAGTTGTTATCCTAATTGTAAGTCATTCTAGTTCTTCCGTGTGGGATGCTGCCACAGCATGGCTTGATGAGTGGTGTGTAAGTCTGCACACAGAATCCAAACCAGGGAACCCTGGGCTGCCGAAGCAAAGCGCATGAACTTAACCACTCAGCCACGGGGCCAGGCCCTGGCTTGTAAATCTTATTGAGCTGTAAGGGTTTTAGATATATTTTGGATACAAATTATTTTATGTGTTTTCCATGTATTTTCTCCTAGTCTGTGGCTTGTCTTTTCATTTTCTTAATAGTTTCTTTCAAAGGCCTGCTGGGATTTTAATTGGGATTATGTTAAATCTATAGATTAATTTGGAGAGAACAGATAGCTTAACAACATTGATTATTCCAATCCATGAAAATGGCACATCTCTCCATTTATTTAGGTCTTCTTTACTTGCTCTCAACAATGTTTTGACAAATTTACCTCTAAGTATGTCATTTTTTATTTTTTATAAACGTTATTTTTAAACTTAAATTTCCAATTGCTTCTTGCAATTATATAAAAATATAATTAATTTGGTGGGTAGGGGAATGAACTCAAGGTTTCTTTTGGGAGTGATAAAAATATTCTAAAATTAGATTATGATGATGGTTGCACAACTCTGTTATGCTAAAAACCATTGAATTGTACACTTTAAATGGATGGATTTTATAGTATGTAAATTTGATCTCAATAAAGCTATTAAACACACAACCACATACATTTGATTTTTATATATTCACCTGGTATCCTGCAACCGTGTTAAACTCACCAATTAGTTCTGGTAGCTTTTGTGAAGATTCTTCAGGATTTTTTAATATACCATCAGAGGATAAAGACAGTTGTATTTCTTCCTTTCCACTCTGCATGCCTTTTATTTCTTTTTCCTGCCTTACTGCATTAACTAGGACCTCCAATACAATGCTGAATAGAAATGGTGAGAGCAGAAGTGATATCTCTGAAGGGTACAGGTTTTATACAGGGAAAAGTGTAAAGAAGGGCATTCCAAGAGGGAGAAATACAGGTAAAGGCATTAATGCATGTGGGAGAGGAGGGTGTGAGCTGCAGAGGGGCCTGCCTCCCTGCTTGCTAAGGAACACAGTGGAGCCCAAAAGCCCATGGCAAGCAAGCCAATGGGCTGGCAGGCAGGTCCCCAAGGCAGCCCCCCCCAGTTAGTTTTCTCAGCTTCTGCTGCCTCCTTGGGGTCTAAGCAGTAGGCTCATGAGAACACACTTAAATACACCCCTCCACTCCCAAGCGGCATGGTAAAAGCAGCTCTTCTCTGGGAGAAAAAGGTCAGTTGAGGCAGGGTGCATGAGGATCTGAGTAGCTCAGAAAGGAAGGCAGGGCTCAAACACTCACGGTATATGTGTGTATGTGTGGGCAGAGCGAAGGCGGGGGTGTGGGAAGGCTGGAAACAAAGGTCTGGGGATGAGAACAGATAGATGACAGGACCAGGGGTTGGCAAGGAAGACAGAGGGCATGACTAGAGAGATGGAGCTGCCCAGACTCTGGAGCCAAAACTATGCCCTGTGTTTGGAGCTATGACCTCAAGGGCAAGTTGCCCCTCGTGGTCACAGCACCTAGCCCAAGCCTTGTGTACCCTGAGGTTTCAGGTCTTTTCAGCCAGGAACGCTCTGGATAAGCAAAGATTTCCCAGAGACCATACTGGGGAACAGGCCAAAGCTGAATGGCTCTTGCTAATGGGTACAGGGCCCAGAGCCCTGCTGCTCCCCTCCCTGCATCTTTTCACCGCACCACAAGGAAACTAGCGTGAGAACTGTTCAGGACTGGCTTCAGAAGGGCCAAGGTCTGGACCTGGAGCCAGGCTCTATTCTTACCTTCCCAATTCCCCAGAGACATTGGGAGTGCCTGGATCAAGGGACAAGGTGCTGCTCCGGGCATCAACCCAACTTCTAAGCTCCCCAAGCCCAGGAGTGGTAGGGGCCTTTCTATTGCTGGTGGGTACACAAATCATTTGACCTCAGGGAAATGGGTCTTCTGGGGCACAGTGATGCCCACTTGTGCACTGAGAGGCAGGCTGATGAGGCTATCACAGGCAAAACCTCTCCTCCGGCATCAATGCAGGAGGCCTTATGGCTCCTGGCAGCTCCCTTGGTCTATAGAAGCCCACAGATGAAGGGCGGCCAGCTGGACAGCAGTGAAGAGCAAAACGACAATCATCCCTCCAGGACTAGCTCAGATTGTGCTTGGTGGCCCCAGACATGCCCACCACGAGCTTCCCGTGAATTCCAATGGGATTCTCAGCATGGAATCCCCCATGATGGGCTGTTCTGCTATAGTGCCCTGCAGCTGCTAGAAACTCAAACTTCTGCTCCAGGGGTCTGGAATGGCAGGGACAAAGATAGGGCTCTCCTCAATGCTGCTTGACCAGCACAACCTTACCTAAAGCTGAGTCCACTAATCACCACCTCTTAAGGCCATGTGGCTGTGGGGGAACACTGTCCAGTAAAGCTACTGACCCTTCCAGCTCTCCCCAAAGAATCCTTCAAGGAGGGCTGCTTGCTGTTCTGATGGGTCTTCTCAGAACTATGCCCATAGCTGCTGATACCCACTGGGTCCTTCCCTTTTGCCAGCACATCATGATCAGTTCCAATGCTTGGCCCTTGAAGTTTTCCATAACATTCTTTGGTCCTCTCCTAGTACACTGCCCACATCCCTGGTCCATCCCTGATTCCTGCTGAGCCTCTCCAATCACCAGTCACTGTTCCTGGAACTGTCCCTGTTCCCCTACCCCCACCCCAAGACCACAAGCTCCTTGGAGCAGGGCCACACAATCTCATCACCAGTTCCCCCAATGCCCAGCACATCAAGAGTCTGAAAGGTGGTACAGGTGTGTGCAAACACATGTATGTGTGTTCATGTGCAGTGACTAGTCCTAGCCACCAGCCCACCTCTTTTTCATACAAGTAAGATCCAGTGTGACACATCTTTTACACAGATTTTACTGTCTAGAAGATACAAGGCATGAGCTGGAAGGCTTTGTTCTTTTTTGTTTTCTCAGATTGAAGCAGTAGATACTCTAGAAAACCTAATAATACTGTGGCCATCTGATTTATCAAAGCTAGTAAAATCACCTGGAAGAAGCACTACCTACTTAGTGACTCAAGGATATCTGGGAGATATTTTTGTTTCAATGTATGGGAGCTCAATAACCATCACCAAAACAATACATGTTTACATTGTCAAAGCCCTAAAATAAAAATTTAAGTATTTTGAATACTTTTCTTCAAAAATAAACTATATAATTATTTTGACAAAACCACTACAGAGTTTTTAGATTTTTAACTCTAGCTATAAGTATGGATTTTAAGCTTATAAAGAAAAACTGAAAAATTCCATTTTTTAAAAAAACCATAAAATAGGGTCAATTCAGGATTCACCATCACTTCAGTGTGGCTAGAAAATAGGTAAGTTTTCCTGGTGTTTTTTTTCAATTTCCAAATGATTGATTGATTATATAGATTTTTCCCAAAGGAAGAAAATTCACAGTCCCTGTGGTACACTGAATAAGGCCTCACAAAGATGTACATGTCCTAATTCCCTGTGAATACGCTACTTTACATGGTAAAAAAGATTCTGCAGAAGTAATTAGATTAAGGCTCTTGAAATGGGAAGATTATCCTAGATTATCTGGGGGGCCCAACGGAATGACAAAGGTCCTTATAAGAGGGAGACAGGAGGATCAAGTCAGAAAAGGTGATGTGATGCTGGACACAGAAAGAGATTGGAAGATGCTACACTGCTGGCCTTGAAGATGGAGGATGAGGCCATGAGTCAAGGAATGTAGATGGACTCTAGAAGCTAGAAAAGGCAAGGGAACAGATTCTCCTCTAGAGGCTCCAGAAAGAACACCGTCCTGCTGGCACCCTGATTTTAGGACTTCCGTCCTCCATAACTGTGAAATGATTACTTTAAGCCACTACTATTGTTAGAGCAGCAATAAGACACTAATACAGTCCCCTATGGCTATAAAAGAAGCTACTAAGAATCTACAAGGATCAGTGCACACAAGTAACACCTCAGCTCCCCGTCTCTTGCTCCTCAAAGTGCTATGAAGTTAAAAGCTCTTCCAAGAAAATCACAGAGCTATAATGTATCTTCAATTTAAACTATCATTTTATAGCCAATATTTTTTCCAAACACAATTAAAAGACTGTGTACATATAAGGTATATATGTATGTGTGTGAAAGGCAGCTTGGGGTTAAAAACAGAATGTTATTATACACTTCATTTAGTAACAGCAGCTGCTCCCACAGCTGGGTTTATGGCTAATGTTCTTCTTTCCCATCCTCTACATCATCAGCTTACCACCAAATAGTTAACAAAGGCCTACTCCATGGAGTTGACAAAGTGGGTGAAAGGAGTAGAGAAGACACAATATGCAAGTAACCCAATAAGCAAACAAGAAAACTTCTCGTAGGTAAAATGTGCTCTGAAGAAAACAAAGCCAGATGATGGGCTAGAAATGGGAGCAGGGATGAGGACTGACCAGGATGGAGTAGTCAAGTTAGTCCTTGCTGAGGGGTGACCCCTGAGCAGAGGTCTGCCTAATGAGAGGATAAGAAGGAAGAACCTTTGGGGTAAAGGGAATGAGCTCAGCATGTCTGAGAAACAGAAGGGTGGCCAGAGGGGCTGGAGCCGAGTGACACTTAAGAAAGACTTGGAGTAGAGTGGACAGGACTCACTGAAAGTGGGTGTTGATGGCATGAGAGGAAACAAGGACGACTCCCAGAATTTTGTCCTGGGCACATGGGTGGATGGTTGGACAATTTACTAACAAACAGGGAAAACGTGCAGAAGGAGCAGGTCTTTTGGACATGTTCAGTTTGAGATGTTTTATTAGACATCCAAGCAGGCGGGTGGCTATACAAAGCAGGTGAGATGACTGTAGCTTGTCCCAGAGGCAGCAAGGCTGTGATGGGGAACACTCACTAAACAGTGGTGTGGACAGAAAACTTAAAATGAAGTCACTGGAGGATTTTCCTACTGTGTTGTCCTGATACAATGGCTTTCTGTTTTTCTTTTGGGAGAAAAATTCAGGCTAGTCAAGGACTAGAAAGGGCAGAACAAACACAAAAGAAAGGCACCAGAAGCCCAAAACAGATGAGGAGATGTTAAAGGGAACAAAGTTACTCTAAATGGATTCAGTTATCCCACCCTCAATGAACCTTCTTCCCAGGCCTTGAGAAGCCGTACAGCAGAAAGGAGCTGATACTACCACTGCCATTCTTGAGGAATTGGGCAGAAAGGAGAAAAACCATAACGCCAAGGCCTAGCCACCATTGCACATTTTGTAGCACGTTTCTTTGTTGTTGTCAGTCTTAGGCTAGGGTCCTACAGAGGGTGGTTTGGTCTCTGTTAGAAAGAGACACTGTAGCCTTGGGTGCCAAGGCAGCCAGTGTGGCCTGAAGGGCCACTGCAGTCTGGTCCTGGTCACAGCACTGTCCCTCCAAGATGGTAAGCCCTGGGAAGCCACTCACTCACCTCCTCAGACCTTAGTTCCCGCCTCTACAAAATGAGTAGGGAGTAATTAGACATCGTTGTCAAAGAACCTTATGTGTCTACTTGTAAGAAACAATCTGATTCTGAGTCTCCCAACCAATCAGCAGACATGGTCATCCCCATCTTGGGTTGAGGAAACTGAGGCACTGAGAGCTGCATGAAGGCCTGTCGTCTTGTAGATAACACTCTCAGAAACTCAGTTCTCCTTTCTTTGAGGGATACTCAGGTGAGCACCAAGCAGATACCCCTGAGGGTGAAGCCACCATCTCCTTCTTCCTGAGGTGGGCCTGAATCCAATTGCAGGGAAGACGAAGATGCTCTGAAAATAGTACAGCGTGAGTTCCTCAACACTGGGCTCCGTCATAAAAAAACTTCAGGTAACCCCTAACAAGGTTTCTGGACCCCAGGCTTGGCTGACCTGACCAACACTACTGCCTACCAGTATCTGGCTAAGTTCCATCAACCATGAGAAGGGACTGGGCACAAAGCCTCCTGGCACCCCTCTCCTAAGGCTGCAAAAACAAACAGCAGGTAGGGGAATGAGGAGTGCCAGGGCAGGTCTGCCAGCCCCCTTCTTTAGGAGATAGCACTCGCCTTCTCTTAACAAGTAGCTCTTCTCCTGTGCCAACTCTGTGGCTCCAGTGCACACTGCTAATCCCAGTAACCCATCCCCCCTCAGGGCTGGGCTGACCCAAACTGGACCAATCAGAAATCTTCCTGGAATTTTTCTACAAGGGAGCTAGGAGGAGAGCAGGTCTCAAAGCTCTGTGCTGCCATCATTCCAACCTTGTGTAGAAAGCCAGTTTAACAGGCTAAAGCTAATAAGCAGAAAGCAGAGGCAAGAGACAGACACAGAGACAGAGACAGAGAGAGAGAGAGAGAGAGAGAAAGTCCCAGACAGCATTTGAGAGTCCCCAAGACCTGGCTTCTCTGTTTGTCCTGCCTGAGGTCTAGTGGACAAAGCTGACGAGATAGGCGTCTCTCCCCTGAAGCAACCAAAGTACTCTAACTACAGGGACCACATCTAAGCATATTTTTGTTCACCCTGCATAACACGTGGCCCACAGCTGGTGCTCAAGAAAAGTTTGTTGAAACGAAAAGGCAAATGTGGCCAAGGGCTGGCAGGAAACCTGAAGTACAAGATTGTCAATGGGTCAGACCTCGTTGTGACACACTGCCCGTGAGCAATCCTGTGAGGAGTTTTGTTGTTGTTTTTCTTTTTAAGAAAATTAGAGCTGTCTTTTTGCATCATACCCCTACTCATAGAGACTGATGGTGAAGGCACTTCTGGGCCCTGGAAAGAGGTCTGCAGCTGGGCTGCTGACCTGGCTCTACCTCTGGGGAAGTCATTTAACTTCTCTGGGGCTCAGTTTCTTCTGTGAAACACGGCAGGTGATGCAAACATCCCTGCCAGCTCTAGAAGAATCCACATTCAAAGTCCCCCTTCCCATTAAAAGGGTCCAGCAGCTATGGTCATTCCCATACCTCTGCCTGAGCAAGCCGCCTGTCTAGTCCCACCATCCTCTGCTTCAGAATAGGCCCTTCCCCACTACCCCCAACTCCTGTCCTGGAGTCAAAGTCAGCAACTTCCTAAGCATAGGCCCCACCAGCATGAGCAGTCACTTCTCGCTGGATGGGCCTGGTGTGAGAGATGATGTGCTCAGGAATGAGAGCTGTCACCCTTACCACAGGGCCAAAGTCAGCTGTCTCAGAGGACAGTGGGATGTAAGGGCCAGAAGAAAACAAGGGGGCACAGGCTCTATAGGGAATCAGATCCAAGTGGCTCTGGTTCAGAGGATGCCTAGGGCTGTATGATGGGGACAACACTCTGTCTACACAGAGAGTGCCACCCAAATAACCATTCTTCCCTTTCCAAAGAGAATAAGCCTTGTCACTCCCAGAGGGAACTGATGGGTAGCCAGTCTGGCGCCCACACAGAAAAGCTTATCCTCTGCCACGTCAGACACCTATTAGATGCCAGTGATGCAAGGAGAAGCCAAACCACATTCAGGCCAGGAGGCCCCAGGTGCCCAGTTCAGATGCTCTGGCACCACCCACTTCCCCCTCCATCATCACTCAGAGCGGAAGTCTCAGTCACAGAAATGCGGGGGTGGCTGAGGAAATGGTTCATGATCTTAGCACTCCCAGATGCCATCCCAGGTTAAAGGGCCCCAGAGGTGGGAGATTCCTCACTGCGGGGCGGAGGTACCATAGAGTCTAGCATGATTGCTCCAAGAGCCCACTCTTTGCCACTCTTACCTGCCAGGACACACCAAAGGCCTCAGTCCCAGTGGAGCTAGGAATGAAAAGGACTCCTACTGCTGAGTGGAAAGATTTACACACCATCAGCACATTAGCACAGAACTGTGGGAGGGGGGCT
This sequence comes from Equus quagga, assembly GCF_021613505.1. Lineage (NCBI taxonomy): Eukaryota > Metazoa > Chordata > Mammalia > Perissodactyla > Equidae > Equus > Equus quagga. The sequence goes on from NC_060279.1 coordinate 62,109,692, forward strand.
AGTGCTGTGCCTGTCTGCTAAGTTCTCGTCCCGGCCCAAGGCTGACCAGGACAGAGTCCAGCCTATGTCTCTCTCACAAAGCTGGCCTAAGCGCTGACCTCTATGCCGCCAAACCAGCCATCTCTCCCCAACAAATGGGTCCTAATCATCATTGGACTTTGCGGTCAGAGAGACTTGGGTTTGAATCCCAACCCTATCACTTCTTAGCCCCTCTGAGTTCCCCTGGCTGAACTTCTCTTTCAGGTTGATGGAAGGATTAAACGAGAATGGACATGGAATACCAGTCCACAGGAGGCACACACTGGCGAGTTTCCCTTCCTTCTCCATCTCTAACACCAGCTCAGTGGTCAGGCCTGGGCGCTTCAGACTTCCTGCTCTCTTCTGGCCTGAGGGAACAAGCAGAGGTGGAGCTGATCACCAACCACCTCTTCTAAGAGCCAACCAATAGCAGCCCCAGGCCTGCTCCACTCTTGCTTGTCCCGTTTCCTGTGGAGGCCACGGACCTTCAGAGTATTTGGCAGAGCTCAACAGCCATGCCCAGTAGCTCTCAGAATGTCACTCTTGAGGCTGGTTATGGAGGGAAGGAGCTAAGCAGGCTTGCCCAGGGTGCTTCCTGAGCGTGAGGGTTGCAGTGGAGAGCACATGTGCCATGGGGAACCTCATGGCAGGGCTGTTTCTCAAGGTTGGTCTCTCACTCAGAACCATCCCTCTCCAGAAACCCATCTGAGAGATGCCTTTCCCATAACCTCAGATATCTTAAAAAAATCTCACAGGATCACTGCCTGGAGCAGCTTGACAATGGATAATGGGAAAGCAAAAGATTAGAGTTTTTCATTCAGCAGATGCTGAGGGCTGGCATCATAGAAGGCCTGTCACAGTACTCACACAGCTGTTACCCTGAGCCATAAGACCAAGGAATAGGATCAAGACAACCCTAAGGCGATGTCTCTGGGAGCTCTTGGCCAGAGGGGCCAGGGATGCCCTGGGAGTCTTTTCATGGTGGCTCAGCATGGAAGCCAAAGTAAAGAGGGCAGGAAAAAAGGTTGTTTCTACAAGGTAGCTGGTGACACCATGGGCTGACACCATGTGGAGCCTGCCCTCATAGGGGCACCAGGCCCTACACTGCAACAGCGCCAGGTGTCAGCTTAAAGCCATGGGCAGGGCCGGCCCGGTGGCATAATGGTTAGGTGCACACATTCCGCTTCAGCGGCCTGGGGTTCACTGGTTCAGATCCCGGATGCGGACAAGGCACCGCCTGGTAAGCCATGCTGTGGTAGGCGTCCCACATATAAAGTAGAGGAAGATGGGCACGGATGTTAGCTCAGGGCCAGTCTTCCTCAGCAAAAAGAGGATTGGCAGGAGATGTTAGCTCAGGGTGGATCTTCCTCAAAAAAAAAAAAAAAAGCCATGGGCAGGGTGAGGAACTATATAATTAGCACCTGTATATGAAGGGGAGTTCCAGAGGTCATATTCCCCCCCCAACGCCCAAAAAACAGATACCTAAAGGCGAGGAAAGGGTCACGGGCAGCCAGGATGGGTCTAGTTGGGTCTGGCTAGGACATGGTTCAAATAGCATTTGGCATATTTGGTAGGGCTACCTGCCTATACCTCAGGCTCCCATAGGACAGACTGGGTCTGCCATCCATGCTGAATCAGGCTAAGAAAAGGGGGTGGCACTGTCCTGCAAAACTGAGGAGCAACCTCAACTCCCAGGTCTTGGTATCTCTCCTCTGGGGTTGGGTTTGGCTTTTCCTTGTTTCCCACTGAGCTCCTTTTGAACCTCTGGGGAAAGGCAATAGGTGGGTGTCCCCTGGTAATGTGGGAGCCTGTGACTGCATACATCACCAGATCCTGGGATGGGCATGCAAAAAACCCTTCCGAAAAGAAGGCTCAGGCATGGTATTCCAGTGTTTCCAGGACCCCTAGATACAGACTTCTGTCCAGCACTAGGGAAGTAAGGGATTGAGCAGTAACTGATCCCCACTTAGCTCCACCCTGATGCGGCCCCAGCCTCAAGCCACACTGAGAGGACACTAGAGAATCTCTGTTTTCAAAGACTGACAAACTTGGGTTTCAGAACTGGCCCTTCTGCTATTGATGAAACCTCTTATCTCAAAGGACTTAACTTGTCCTGAAAAATGCAGTCTTAGGGGCCGGCCCCGTGGCCGAGTGGTTAAGTTCGCGCACTCTGCTTCTGCGGCCCAGGATTTCACTGGTTCGGATCCTGGGCGTGGACATGGCACCGCTCATTAAGCCATGCTGAGGGGGCATCCCACATGCCACGACTAGAAGGACCCACAACTAAAAATACACAACTATGTACCAGGGGGCTCTGGGAGAAAAAGGAAAAATAAAATCTTAAAAATAAAATACAGTTGTAAATTCAGAATTTTTACCTCTGTACTACAGAGAAGTGGGAGCTGGTATTTGGAAGAAGAAAACAGGATATCATAGACAAGAAATCCTCCAGCCCAGAAATAGTAATTTCCATGTCTGACTCAGTTGCCTCACTTCAAAAGGCTGCTGAGCAGCCCCGGAATGTTTGGTAATACATGTCTCCCTATGGGTGAGGGAAGAGGCCCATGGAAAAGGAGCACGAGCCTGGCTGGCCGTAGGACCAAGGGCACTGCTGGCCCAGGGAGGAACATCAGGGAAGCAAAGGGCCTCTTACATGAAACAAGCTCCACAGTGGGGACCACGGTGGATCCTGTGGCACCAACACCATTAACCACCACATGAGCCACCAGAGGCTTTAACCAGCTACCTGGTCCTTGGGCCCAATTGCCAAACCACCCTCTGTTCTGGACTGCCCAGTAGAACCTGTTGCCAGAGCTACAAGGCTTCTGGATATCTACCCCTCCACTCTCATCCAGGTCATTTCCCAAGGATATCTCAGACAAAGAAAGAACTGAGTGAGAAAGGCAGCGAGGGGTTGGTCAGCACCAGGCATACAACCCCAACCTATCTTCCCACAGCCCTGGTCCTGAGCAGCTGTTCCAGTGGCTTCAGAGAATCTCCTGGCTGCTCCATTTCCCAGGCAAGGCTGCCTCGAGGTACCCTACAGGTTTGAATGGCAGGGTCATCACCAGTTGGCTTCTTCCCTTTACCAGCCTCAGCTGGTACTCACTTGAGAGGCCTTTATGGCGCCTACAATCATACCAGGGGAGGTGAGGCCTGTTTCCAAGTGCTCTGTGAGGGTCAGGAGGAGGTACACCCAGACACCCAGTGGGGTCCCGATGGCTCAACCCACCCAGCTGGAGAGAAGCATGGCTTCCCTCATGGAGATTGGGACTGAGCAGCCCTATGGCAAATCCCTGTGAGGCACTATAGATCCTAGGGTGAAAGATGCCCCAAAGAGAGGTGGTGATTAATGGTTGACACAGTGAGGGTTCATCAGCTATGAGCAACAAGGTTCCCCAGCCTACATGGAGTGGACAGAAACAGTCTGTTTGGCAGGTACAAACAGCACTTCCAGACTACAGGAAACAAACCTACATGTCAGTAATCTCAGATGGCCACTGTGCAAAGACACCTGCTATTGGTATTTGCTCTGAACAGACAGGTTACACTGCATGTGCTGTACCCTTAGGAAGATAGGGAGGAAGGACATTGAATACCATATTATTTACCGACAGGGGCTAGCCTCTGCCCTTGTGAAGCTGGTACGGACTCCCGGTGTTCTGCCCTGATCTCTGCTATCTGCTGTTGCTCTGCCATGGCATGTGCAGATATGCAATATCAGCTATTTGCAGAATGTGTCCCACCCAGTAGAAGCAGGGCCCAGCCAGAGGGATCAGGACACAAACACTCCTGGGAGCAGGCTCTTAACAGCCCACTCATAGCAGGCTTGATCAGGTAACTCTAGGGGTAGGAAAAGATGCTCACTTGAACACAACATCCTGTGAAAGGAAAGCAGATAGTCCCTCCTCGCCCGCCACCTCTCCTGCCTCCCCCACCAGGGCCTGGTTGCCAGGAGCCATCTGCTTCAGGATATATGTCCCCATCCCTAATCCCCAGCTGTAGTTCTTTCAGCTGCTTCTCTTCCAACAATTCAAGGAAAGTATGCCTCAATGGGCCTGGGTTCTCCTTTGAGGGGGTGTAGTAATTAAGGTAATATATGCCACACCAAGACAAGAGCTGTCTCCTTCACAAAAATGGCAAGGAGGAAGTTATCAGCTACCCAGCTCTGATGCAGATGGAGCTGCCTATCAACACAGCCTGAGTCTCCCTGGTCCTGTCCAAGGTATAAGACAGAAGGAAGATCTGTCCTACCCTTGTTCCCCTCAAGGCACCCAAGCATGAGTGCAGCCTAAACCCCATTCTCTATCCACACTCCCCACCTTTTCTCCCTGCTTCCCCAGTCCAGGGATGGCTGCAAGCTCACCGATGGGAGGGTGGGGCTGCAGGTACACTTACCTGCCTGCAGATCACCCTGCCACGCTCCCAAGCCATTCAACCAAGGGTTCTGACATTCTTACTTTGGGCCACACCTGTTCCTTGGCTTCACACTTAAAGAGACCAAAAACACCTTACAAAAGGTAAACATCAAAACTTCACGTCTTCCAACAGAAGCCTCTGACCATGCAAGCTAAGACAGGCCCATATGCTCTCAGGAAAGTCTGAGCACCATAGCCTCATGTAAGAGGCACTCTCTGTTACCATCTGCCCCCAGGGACAAGTGAGACCCCCAGAGTGGTTGCCCTCTGTCCCTGATAGTCCTAGAGGTCTCCTGCTGAGCCAGTACAACCTACAAGAAAACACTTGGAACATCAACATTTTGATTTTGGTTGCTATGCTATCCTCATCCTCCATAATTCAACTTCAGCTAACGTGTACTAAATAAGCCTACTCAAATACAGAAAACACAAGCACTGGAGAAAAAACATCGATTACACCTAACTCCGCTCTGACATACAACATTCATAAAAGAACTTTAAATGCATCAGTACTTCCTTCCTCAGGGAGAAAAATAGCTGATTCTACTCTGATATACCAGATTCATAAAAGAATTTTAAATGTATAGGTACTTCCTTCCTCAGGTAGGAAAAAAATACTTTTCTCAAAAACAACAAAAGCTAACATTTACATACTCCTTTTTTTATATAAGGCACTATTCTAAGAAACTTGCAGGAATTATTTAATCCTCATAACCATCCATTTATGAGTTAGGTACTAGTATCACTTCCATTTTACAAATGGGAAAACTGAGGCACAGAGCAGTTAAAGGTCTTGCTCCAGGTAACACAGCTTCCAGGATACAAATGTAGACAGTGTGGCTCCAGAGTCCACATTCTTAACTACTGAGCTACACTGCTTCACAGCCAACCACAGCCCTGCAGGTTTCCTCCCATGACCAAATGTGAGCCAGCAGTTGGTTCAATGACACTGAGCCCTGACATACAGAAAGGGGGGGACAATCACTCCTTCTACAGGTAGAAGATGGTGGCAGAGCCCCCACCACAATCAGTGCCACAATAGTTAAGATAGTGGGGGGAGGCTGAGCTCCAATTGAAGGCTATTCCTAACCAAAGGCAGGCTCCAGGCCAGCGGGGACCTGACTCAAGACTGGTTCCAGAACCACACCACATCCGCTTACTGAAGCCGTCACACTGAGGCAAAGCACAGCAAATGCAAGACCAGCCTCCTCCCACAGCCCAAGTGCATCTGTGCTCACTCTAGGAGAGTAGTGATAAAAAGACATGGTCTGGGGCCGGCCTGGTGGCACAGTGGTTAAGTTCACATGTTCTGCTTCTTGGGGGCCCAGGGTTCACCGGTTTGGATCCCGGGTGCGGACATGGCACTGCTTGGCAAAAGCCATGCTGTGGTAGGCGTCCCACATATAAAGTAGAGGAAGATGGGCACTGATGTTAGCTCAGGGCCAGTCTTCCTCAGCAAAAAGAGAGGATTGACAGTAATTAGCTCAGGGCTAATCTTCCTCAAAAGAAAAAAACAAAGGGAGAGAGCGCGATATGGTCCGAGGGGCTGGCCCTGTGGCTGAGTGGTTAAGTTTGCACAGACTGCTTCTGCAGCCCAGGGTTTTGCTGGTTCGGATCCTGGGGGTGGACCTAGCACCACTCATCAAGCCATGCTGAGGCAGTGTCCCACATAGCAGAGCCAGAAGGACCTACAACTAGAATATACGACTATGTACTGGAGGGTTTGGGGGAGAATAAGAAGAGGAAAAAAAAGAAGATTGGCAATAGATGTTAGCCCAGGTACCAATCTTTAAAAAAAATATGACGTGGTCCACGTCCCAAGGAGCTCACAACCCAGTGAGGACACAGCTGGGTAAATGTGAAGGCAGGGTGACAAGTGTCATCACAGAGATGCAATCAGGGTGGAAGGGGTCAGTCAAGGTTGCACAGGGGGTCAAAAGCAGGAAGGACACTTGAGGGCAAGAAGTGCCACCTGCCAAGGAGCAGGGCAGGGAATGTTTGCAGCATGTTTGGAGCCCCACACAGACATGCTAATGGGTGGTGAGTGTGGAGGGCAGAGGTGGCAGAAGAGGTTGAGCAGGGCCCAAAGAGCCTGTGTCCTCTGGGCAAAGGAGTCAGAGGTCCAAAGCAGGCAAGGGGCAAAGTGCATACAGGGACTGCAGAGCAGAGGCCCAGGTAGAGAGACCAATCAGGAGGCCATGGAAACAGCCCAACAGAGAGGCAATGACAGCAGGGATAAACAAGGGGGCCAGATTAAAGAGATATTTGGGGAGTAGCAGAACTATGGGGTGAGGGAAAGGGAGGGATGAAGAGTACTCTGAGGAGTCCCACCTGGGGGCCCAGGGTGGGCAGTGGCTGTCAGCAGACATAGGAAACACAGGAGGATCTGTTTTTTGCGGGAAGGTTATCTCAGTTTGGGGCAAGTGGGTCCACTGTCTGCTGGACCTTAAGCAAAGCACTGAGGTTTCTGGAGGTGTGATCTGCTCAAAGACAGAGTGGAAACAGAGAAGTGAGTTGTATACTCTTGCCTGGAGGGTCTACAGACTGTGCTTTAATTGCACTTTCAGGGCCAGGCAAAGCCCAGCCATTCACAGGCCAGAGAGAATCTTCTGGGTCCCTCAAGGAAGGTGAGAACTGCCTCTACTGCCTCCACACCCACTTCACTGAGCTACTCTAAGTTCTAATCAGGAACAAGACCCTGGGGCTGGCCCCGCAGCCGAGTGGTTAAGTTCTCCCACCCCACTTCCCCAGCCCAGGGTTTCACTGGTTCAGATCCTGGATGTGAACATAGCACTGCTCATCAGGCCATGCTGAGGGAGCCTCCCACACGGCGGAACTAGAGGGACCTACAAGTGGAACATACAACTATGTACTGAGCTTTGGGGAGAAGGAAATAAGAGAGAGGAAGATTGGCAACAGATGTTAGCTCAGGGCCAATCTTTAAAAAAAAATGGAAGAAGACCAAAAAGAAACCAGAGAAAGAGTAGCCCAGGGTAGAGGAGGAAAGGAGGGAGGCAGGAAGGGAGATGGAGTGGGAAAGAGGCAGAGATGGGGGGAGGGAGAAAAGTGGGGGGGAGGGAGAAAAGTGGGGGAGAGGGAAAGAGAGGGTAGAGGGAAAGAGGGGGGAGGGGAAGGAAGGGGAGGGGAGGTAGAAGGGAGGAGGAGGAGGAGGGGAGAGGGGGGAGCATGAATGTAAGAGAGAAAGAGGTTATCACCTATAGTCAAGAAGCACTTATTTCAGAGAGAAAGGGGAGGAGGCTCCCTCAGGCCACTCTATCACTTGTTCTTACTGGTTTCACTCACCCAGATGAGGAACCAGAAGAAAAGTGGCGTCATAGGGGCTGGCCCCATGGCCAAGTGGTTAAGTTTGCACGCTCTGCTGCGGCGGCCCAGGGTTTCACTGGTTCGGATCCTGGGTGCGGACATGGCACCGCTCATCAGGCCATGCTGAGGTGGCATCCCAAGTGCCACAACTAGAAGGACCCACAACTAAAATATATACAACTATGTACTGGGGCGATTTGGGGAGAAAAAGCAGAAAGAAAAAAAAAAGGCGTGGAAAAGAAAAATAGAGCAGAAAGTGTGCTGAACGAAATAACAGAAGAGAACTTCCCAAATCCAGGGATTGAGAGACAAATGTGTGTGGAGGAAGCTTTCAGATCTCCTAGATTTGTCAATGTAAAAAGACCTACTGCAAGGCATATAGTAGTAAAAATAGCAAAAATGAATGACAAAGAAAGAATACTCAGGGCAGCAAGGCAGAAGAAAATAACCTACAAAGGAACCTCCACCAGACTTTCAGCAGATTTCTCTACAGAAACCTTACAAGCAAGGAGAGATTGGAGTGACATATTCAAAACTTTAAAGGATAAAAATCTTCAGCCAAGAATACTCTATCCAGCAAAAATATCCTTCAGATATGAGGGAGAAATTAAATCTTTTCCAGACAAACAAAAGCTAAGGGACTTTGTAGTCACAAGACCTCCACTACAAGAAATCCTCAAGAAGGCTCTCATACCTGAAAAAAAAAAGGGAGTAAGGGGTCACAAAACACAGAGTAGGGAGACAAATAGAATCTGAATAGGATAGCAAATATTCAACTATAGCATTAGGATAAAGGGAAGGAAATCACCAAAGCAAAGATAATCTTATCACTCTAACCACAAACTCACAAGTTGGAATAAGAGATGAAACTAATAATTTAAGAGGGGAGGAGGAAAGGGACTGAAACAGTCTAGGCTAAGGAAGTAAGAGACAACCAGAAAATGGACTATGTTATACATGAGATTCTGAATAGAAACTTCAGGGTAGCCACTAAACTAAAAAACAGAACAGAGACACAAAACATAAAAAAGGAAAAGTCTAAGAAACCCAGCATAAGAAATTGCAGAAATCAATGGGTAGGCTAAAACACACAGGACGAGAAACAAAGGAAACACAGGAAAACCGGAAAATGAGCAACAGAATGACAGCATTAAGCCCTCATGCATCAATACTCACCCTCAATGTAAACAGACTGACCTCTCGAATAAAAAGACAGAGTGGCAAAATGGATTAAAGAACAAGATCCAACAATTTGTTGCCTCCAGGAAACACACCTCAGCTCCAAAGACAAACACAGGCTCAGAGTGAAGGGGTGGAAGATAACACTCCAAGCTAATAGCAAACAAAAGAAAGCAGGTGTCGCAATACTTATATCAGACAAATCAGACTTCAAGATAAGGCAGGTAAAGAGAGACATAGAGGGCCAATATATAATGATCAAAGGGACACTTCATCAAGAAGAAATAACGCTTATAAATATCTATGCACCCAACACAGGAGCACCAAAGTTCATAAAGCAACTATTAACAAACCTAAAAGAAGATATCAAAAATAACACAATAATAGTAGGGGACCTCAACACCCCACTCACATCAATGGACAGATCATCCAGACAGAAAATCAACAAAGTAACAGTGGAGCTAAACGAAAAGCTAAAACAGTTGGACTTAATAGACATATATAGAAAACTCCATCCAAAAACAGCAGAATACACATTCTTCTCAAGTGCGCATGGAACATTCTCAAGGATATACCATATGTTGGGAAACAAGGCAAGCCTCCACAAATTTAAAAAAATTGAAGTAATAACAAGCACCTTCTCTGATCATAATGCTATAAAGCTAGAAATTAATTACAAGAAAAAAGCTGAGCAAGGCACAAGGATGTGGAGACTAAACAATATGCTATTGAACAAGCAATGGATCATTGAGGAAATTAAAGAAGAAATCAAAAAATACCTGGAGACAAATGAAAATGAAAACATGCCATACCAACTTATATGGGATGCAGCAAAAGCTGTATTAAGAAGAAAATTCATTGCAATTCAGGCACATCTTAACAAACAAGAAAAATCGCAAATCAGCAATCTCAAACTACACCTAACTGAATAGAGAAAGAAGAACAAACAAAGCCCAAAGTCAGCAGAAGGAGAGAAATAATAAAAATCAGAACAGAAATAAATGCTATGGAAACAAAAAAGGCAGGAGAAAGGATCAATGAAACAAAGAGCTGGTTCTTTGAGAAGATAAATAAAATTGACAAACCCCTAGCCAGACTTAGAAAGAAAAAAAGGGAGACAGCTCAAATAAACAAAATCAGAAATGAAAGAGGAGTAATAACAACAGACTCCGCAGAAATACAATGGATTATAAGAGAATACTATGAAAAACTATATGCCAGCAAAATGGATAACCTAGAGGAAATGGATAAATTCTTGGACTCCTACAATCTCCCAAAGCTCAATCAAGAAGAAAAAGACAATTTGAACAGACCAAGCACAAGGAAAGAGATTGAAACAGCAATCAAAAGCATCCCAAAGAATAAAACCCCAGGACCAGATGGCTTTCCTGGGGAATTCTACCAAACTTTCAGAGAGGATTTAATACCTATCCTTTTCAAGCTATTCCAAAAAATTAGGGAGGATGGAACACTTCCTAACACATTCTACGAGGCCAACATCACACTGATAACAAAGCCTGACAAGGACAGGACGAAAAAGGAGAACTACAGGCCAATATCGCTCATGAACACAGATGCAAAAATCCTCAACAAAATTTTGGCAACCCGAATACAGCAATTCATCAAAAGGATCATACATCATGATCAAGTGGGATTCATACCAGGCACACAGGGATGGTTCAACATCCACAAATCAGTCAATGTGATACACCACATCAACAAACTGAGGAATAAAAACCACATGACCATCTCAATAGATGCAGAGAAAGCATTTGACAAGATCCAACAGCCATTTATGATAAATACTCTGAACAAAATGGGGATAGAAGGGAACTACCTCAAGATAATAAAGGCCATATATGACAAACCCACAGCCAACATCATACTCAACAGGCAAAAACTGAGCGCCATCCCTCTGAGAACAAGAACGAGACAAGGATGGCCTCTGTCACCACTCTTATTTAACATAGTTCTGGAGGTCCTGGCCAGAGCAATCAGGCAAGAAAAAGGAATAAAAGCAATCCAAATAGGGGGGAAAGAAGTGAAACTCTCGCTGTTTGCAGACGACATGATCTTATATATAGAAAACCCCAAAGAATCCATTGGAAAACTTTCAGAAGTAATCAACAACTACAGCAAAGTTGCAGGGTATAAAATCAATTTACATACATCAGTAGCATTTCCATACTCTAATAACGAACTAACAGAAAAAGAACTCAAGAACACAATACCATTCACAATTGCAACAAAAAGAATAAAATACCTTGGGTGAATTGAACTAAGGAAGTGAAAGACCTATACAATGAAAATTACAAGGCTTTTCTGAAAGAAATGGATGAGGACATAAAGAGATGGAAAGACATTCCATGCACATGGATTGGAAGAATAAACATAGTTAAAATGTCCATTCTACCTAAAGCAATCTACAGATTCAACGCCATCCCAATCAGAATCCCAATGACATTCTTTACAGAAATAGAACAAAGAATCCTAAAATTCATATGGGGCAACAAAAGACCCCAAATTGCTAAAGGAATCCTGAGAAAAAACAACACAGCTGGAGGCATCACAATCCCTGACTTCAAAACATACTACAAAGCTACAGTAATCAAAACAGCATGGTACTGGTACAAAAACAGGTGCACAGATCAATGGAACAGAATGGAAAGCCCAGAAATAAAACCACACATCTATGGACAGCTAATCTTTGACAAAGGAGCTGAGGGCATACACTGGAGAAAAGAAAGTCTTTTCAACAAATGGTGCTGGGGAAACTGGAAAGCCACATGTAAAAGAATGAAAATTGACCATAGTTTTTCACCATTCACCAAAATAAACTCAAAATGGATCAAAGACCTAAAGCTGAGACCTGAAACCATAAGGCTTCTAGAAGAAAACATAGGCAGTACACTCTTTGACATCAGTATTAAAAGGATCTTTCGGACACCATGTCTTCTCAGACAAGGGAAACAATAGAAAGAATAAACAAATGGGACTTCATCAGATTAAAGAGCTTCTTCAAGGCAAGGGAAAACAGGATTGAAACAAAAAAAAAACCCACTAACTGGGAAAAAATATTTGCAAGTAATACAGCCGACAAAGGCTTAATATTCATAATATATAAAGAACTCACACAACTCAACAACAAAAAATTAAACAACCCAATCAAAAAATGGGCAGGAGACATGAACAGACATTTCTCCAAAGAAGATATACGGATGGCCAATAGGCACACGAAAAGATGTTCATCATCGCTGATCATCAGGGAAATGCAAATCAAAACTACACTAAGATATCACCTTACACCCATTAGAATGAGAAAAATAACTAAAACAAATAGTAACAAATGTTGGAGAGGGTGTGGCGAAAAAGGAACGCTCATACACTGCTGGTGGGAATGCAAACTGGTGCAGCCACTATGGAAAACAGTATGGAGATTCCTCAAAAAATTAAAAATAGAACTACCATATGATCCAGCTATCCCACTACTGGGTATCTATCCAGAGAGCTTGAAGTCAGCAATTCCAAAAGTCCTATGCACCCCAATGTTTATTGCAGCATTATTTACAATTGCCAAGATGTGGAAGCGACCTAAATGCCCATCAACAGATGACTGGATAAAGATGTGGTATATATATAATGGAATACTACTCAGCCGTAAAAAAGAACAAAATCGTCCCATTTGCAACAACATGGATGGACCTTGAGAGAATTATGTTAAGTGAAATAAGCCAGACAGAAAAGGACAATCTCTGTATGAATCCACTCATATGAGGAATTTAAACCTGTAGACAAAGAGAACAGATTAGTGGCTACCAGTGGAAAAGGGGGGTGGGGAGTGGGCACAAAGGGTGAAGGGTTGCACCTACAACACGACTGACAGACAATAACATACAACTGAAATTTCACAAGATTGTAACCTATCATTAACTCAATAAAAAATTAAAAAAAAAAAACCTAAAGGTAAGAGTTAAAACTATAAAAATCTCAGAAGAAAACACAGGGGTAAAGTATTCATGACCTTGGATTTGGTAAAGGATTCCTAGATATGATACAAAAAGCATGAGCAACAAAAGAAAAAACTAGAAAATTAGACTTGATCAAAATTAAAAATTTTTGTGCTTCAAAAGACATCAAGAAAGTGAAAAGACAACCTATAGAGTAGGCGAAAGATTTGCAAATCATATAACTGATAAGAGAAAAATATCCCAATTAAAAAATAGGCAAATGATATGAAGATATTTCTCCAAGGAAGATATACAAATGGTCAATAAGCACATGAAAAGAGGCTTGATATCATTAGTCATCAGAGAAATGAAACGAAAACCACAATGAAATACCATTTCACACCCACTAGGATGGCTACAATCAAAAAGTCAGATAATAACAAATGTTGACAAGGATATAGAGACATCAGAACCCTCACACACTGCTAGTGGGAATGTAAAATGCAGCAGCCTCTGTGAAAACCAGTTCAGCAGTTCCTCAAACAATTAAACAGAGTTACCATATGATCCAGCAGTTCTACTCCTAGGTATGTACTCAAGAGAAATGAAAACATATGTCTACACAAAACCTTGTACACAAATGTTTATTTATAGCAGCATCAATCATAACAGCCGAAAAGGTAGAAACAATACAAATACCCATCCACAGATGCATAAATAAGCAAAATGTAATACATCTGTACAATGGAATATTATTTGGCCATAAGAAGAAATGAACTTCTGATACATGCTACAACTTAGATGGACCTAGAAAATATTATGCTAAGAAGCCAGACACAAAAGGTCACATATTATATGATTCCATTCATGTGAAATGTCCAGAATAGGAAAATCCATGGAGAGAAAGCAGGTTACTGGTTTCCAGGGGCTAGAAGGAGGGAGAGTTGGGGAATGACTGCTAAAGGGTATGGAGTTTCTCTTTAGGGTGATGAAAATGTTCTGAAATTAGATAGTGATGATGGTAACATAAATTTGTGACTAAACTAAAACCACTGAATGGTACTCTTTAAAGGGGTGAATTTTATGGTATGTTAATTATACTAATTAAAAAATTTGGGGCTGGCCAGGTGGCGTAGTGCTTAAGTTTGCACATTTGGCTTCGGCAGCCCGGAGTTCGCTGGTTTGGATCCCAGGTGCGGACATGGTGCCACTTGGCAAACGCCATGCTGTGGTAGGCGTCCCACATATAAAGTAGAGGAAGATGGGCACAGATGTTAGCTCAGGGTCAGCCTTCCTCAGCAAAAAAGAGGAGGACTGGCAGCAGTTAGCTCAGGGCTAATCTTCCTCAAAAAAAAAAAAAAATTAGGGGCTGGCCCCATGGCACAGCAGTTAAGTGTGCACATTCCACTTTGGCAGCCCAGGGTTTACCAGTTCAGATCCCAGGACATGGCACCGCCTGGCAAGCCATGCTGTGGTAGGCGTCCCACATATAAAGTAGAGGAAGATGGGCACGGATGTTAGCTCAGGGCCAGTCTTCCTCAGCGAAAAAAGAAGAGGATTGGCAGCAGATGTTAGCTCAGGGCTAATCTTCCTCAAAAAAAAAAATTTAAAGTAACAAAACAATACATTGATAAAAGATCAATCATGAAGTTTTTTTTACATTTTGATAATATTAATCATAAGGGCCAGCCTGGTGGTGTAGCGGTGAAGTTCATACACTTCAGCAGCCCGGGGTTTGCAGGTTCAGATCCCAGATGCGGACCTAGCACCACTTGTCAAGCCATGCTGTGGAGGCATCCCACATAAAATAGAGGAAGACTGGCAGAGATGTTAGCTCAGTGACAATCTTCCTCAAGCTAAAAGATGAAGACTGGCAACAGATGTTAGCTCAGGGTCAGTCTTCCTCATACACACACACACACACACACACACACACACACACAGATACACACACAATAATAATAATAATAGTAATAATAATAATAATAACCATAGCTATTTTCCTATAAATTAAGAGAACCAGATGGCCAAAGCAGAATATAGTGAAAGTGATACCACAAGAAACAAGTTACTTAAACAAGCTAACAAGAAAGGAAGGGAAAGCTTTCAAAAAATGTCCTCCCCAAAAGACCAACTGGCCCTGATGGATTCACTCATAAATATTTCTGAACTTGCAAATAGAAAGTAATCTACATAAACAGCCATGAAGATAAGGAACGCCTCCTGATGACCTAGTAGGATTCTTCTCAACGAAACCAGATATATTGAGTTATCTCAATACACACACATAAGGCATTTATATAAATTTAACTGTCCACTTCTGATTAAATGTTTCCAGTTAAATATTTCAGGACAGGGAAAGGGAGTCTTTTAAAAATCATAATCTACCACCTCCTTAAGTTTCCTAACGTGCCTGAACTCATAGTTCCTACTGCCCAGGAAGCCCAGCCCAGCCTCAATCACTCTGATCTTTCCTCCTCTACACTGAGTCAGGGTAAACTAGTTGCTTTTTAGTAAATCTGATCACATCTCGCCTATGCTCAAAACACTCCTGCAGCGCCCACTGTTTAGAAAAAAAATTCTAGGCCCCTTGGCATGGAACATGAGATTCTTCTCTCAACTGGCTCATCCTGACTATCTGCAGGAAGCCGTGCCACCACGCTAGACAATTTATGGATCCACTTGCAAGCCTTACTGTATCAGGCCTTACCTAGAACCACCTGGCAAATTCCTATGTGCCCCTCAACACCAGGGTGAAACACCACTGTGAAGCCGCAATAACCACCCTAACCACTACCCTCCACCAAACACACCTGTATATATCAAGGAGATACACCAACCCTCAAACATCTGAAGTTAACACCAAACCTCAAATTCTAGACCCAGCCCAGGTCACCACCATCACTCCCCTCCCACCAGCTATACATCCAGTCTAAAAAGCCATCATCTCAACCAAGGGCCTCTTGAAAATCAAAAGCAGCTGGCAGACAGGCTTTAGCTACTATCACCCTCCATCTCACCTCCACACCAAAATACATGCAAGTAGTTTCAGGTCTAACTGTTTATGAATAATGATACTTTCAGTTTGGGAGAATATATGCTCATTGCGTGCCTGCACACACACACACACACACACACACACACAAAAGTGATCCCAGAAAACAGAAAGTACCAAAGGAGATGATTCTGGTCTTCCAAATCTAGCATTGGGATAAACCGTGCAGGCCCACTATCATTCTTGAGAGGGGTGCCTCCCCTCCACCTCTACATCTGTCCTGTGCTAGGTCCGCCCAGCCCTGTATCCTGAGAAAGCCAGGGGCATCTATCCTTTTTTTTTTTTTTTTTGAGGAAGATTAGCCCCGAGCTAACTGCTGCCAATCCTCCTCTTTTCGCTGAGGAAGAGTGGCCCTCAGCTAACATTCATGCCCATTTTCCTCTACTTTATATGTGGGATGCCTACCACAGCATGGCGTGCCAAGTGGTGCCATGTCTGCACCCAGGATCTGAACCGGCAAACCCCAGGCCGCCAAAGCGGAACGTGCGCACTTAACCACTGTGCCACTGGGCTGGACCCCATCTATCCTTCTTAGGAGAATCCCTATCTAGATGCAATCTGATTCCTACTTTTCACCTTAAGGAATAATTGCGCAGATGATCAGATATGGCAGGAAGGAAAACCCTCAGGAGCAGGCAGGCAGAGTGGAAATGAAGACAGGTGCAATATCCACAGAACACTGAAGCCCCTTTCTCTTACACAAAAAGAGATGCACAGTGAGAGCCGATTCTCCTGCTGTGTTAGTGTAGGAACCTATACTTCATCCACAGTCTCTTAGCCCCTTCTCCCCACAGGCCCACCCCCTGTGCCTGGGCAGGGTTTGAATTCACAAGGGCCAAAAATGGATTCCCCTAGAATGTTACATTAAGAGCATCAAAGCACACGACCAGCAGCTGGCCTCTGACAAACAAGGCAAACAGACTAGGCCAGTTCCACATGTCCCCATCTCAAAGAGATCCAGGTCAGCCCAGGTAGAACTCCTTCTACTTTGTCTGCTCCACTCCATGAATCTCAAACCCAATGGGCCTTGCAAAAACAGTTCTTACTAAAGAAGGAGATGAGCTGTGGAACTCAGAATACCAAGTCTAGCACATGGTAAAAGGCAACATTCCAAGACCACCTAAAAGAAAGACACGAGGGCTTCTTGATGCAGGCGCATCTGCTTTAGTTTATTTTGTTTTAATTTTATTTATATTTTTAAAACAGAAAATATATTCACAAGGAAGAAAATTTGAAAGCTTCAAAAGTGAAAAATTTCCTTCCCAGTCCTGACCTCAACCACCCTGTCCCTTCCCAAGGCACAGCCAGTATTACAAATTTTTCTGTAGCTTTCCAAAAATATTCTATGTATGTACAAGCAGATACAGATATGTTCATTTTCCCTCTTTTTTTGGACATTTGGTAGCATATTATACATTGTTCTATGCCTTATATATTTCACTTACCAATGCATTCTAGAGATTATTCCAAATCAGTACCTAAAGAGCCTCCTCATTCTTTTATGGCTGCATAGTATTCCTTTCTGTAGATTAACAAAATTTCATTTAACCAATGTTCAGGGCTGCTCAAAGCGTCATCTAATAATAGATTATAGTAGTTACTTTTGTATATTAAGCCTACCAAAGCCTCTTCTCTCTGCCACCAAAGCTTGCAAAAATTCAAAGAGCACATTTAGAACAAGAAAAAGATTAAGAATCAGTTTACCCTTGACGGGAAATTATTTTTCTAAGCTCCTTGTTCACTAAGAGGCAGAGCTACAGACACTGTAGACACATCTAGTCAGCTGAGGCCAGGGGCTTATATAAGAAAGATCACACCCGCACACTACATAAAGGTCAAACATGCCATGCACATTCTGATTAATAATGAAAGACCAGTTTTCACTCAGACCAAAACTGCCCCCTGAAAAAAGTTCAGGTTCCTGACAATTAGTTGAGTCCTGAGCAAGTCTGGATTTCAAGTATTGAAATTAGTCCATCAGAAAAAAAAAACTATGATCAATATTAAACATAGATTGGAAAAGATGTAAGGTTTACATGCCTCTCCCTCTTTGGAAAAAGCCAGCTGTGTTCTCTGTGTCATAGGTATAAAGAGTAGAGAGGGCCAGGGGAAAAACACAGGGACTTTGCCTGCTTCCATGATGGTGTTAGGGCAGCTTGCACCATGTCACTTCTGCCACTCAAGCGACCAAATGGACTTAGGATCATCTTCTGGAACCCATCACCTCCTGGTAAAAACTTCTGTCCTCTCAACTATGCCTAGCCCAGAACTAGGCATGAGCCAGCGGGCAGAAAATAGCTAGAAGGGTGCCTTGGTGGTAGAGGAGGCCCATGTGCAGGCCCCAGAGCATTCCACAAATCTGAGGGTGCTGTCAACTCAAGTTTCACACACATCTTCCCATTTATTAAGAAACTGCCTCAACCATGTTCCACACAGAAGGCCACTTAAAGACTCTGTCTTTATTTATTTATTTATTTTTAGGAAGATTAGCCCTCAGCTAACATCTGCCACCCATCCTCCTCTTTTTGCTGAGGAAGACTGGTCCTGAGCTAACATATGTGCCCATCTTCCTCTACTTTATACGTGGGACGCCTGCTACAGCATGGCTTGATAAGCGGTGTGTAGGTCTGCGCCTGGGACCCGAACTGGCAAACCCCAGGCCACCGGAGCAGAATGTGCAAACTTAACCGCTGTGCCACCAGGCTGGCCCCAAGACTTTGATCTTTAACATGGTGAAGTAACAAAGGAGGCAGGGTTGGCAGTAGCCTCCTCCCCGTATATGCCTGAGTCCCACGCTGGTCAAGCAAAGGTCAATAAGGGTGAGGGCTACTGAGGCGTATCTCTACTGGCAGCAAACTCAGGTCACTTGGTTTTGACTGTAAACAGTTCAAATTCCATGAATGACAATCATTTGCCAATTAATTTTTGGAATGGAAGCTCACATCATCCCAGCCCAATGGCCACCTTTCAGGATCCTCCATCCAATGGGTTGGCTTAGGGCAGGTGGCCAGCAAAGTCCTCTCCAGCCTCTTGGCTGCTGCCATGACTCTCCATAGAATGGATCAGGAGAGCAGAACAAATGCTCTCTTAACCAGTGACTCACCAGGAAGTCTGTTCATGTTGACACCTTGAGCTGAGAGTCCTATTCCCATGTACCTTCAAAAAAGCACACACAAAAATTTCGATTAGCAAATAATTATGCATCTCCCTTCTCAAATATTTCTTGGTAAAAAATAGAAAAACAGGAAAGTGATGAATGTAGAGACTCTTTTAACATAGTAGTAGTTCTTGAAGAACCTTTACACTTTGATTTTCTAATGGAAATCATCTCAATGCCTTAAGTAGCTAGAAAAACAGGAGGTAGAGTCTGTAACCAGCAACCACTGGCTTCAGTTTCAGAAGAAAGTTTCCTGAAATCACTGCTTCCAGTCCCTTTTTTTTTTTTTTGGTAAGGAAAATTGTCCCTGAGCTAACATCTGTGCCAATCTTCCTCCATTTTACATGTGGGACACTTGACAAGTGGTGTGTTGGTCTGTGCCCAGGATCCAAACCCATAAACCCTGGGCCGCTGAAGCGGAGCGCACAAACTTAACCATCACACCACCGGGTGGCTCCATTCTGTACATGGGTCACTGCCATAACATGGCTTGACGAGTGGTAGAGGTCCACACCTGAGATCTGAACCCGTGAACCCAAGCTGCCAAAGCAAAGCATGCTGGACTTAACCACTAAGCCTCAGGGCTGGCCCCTGCTTCCAGTCCCTTGGTTTCTGGCTCCAGCTAAGGTGGTGGCATCTATTTCCGAGAAGTGCCTAAAGTAAGTGGCTCAATCCTAGACAGTGCTTGGCAGAGCAATACAAGATCAAGCCCACCGGGATGAGCCACTCTGCAACAAGGACCATGACACGGAAAAGGCACAGCCAGGCTAGATTTGTGTGAGATTGCCAAGATGCCTCACAAAAAGCTTCTCTGGGTATCTCAAAACTCATTATCTTCACTCCATACACTGGCCTCCCTGACCACGAAAAGTTGGGAGGGTGTGTAAAGCCCCTGAGGCCCCCCATTCCTCCCACTCCATGTGCCTAAACAACTAAGCCAGCCACAGCAAGATGGGGTCCATGCTGGGCAACTCTGTCAAAGATGTCTCAGTGGCACTCATCAGAGGTCAGGCCAGAAAAGAAAATGAACACTTGAGTCCAAATGTTTGTAGCGTACAAAGAAATAGTGAGGTATTTCCCCAAGAACTTAGAAATAAGAGAAACAAGTCATGACCTTCTGAAAATAAAAGAGTAGAAACCCACACATGCTACCTGATGTTAACTGCATATGAGAGTCAACAGGTAACTGAGGAGCTCAGAATACTCAAAACACCAACCAAGAGGGCTAAGGTACAACATTATGGTTGCATAAAAATGTGAATGTACTTAATGCCACAAAACTGTACACTTAATAATGATTAAAATAGTAAATTTGGGGGCTGGCCGCATGGCCGAGTGGTTAAGTTCATGTGCTCTGCTTCGGAAGCCCAGGGTTTCACTAGTTCGGATCCTGGGCACAGACCTAGCAATGCTCATCAAGCCATTCTGAGGCAGTGTCCCACATGCCACAACTAGGACCCACAACTAGGATATACAACTATGTACTGGGGGGCTTTGGGGAGAGAAAGGGGGAAAAAAAAGTCAATTTTATGTTATGCATATCTTACCACAATACAAAATGTTTTTTTAAAGCAATTATATAGGGTTTGCCTTATTTTGACCATTTCCAAGTGACTGTACATTTACATTCTGATTGTTCCCTGTTGTACATAATTCTGCAAGGAACCCTTCCACATACCTTTCCCCATCTTGGACTATTTCTTTTCTCTCCCAGTATTCTCCATGCACCTATGTACCTGTTTCCTAAGACAACCAGAGTCCCCACAACATGGTGCTCCTGTCCCTGTGAGTCCTTCATCTGCAGTAAATGCCCCTTTGCCCCTCTCTGGCTGGCTGCACCACTGGGTTTTGGGGGAGCAGCCTCTACCACCCAAATAAAGGATAAGGCGGGGAGGGAAGGCTCTGACCCACTCATCTTCTTCTAAAACCAGCTACCCCCATCATGCTGGGCAGGAACCAGGAAAAGACATGACCAACACATGGCCCTGATAACTTGGCCTGCAAGGGTTAAGGGAAAGTGGAGGGAAGGGAAAGGAGAAACAGGAGAGGAACAGCACTTCAAGAAGAGACTTCCATGGTTCAAAGGACTCAGAGACTCTAAAACTGTCTGCTACCACCTGCCAGAAGGGGACCTTCAAGGACCATCAGGAGCAGAAGCTGTGTAAGCCTGCCAGCAGGATTCCCATTAGATTAAAACCTAAACATTTTCCCAGAAAAACAGCAGCCCAAATAATAAGCTTCCTTATTTTACGTGATAGACGCTGCCAAAAGCTGGTCTCTATTCCCTTAATGCCACAGCTGACCAAGCAGCAAACAACCCCAAATGCCCTGCCAACATCAATCCACAAGCACAATTATGCAACTGCAACACAGCCAGGGGGTTCCCTGACTTGGATGCGAGCCCATTCATCCTGCCTTGCTTGAAGGGGCGTGGGCCTCTGCCCAACACCACATGTGATCCCATCCGTGGCATACAGGTTTCCTGACACTAAGATGAAGGCTTGTGTTTGGAACACATGTGCTTCCTGGGTGACCCTCGATACTTAAGGCTAGTGCAAACAGGGGAGGTCAAGGAAGGGTGTGCTTAGCCACCAGCAACAGGGTTCTGGTTCCGCAACTTTCCATGGGAATGGGGAACTACTAATGCACGTGTACTCAGACACCAGTTGCCTAAGCCTCCCCATAGGGGAAGCCTTTTCCACCTCTGGCAACTAGCCCTTGATATCTTCTCATAGACTCTCTGCCCCACAGGTAGGATAGTGTTTACCAAGAGATGGCCTAGAGCCTCCATAAAAACCCCTGCGTCAACCTGAGAATCCAAGTGGATAAGCTAAGAATAGAGCACCCAGAAAAGACCAATACCCACACCTGGGTGCCCTGCCACCTGCAGGTGTCAATGACACAGGGAGCAGCCCCACAGGACCCTAAGGTGCATAGTCATATGAGGTTAGAGCTGAGTCAGTATTAAAGGGAATGAGAACCAACTCTTCAAACACTGGGTGACATTAAGTCTTTTCCAAAAGTATGACATTCTAAAACTACAAAAAAATGCAGTCTTGGGGCTGGCCCAGTGGGGTAGTGTGGTTAAGTTTACACATTCCATTTTAGTGGTCCGGGGTTTGCAGGTTCAGATCCTGGGTGTAGACCTACACACTACTCATCAAGCCATGCTGTGGTGGCATCCCACATACAAAAATAGAGGAAGAGTGGCACAGATGTTAGCTCAAGGCCAATCTTCCTCACCAAAAAAAAAGAAAGAAAGAAAAGAAAAGCACTCTCTGGGGCCGGCCCCATGGCCAAGTGGTTAAGTTTACGTGCTCTGCTTTGGCAGCCGAGGGTTTCACCAGTTTGGATCCTGGGCACAGACATGGTACCACTTGTCAGGCCATGCTGAGGCAGCATCCCACATGCCACAACTAGAAGGACCCATAACTAAAAATATATACAACTATATACCGGGGGGCTTTGGAGAGGAGAAGGAAAAATAAAATCTTTAAAAAAAAAAAAAAGAAAAGCAGTCTCTACCTTCCAGTAAGTCTTCATGCATTTGAAGACTATTATCCAACCAGTCTAAGATAAGCAAAGAGGGTAAAAAATCTATAAAGATCCTGTGAGTATACTAAAAAACACTTTAAGTGGGTGAATTGTACAATATGTTAAATTACATCTCAACAACACTCAACACCTAGCAATAAAAGGAAACTATCTCAACATAATAAAGGCTATATATGAAAAACCCACAGCTAACATCATACCCGATGGTGAAAGGTCCTAAAGATTCCACAAAAATATGGTTAGAACAAATAAATGAATTCAGCAAAGTTGCAGGATACGAAATCAATGCACAAAAAGCAGTCGTGTTTCTATACACTAGCACTGAACAATCACAAACGGAAATTAAGAAAATTTCATTTACTACAGCATCAAAAAGAACAAAATATTTATGAATAAACTTAACCAAGAAGGTGAAAGACTTGTACACTAAAAACTATAAAATGTTGCTGAAAGAAATTAAAGAAAACACAAATAAATGGAAAGACATCTGTGTTCGTGGATTGGAAGACTTAACATTGTTAAGATGTTAATACCACCCAAAGCCACATACAGATTCAATACCACACATATGGAATCTCAAAGGACGCTTAATAGCCAAAACAATCTTGAAAAAGAAGAAAAAAGTTGGAGGACTCACATTTCCTAATTTCAAAACTTACTACAAAGCTACAATAATCAAAACAGTGCTAGTACTGGCATAAAGATAGACATGTAGACCAGCGCAATAGAATATAGAGCAGAGACATAAATCCTCCCATATGTGGTCAACTGATTTCAACAAAGATGCCAAGACCATTCAACTGAAAAACAGTCTTTTCAACAAATGGTGCTGGGATAACTGGGAATCTACATGCAGAAGAATAAACTTGAACCCTTACCATACATCATATACAAAACTAACTCAAAATGGATCAAAGACCTAAATATAAGACCTAAAACTATAAAACTCTTTTAAGAAAACATAGGAGAAAAGCTTTACGACATTGGAATTGGCAATGACTTCTCGGATATGACACCCAAAGCACAGACAACTAAAGAAAAAATAGGTAAATCAGACTACATCCAAATTTAAAACTTTTGTACACCAAAGCACACTATCAGAACGGGAAAAGCAACTCACAGAACGGGAGAAAATATTTCTAAATCACCTATCTGATAAGGATTTAATATTCAGGATACACAAAAAACTCTTACAACTCAAAAACAACCCTATTAAAATGGGCAAAGGACTTGAAATAGATATTTCTCCAAAGAAGAGGTACAAATGGCCAACAAGCACACAAAAAGATACTCAACATCACTAATCATTAGGGAAATGTAGAGATCAAAACCCAATGAGATACCACTTTACACTCTTTAGGATGGCTTTATCAAAAAAACAGAAAATAGCAAGTGTTGATGAGGATGCAAAAAAATTGGAACCCTTGTGTATTGATGATACAGACACTGTGGAAAACAGTATGGCAGTTAATCATAAGGTAATTTGATGTTTAAAAGATTAAACTATGTTTTAAAAATGTTTAATTTTCAAACATAGAATTACCACATGATCCAGCAATTCCACTTCTGGGTATATACCCAAAAGAATTGAAAGCAGAGACTCAAATAGATATTTGTACACCCATATTCATAGCAGCATTATTCACAGTAGGCAAAAGGTAGAAGCAATCCAAGTGTCTATTGGTGACTGGATGAATGGATAAACAGAATGTGGTATATACACACAATGAAATATTATTCAGCCGTAAAAAGGAAGGAAATTCTGACACGTGCTACAACATGAATGAATCTTGAGAACATTCTGCTAAGTGAAATAAGCCAGTCACAAAAAGGCAAATACTGAATAATTCCACTTATATGAAGTATCTAGAGTAGTCAAATTCACAAACACAGAAAGTAGAATGGTGGTTGCCCAAGTCTCTTCTCCATTGATCTCTGGTGGCACTTAAAAATGAATGGGTTGTTAGGAGCTGTTTGGATCCTTGCTAAAGTTGAGTAAGTCAGTAAAAACAAGTATGATAAATTTCCCTTTATAGAGGCCTTTGCGGTCATTCACCAATCCCACAAAGATCTTCTCTGTTCTGTATGGTGCTGGGGACACAAGCTTGAGGACTCGGATTCAGTCCCTGCCCTCCAACAGTTTCCAGTGTCAAGTCAGGGGCAGGTCAGAAAATCAGGGTGCACTGACTTGGGGATTCTCAGAGGAAGTGAAGGCTGAGTCAAAACCTGGTAAAGGAGATGAGGGGAAAAAAGAAGAGTGTTCCATGCAGAAGCAGCAGAATGTGCTGAGGCATAGAAACAAGAAAGCAGCCCCCATGAACTGAGAGAAGTTCACTGTGGCTGGGTCACAGCTTGGGCAGACCTAAAAAGAGCCAAACCTGGAGCAGAAAATGGGTTATTCACACACAGTTTGCATGCTAGTTTAAGGAGTTTGAACTTCATGGGAGGTCAATAGGAAGCTGCAGAAAGGATTTAGAAAGGGCACAGCTGATCAAACAGCTGATATTTGGAAAATGGACTGAAGAGGCAAAACTGGAGGCTACCAAAATCATCCCAATGGAAGATGATAGGACTGGATAAGGACAGAAGCAGTGGGGATGGTGAGACATGGAGAGAGCCAAGTGCTCTTTAGAACACAGTGAACTTTCTGGGTGGGGGAGGAGCTGCACAGGATGCAGCCTAGTGCAACCAGTAACTAAAGAAAGAGCAAATCTCTGAGACTCACTTGGAAACTCTGGAGGCCAAGTGCTTGGTCTGTCAGTAGCCACCTTTCTCCAGCTCTGCTTGAGCCCTGACATTTATACCATGCACAAATAACTGAACAGGAAACATACATGCATCAGAGCAAATATATTAGACAAACCCAGATTCAAATCTCACCTCTGCCACTGAGTTCACTATGTGCCCAAGGGCACGTCAAATGGCGTGTCAAAGCCTGCTTCTCAGCTATCACCATGAGTCCAGAGAGCCCTCAGTGCAGCCATCGAACAAGATCAGACAAAGGAGCACCTGGGTGAAATGCCAGAGGGCTGCTGGTGGGTGACTGGACAACCCCACTGTCCTTTAGTTCATGCACTGGAGGCTCTTCTAGCATTGGGATCTGGTAAAGAAAAGCAGGCCATTCTCGAAGGCCTGGATTTTGGGACATCTGAAAACAAATGACTATTTACTTGGGATTGCCGAGGAGAAAGGAGGTGAGCATTTGCTTTCTTCTTGGTAATGGGTCAGGCAATGCTAGGAACACTAACAGACAGAGGCTGCCTTGATTTCCTGGGAGGGAGGCAACAGGGGCTCTCACTCCCCAAGCAGGTGACTAAAATAGACAGAGTTTAGCTCCCCCATACTTCACATCTCCACTAGGGCCTCCTTTTCAAGCAGCAGGATACATCTGAGGAGCTCAGGGGGAAAGTTATTTATCCTATAATACCACTGAAAGTAAGGTAAACCCATCTGATTTACTCCTTTCTTCTATATGGCAGCAAAATGTAAAGCACCATTTGTCAGAGAGGTGAGACAGCCAGTAAGAGTAGAGGGACAACAGACAAGCTCTTTGTGGCAGTGAGGCCATGAGTCAGCTTCTACCTTCTCAGTTCCTACTCTTCACTCCCAAAACTGTAATGCAAGCTAGAGCTAAAAAAGTGACTGTGCCTCTGTCAGGCTCCAGAAAGAAGAGGGTAGCAGGCAGGCACTGTTCTGACCAAACTGGGTCGAGATCCACCAGAGAGCAGGACAGAGGAAGAGCAGCAGCTGCAACAAAGGCCCTTGGCTACCGACCACACAGCCAGGTCCACCCTGAGACTCTCGCCACCCACTGCAGGCAGTGGAGGCAAACTGGAACCCTGGAAAACGACCTGACTTGAGAATGAACTAGTGGTTTCTGTAGCCCATGCTGCCCTCCATCCCTCTCTGCTGACTCTCCCACAAACAACAGCCTGCTGAAACTACTACAGTCACATGGAGAGATGTGAGCACACTCCAGTCAGCTTGGATTTTTCTTTTTTCTCTTCGGTTTTCCAGATTTTCTACAACTAATATAAATTACTTTGATAGTCCTAGAAAAATCATTTTTGACAGCCAGCAGTTGGCTGCATACTGAGCAGGTTGTTGCCTGTCACCCACCAGATTCTCCCTGGATTGTCCCAGGGTATCATGTCAGTGCCAGAAGGACACACTGGGAGACTTGGCCTTCATGGTCAGCTTCTCAGTACACCCTGTTCCCTGAGCCTTGACAGGAGGGAAGAGTCTACATCAGAAGAGCACATCTTCAGAAACAGCAGGAAATGGTCAAAATCCCTGTTGAGCAGCATTATTCACAATAGCCAAGACATGGAAGAAAGCTAAGTACCCACTGACTGATGACTGGATAAAGAAGATGTGGTATATATATACAATGGCATACTACTCAGCCATAACAAATGATAGAATCGTCACATTCACAACAACATGGATGGACCTTGAGGGTATTATGTTAAGCGAAATAAGCCAGAGAAAGACAAACTCTGTATGATTCCACTCATATGTGGAAGATAAACACACAGACAAAGAGAACAGATTAGTGGTTAACGGGGGAAGGTGGGTGGGGGCAGGGCACAAAGGGTGAAGGGACGCACCTATAAGATGACTGACAAATAATAATGTACAACTGTAATTTCACAATGTTGTAAACTACCATAACCTCAATAAAAATTTTTTTTTTTTAAAATCCCTCCTGAGCAGAGGATCTGGAGTTCTGGCTTACATGACACCTGGTGCATCTCAAGCACAACCCAGAGTACACACTCAGGAGACCATGCTGTGAAGACGCAGGCTCGGTACAGCTCCAACTGATTAGTTTCCTTTTTTTTTGTTTTGAGCAAGATTAGCCCTGAGCTAACTACTGCCAATCCCCCTTTTTTGCTGAGGAAGACTGGCCCTGAGCTAACATCCATGCGCATCTTCCTCTACTTTACACGTGGGACGCCTACCACAGCGTGGCTTTTGCCAAGTGGTGCCATGTCTGCACCCGGAATCCGAACCAGTGAACTCCAGGCCACCGAGAAGCGGAATGTGCGAAATTAACCGCTGCGCCACCAGGCCGGCCCCTAGAGTTTCTTCTGTGACCCAGGCAGGCCTGACGGTGAATAGAGGACAGGACCTTAGAAACGCAGGCCTCTGGACTCTTACACCCTCCAGAGGTATACAAGGCCTTGGGAGAGGAGGCCACTCATTTGCTCTAATCTCCTACCCGATCCTGAGAGACAGCTTGGAACACTGACACAGGGAACTTCTTTGGCAACAAGTCTGACATTCCCTTCCTGCCTCCTGATGGGAAACACCTGAAGAGTTTTAAAGTGACAGGAACACTTTGCAGCAGGGCTCCAGAGACAACACCCCAGACTCTGAAGCCTGGTCTCAGATACTCCAGCCTAATTCAGGACTGTGGGTTTTTTATTTCAACCCACATCTCAGGTTCCCTATCAGAAGAGGAGAAATTGGACTAAAGGGCTCCTAAGCTCCTTCCCAGCTCTGACCTAGAGACTGCAATTGTCGACAGAATAATGTCTGTATACTGGTGTAAATATGTTGTATCCAGATCCAAACCTAAGATGGGGCAGACCCTGGAACAGCAATCAAAACCAGCAAGAAGACATCAAGAGAAATGAAAATTACAGACCAATAACCCTTATAAATATGGGTGCAAAAATCCTCAACAAAATTGTAGCAAACCAAATCCAACAATGTATTAAAAGGATTATCTACCATGATACCAAGTGAGAGTTATCCCAGGAAGGTAAGGGCAGTTCAACACAGAAAATCAATCAATATAATAAACCACATCACACATTAATAGGATGAAGGGAAAAAACCCACATGATCAACTCAATTGATGCAGAAAAAGCATCTGACAAAATCCAACACCTCTTCATGAGAAAAACACTGAGAAAACTAGGAATAAAAGGGAACTTCCTGGGGTCGGCCCCACGGCCGAGTGGTTAAGTTCACACGCTCTGTTGTGGCAGCCCAGTGTTTCACTGGTTCAAATCCTGGGCGCAGACATGGCACCGCTCATCAAGCCATGCTGAGGCAGCGTCCCACATGCCACAACTAGAAGGACCCACAACGAAGACTATACAACTATGTACTGGGGGGCTTTGGGGAGAAAAAGGATAAAAATAAAAAACAAAATCTTTAAAAAAAAAAAAGGGAACTTCCTCAACATGATAAAGGGCATTTATGAAAAACTCACAGCTAACATACTTAATGGTGAAAGACTAAAAGCTTGTCTCCTAAGATCAAGGACAAGACAAGGATGCCCACCTTTCACTACTGTTACTCAACATGTACTGAGACTTCTAGCCAGAGCAATTAGACAAGAAAAAGAAACAAAAGGCACCCAAATTAGAAAGGAATAAGTAAAACAATCTCTTTTTGCAGATGTCACAATCCTATATATAGAAAATTCCAAACCATATACAGAAAGCTTACTAGAGCTAATAGACAAATTCAGCAAAGTTGCAGGATACAAGATCAACACATACAAAGCACTTTTTTTTTTTTTTTGAGGAAGATTAGCCCTGAGCTAACATCTGCCACCAATCCTCCTCTTTTTGCTGAGGAAGGCTGACCCTGAGCTAACATCCAGGCTCATCTTCCTCTACTTTATATGTGAGACACCTACCACAGCATGGTGTGCCATGTGGTGCCATGTCCGCACCCAGGATCCGAACTGGGAAACCCCAGGCCGCCAAAGCGGAACATGCGCATGTAACCACTGTGCCACTGGGCCAGCCCCCAAAGCACTTATGTTTGCATACGTTAACAATGAACAACCTAAAATGAAAATTAAGAAAATAATTCCATTTACTATAGCACCAAAAAGGATAAAATCCTTAGGAATAAATTTAACCAAGGAGGCAAAAGACTTGTACACTAAAAACTATAAAAAATTACTAAAAGAAATTAAAGAAGACATAAATAAATGGAAAGACATCTATGTTCACGGATTGGAAGACTTAACATCATTTAAGAAGGAAAGTATTATTAATACTCTCCAAATTGATCTAAAGATTCAATGCAATCCCTACCAAAATTCTAATAGCCTTTTTTTGCAGAAATGGAAAAGCCAATCCTCAAAATCAATGGACTTACAAGGGACCCTAAGTAGCTAAAAGAATCTTGAAAAAAGAACAAAGTTGAAGGATTCATACTTTCTAATTTCAGAACTTACTATAAAACTACAGTAATCAAGGGGGCAGGCCGGCGGCCAAGTGGTTAAAGTTCCCCATGCTCTGCTTCGGTGGCCCAGGTTCACATGTTCGGATCCCAGGTGCGGACCTACTCCATTCATCAGCCATGTTGTGGAGGCATCCCACACATAATGTAGAGGAAGACTGGCACAGATGGTAGCTCAGGGCTAATCTTCCTCAAGCAAAAAGAAAGAAGATTGGCAACAGATGTTATCTCAGGGCAACTCTTCCTCACACACACACACAAACCTACAGTCATCAAAACAGTGTGGCACTGGCATAAGGTAGACATAGACCATTGGAACAAACTCAAAGTCCATAAATAAACCCTTATATCTACAGCTAAATTTTTTTGTTTTAAAGATTGCACCTGAGCTAACATCTGTTGCCAATCTTTTTTTTTTTTTTCTTCTTCTTCTCCTCCCCAAAGCCCCCGGTACCTAGTTGTATATTCTAGTTGTGCCTCTGGTTGTGCTAAATGGAATGCCGCCTCAACATGACCTGATGAACGGTACCATGTCCATGCCCAGGATCCAAACCGGTGAAACCCTGGGCCTCTGAAGGGGAGCACGTGAACTTAACCACTCAGCCACGGGACTGGCCCCCTGAATTACTTTTGACAAGAGTGCCAAGTCCATTCAACAGGGAAAAGAATAGTCTCTTCGACATTGGTGCTGGGACAACTGGATTTCCACATGCAAAAGAATGAAGTTGGACCTCTATTTCATACCATACATAAAAATTAACTCAAAATGGATAAATGATATAAATATAAGAGCCAAAACCATAAAATTCTTAGAAGAAAACATAGGGGGAAAGCCTCATTGGATTTGGCAATGGATTCTTAGATATGACACTGAAAGCATGAGCAACAAAAGAAAAAAATAGATAAATTGGACTTCATCAAAATTAAAACTTTTATGCATCGAAGGACATTATCAAGAAAGTAAAAAGACAACCTACAGAATGGGAGAAAATATTTGCAAATCATATATCTGATAAGGGCTTAATATCCACAATATATAAAGAATTCCTACAACTCAACAACAAAAAGACAAAATAACCCAATTATAAACTAGGCAAAAGACTTGAACAGACATTTCTCCAAAGAAGATATATGAATAGCCAATAAGTACACGAAAAAATGCTCAACATCGCTAGTCGTTAGGAACTGACCACAATGAGGGGCCGGCCCGGTGGCACACTGGTTAAGTTCACATGTTCCCCTTCAGCGGCCCGGGGTTCACCGGTTTGGATCCCGGGTGCAGACATGGCACCACTTGGCACGCCATGCTGTGGTAGGCATTCCACACATAAAGTAGAGGAAGATGGGCATGGATGTTAGCTCAGGGCCAGTCTTCCTCAACAAAAAGAGGAGGATTGGCAGCAGTTAGCTCAGGGCCAATCTTCCTAAAAAAAAAAAAAGTAAAAAAAAACCCACAATGAGACACTACTACACATCTAGGATAGCTATAAATAAAAAAAGAAAGAAAATAAGTTGTTGGTGAGAATGTGGAGAAACTGGAACCTTCACACATTGCTGGTGGGGATGTAAAACGGTACAGGCGCTGTGGAAAACAGTTTGGTGGTTCCACAAAAAGTTAAACAGAGAACGATCCAGCAATTCCACTTTTAAGTGTACACCCAAAAGAAATGAAAGAGGGATGCAAACAGACACTTGTATGCCAATGTTCACTGCACCATTATTCACAAGAGCCAAAAGATAGAAAAAACCCAAGTGTCCACCAACAGATGAATGGATAAACAAAATGTGGTATATACACACAGCCATAAAAAGGAATGAAGTTCTGATACAAGCCACAACATAGATAAACCTTGAAACATTATGCTAAGTGAAATAAGCCAAAATAAAAGGACAAATATTGTACAATTCCACTTATATGAATTATCTAGGCAGATTCAGAGACAGAAAGTAGATTAGAGGTTACTAGGGGCTTGGAGGAAGGGGAAATGGGGAGTTACTGCTTAATAGGTACAGAGTGTCTGTTTAGGGTGATGGAAAAGTTCTGGAAATAGATAGTGGTGTTGGTTGCACAACACTGTGAATATAATTAATACCAATAAGTTGTACACTTAAAAATGGTTAAGATGGCATATTTTATGTTATATATATTTCACCATACACACACACATACAAAAAGTCACCAAGAACAATCCTATGGCTCTGCATGCTAGCATAATCCTCATCTAGCTTTCCTGGATGAGACAAGTACGACTTGGCACAGAGCGCAGTGGAAAGTATCAGAGTATTCTCATGTCACAACCAGAAGAAAGAAGTCCCTTGCTGAAAGCACACAGAAGATGACAAGAGTGAAGAACACAAATCTAGTTATTTTTACTTTCTATCAATTTCTTCTTAGAGGGAAGCTGGCAAGCTCATAGGCAATTTTAAGAAATGCTGCATAAGATATACAAATCAATGACTATAGGACTTGAACATTTTTAATTTAAGCTCCATCAACTAGATGTCTCTAGACACAGAAGTTTGGTAGGACGTGACAGAGAGGAGAGAAAAGACAAGAGACAAGCTCCTCAGCCTCATGGCTAGTGGCTTTTAGGGGCTGTGGGAAGATACCAGCTATGCTGTCAATTCTCTGCTGAAAAGGCCAGTCACCATTGCCCCTGCCCCCATCCCAGACTCCCAAGGAGCTACTGGAATCTCACCTGACAGTTTCAACTTGACATCTAACACCTTAGCCACAGCTCATCAGGCTGGCAATCTTGTTCCTCTCAAACCTGCCCCAGATAAAGAAATCAACAACCTCCACAACAGGAGGGATCTCTGGGACCATGGTTACAAAATTGTCCCTGGGAGACATTTCAGGAAAAACACCAACTGACATTTAGGTCTAAAATGAGGGCTAATATTTGGTGCTGGGGATTTTATTTCATAGTCTGACAGGCCTGCTTAAAGCCACAATCATCGTGACACTGGCTACTGCATGTAAGCTGCTCCTCCAGCAGCCACACTCTCATCCTGCCCCTATGCCAAGAAGCCACCCAGTCACCCACTGAGCCCAATTCTCTGCAGGCCTCCCACTGAGAGGAGGGGCATTACAGTGACGAATGAACCCAGCCCCAGCACCATCCAAAGAAGAACAGGCCTGAAGGCAAAGGGGCTTTGAGTCAGGATGCGTATGCAGGCAGGCAGGCGGTCCTGAAGGTGGATCAGGACACCCTCACACATCCACTGCCACCAGCACCCTCAAAACAGAAAGGTGCAGAACAGTTCCCATGGGTGGCCCTAGACAGGTTACTCATACACTCTTAAGTTCTGGCTCCTTCCCTAAAGGGAAGACAGAATCAAAGTACTTGACTTTTCCACTGCCCTTGACCAGAGGGTGTAGCCAGTTGGCGCCTGAGCCTAATGTGAGAGGAGGGTTCCTACTAGACCCCACATCCACTAGGCTCTGGGCCCTCATCTCTACCTCACTGGTCCTGTGTAATTACAGAGCTGGTGCATAGCTGAGTGTGGACATGGCAAATGCCCACTGGTACTCAGACATTAACTCTCTAGTTACAGGTGTTCATCCAGAAATGGGCCTTGAGTTTGCTGGTTTGTAATTTATCATCTTTCATTATTTTCAGCAGAGGGTCTTATTCAAGCAACCTAGCCCATCATCACATGGAAACCTTAAGTCCCAATAGTTTTAAAAGCATCAAATTCCACGCACGAAACCCCTTTCTGCTTAAAATATATGGAATGGTTTGTTTTCTGCACTGGCCTCAAGTGAGACAACACACATAATGGCACTAACCTGCATGGTTCAAAACCACATCTCTCTATCCCTTCTGCTGTGCATTTTTTTTTAAAGATTTTATTTTTTTCCTTTTTCTGCCCAATGCCCCCTGGTACATAGTTGTATATTCTTCGTTGTGGGTCCCTCTAGTTGTGGCATGTGGGACGCTGCCTCAGCGTGGTTTGATGAGCAGTGCCATGTCCGCGCCCAGGATTCAAACCAACAAAACACTGGGCTGCCTGCAGCGGAGTGCGCGAACTTAACCACTCAGCCACAGGGTCAGCCCCTCTGCTGTGTATTTTTAAAATGTATACTGTGTTAGGAGTTGAAATATCCTATGTATTTTTTATGGTTAAAAAAAATTATAGGTAAAACAAAAATAAATTTCGGTTAAAAAAAAGCAGCAGCAAATATAACTACTGATAAACTTCTGGAACAGCGGTTGTTAATAAAACAGATATAAAAAATGAAAAAAAAACCAAAACAGATAGCCCATGCCAATTTCAGACACATGGCTTTGTAAACCAGGTGATAACCAGTTCTACTCAGCAAACCATTTCCTCTGCTTCTTTCCTTTTGGTTCAGCACTACCGTGGCAATGTCCTCTAGAAGTGACAAGCTGAGCCCTCACACCATTTGGGCACAACTGCCCTTCTCCTCTCTCCACCTCTTCTCATCTTCCAACTGCCTCCTCCCTGAGGGCCAGTAGGTTTTGTCTCATGATGAAAACTCTGACCAAAACATAGCAGCTACCTGGTGCATTGTGCACTGAGAAAACTTCTGGGGCTCTGTCTCAACAAGAATGAGTGCTGTTATCAATCAGCAATGTTTGCCACAGACGCTGAGGGGTCAGGGAGGGTATCTGAGCCTTGACACTTGCTGTTGCTAACCTACAGTAAACTTCCCTGGGATCTCAGGCCAGCTCTAAGGTCTAACAGGTAGGGAAGTAAGAGAGTATAAGAGGGGTGCAAAAGACTTACCCAGCCCCTCTCACTTCCCCACACAGTCCAGAGCATCTTTTTCTGGCCCCTCCATGACAGGCAGGCTGGGCTCTGTTTCACTGCAAAGTCCTCCAGACTTATTTCTAGCAATAGAACCACAACTTCACATTTAGATTACAACAAAACAATGTCAAGGATCCTGGAGCTACAAAGACATTTTACGTGGATATTGAATAGAATTTCTGGATAGGCAGAGGGACATCCATGAATTTAGACATGGTGTTATTCATAACTCTCCCAGGGATGACTCCCTTCTCTCCAATCACAGAGACCCTTGATTCCTTCCTGATGGCCCCAGAATATGATGCTACACTGTGCTTGCTGCACCCACCCTCCTGTGTTTCAGCCTGATGAGCTCCTACTTCCCCTCTAACAGGGAATCTCCCTTATGTGGTGATCCATCTAGGGAAAAGACCAAATATTCCAGAGAACAAAAAACAATGGGGCCAGGAGTGGGGCATGTGGTGAGGAGATGGGAAGTGAATTTCAAGAATTTCTCTAGGGGCTGATCCTTGATCAAGGAAGTCCCCAATTATTAAAAAAAAAAAAAAAAAAAGAAGCCATACTCCCCACTCTTAGCTCGCAGTTGGAGCCTGGGTGGTGACACACAGTGAGCAGGGAGGTCCCAAGGAAGCCCAGATGTACTCAGCACAGGAACAGATCCTACCAGAAAAATGGACACCATGTGAACTCCAGTCCTCTCAACCCATGCCAGAGCTACATATCAGCATGCCCAGGTAGACCTGGGCTTTAACCTCCAACACAGGTGAGCAATACAACACTCCAAGATGCTTCAGAGCCCCAATATTCCACGCCTCCAAAAACAGTTCAATGTGTTATTTAGGGAGAGATGCTGCCAAAAGCTCAGCTTCTGCCCATGAGGCCGTCAGCCCCAGGGGACAGTCAGGGAGAACAGGGCACAACCGCCATCTGTATGGCCTTGGGCAAGGACAGCACCTACTTCTTAGGGCAGGCAGGAGAAGGCCCTCCCCAGGTCAGTGCCAGATAGATGAGTGCCAGCCTTCTCAACAGCACTCTACAATACAACTGAAGTAGGGGGACCCAGGGTGAGGGGTTAGTCACAGGCTATCTCTAGGCTGGTGGGCCTGTGTTCAAGTGGCTCTCCAGACCAGAACGCAGCAGGCGAGATCTTAATTGAGTGAGTGGCTCTCCGGGTCTCCAAGGAAAATCACTTTGGGTGATTCTGAGCCACGAGAGGGAGACACTTGGGCATAAAACATGGGTCAGTGTTGTCTTTCAGATGGGAATTGGCAAAACCAAAACACCACAGAACACCAGCACATGCAGAGTCCTTTCACCTATGAGAAATCTCTCTGGCTACCAGTCTTCAACACCCCACCTTTGCATTTTGCCACACAAGAGAAAGGCCAGCCAAGAGAAGGAAAAGACAAGTGCTGTGGAAAAACCATGCCCGGAGTCAAGGACCTACAGCCATGGGTCCACATTGGACAGGGCTCTCAGCCACAGGGGCCTGGTCGAATCAGACCAGCGGAATCTCTTCTCCCCTATCCACCCTCACAAGTGTGGGCAGATCCAAAGTCCTCATATACTACTACTTCAGGATAAAGCCCATGCTCCTTGGTCACAGTCTGCAAAGCATTTCCAATCTGGCCCCTGCCTACCTCATGCTCTGTGTGCCACGTCTTTTAGTGCACTGTTGCTTATACCTGGAGCATCGGCTTCTTTGTTCACATGGAACCCTCCACTTCAACCTTCCAGATTCAGCATTGTCACCTCTTCTATGAAGGTTTCCTCAAATTCTAAGGTACAGGAGGAAGTCCAACCTCTGGGCCACCTCTGAGTATGGTACACCATGGACTGGCCCTTTATACACCACCCTGTGAGGTCGTGTGCACAGGCATATCTGCCTCCTCTCTAGATAGGCCTTGTGCCTGTGCTCCTGGGGCTCAGTCCTGGGACTGGGACAAAACAATGGGTGCCTCACTATGGTGTACAGAATAAATGGGTGAGTGCACTGCTGCCTGGCCAAAGGAAGTCAGCTGCAGGTACAAGCAAAGGCAGGTTGGCTGTGACCAAAGCCCTCCCTCAGGGCCTGGGCATCAGCTGCAAAGGAGAGCCTCTCCCCCACCAACTCCATCCAGTGCTCTAGCCCAGGCTTGCTGTTCTTGGGTAGAGCCACCCATCACATGTTAGGAGGCCGCCGCTGCTGGGATGATGTTACAGTCTATTTTGAGGGTCACACTGGAGCATCTGTCAGCCTGGCCAGCCACACCCTCCATGTGTCATCACTAAGAGCCAGGGCCACCCAGGGTCCACGAACTCTGCCTGAGCAAGTCATTTCCCCCAGGGACGCTCAGCTTCAGGGACTCTTTGGCTTCCTAGCAAGATCAACCTGGATGGCCCTTATCTCCTGGCACCACTCTGACAGGGCTCTGATGTCTCCTCGCCCCACCAGACCTATTCCTGGGGTTCCCAGCTATGGTGACTCAGCAAAATGCAGCTGAAGCCCATCAGTCTATGCCAACCTCTTAGCTCAAACATAGCCCCTCCTTCTCCAGCCCTCTCTTATATTTGGGGAGTGCCCAGAAAGCCCAGCATCCTGACATCAAGTTACGAGTCAGACTCCTTTTAGGTCCAACAGGTCTCATCTGCTGGGAAACTCCTACTCATTCCTCAAAACCATGCCCATGCTCTGCCTCCTCTTACAGAGAGACTCTTAGTCCACTCTCTACTAATTAGGCCACAGATCTCTTAGGATATGGCTGGCCGGTGCAGGCTTTACCTTTGTTCTCTCTGCACCTAGCATGTGCCTGACACATAGTAGGTATGAATAAATACACTATGGACCCTTGAAATGAAACTTTTCTATTTAGACTAGCTTAGCGTGTTCTTCTACAAAAGACATCATCAGAACAAGGGCCTTTCTGGAAAACAATGACACTGACAACTGGGTTCATAAACACCTTATACAAAGGAGGGCTGGCAGTAGGGCCCTTCAATTCTACTAAAAAACAAGTTTACAGATTTAATCGGATGGTAAGTCAATCAAGCCCAGTCCAGAGCATGCCACATTCCTCTGTCCCCTAAGGACACAGTGATCCCCTAAGAATCCAACTGGACATTCCTTCACTCTACCCAGGGAAGGAATGCAATGGGGAAAGGTAGCAGCAGCATGGACACACATAGCTGGGATTAGGCGAGGACGTCTGACAAGTTAGGCTACTCCATCACACACCCCAAGCCCTGCGCCAGGGCAGGTCACCAAACAACCTAGGGGCTCAGGGCTCAGCCACAAAACAGGTATCTCATAATCTGCTCCAGCTACTTTTCCAGAGATGCTCTGAGAATCATACTAGATAATACAAGAAAGCTACACAACCGGTTAACACTTGGGTCATGGGACAAAGTAGGGTCAGAAACACAGCTCCAACATGGATGGGAAACAGGAAACAAGCTGATCACTGTCTGCCTTATATCTGCCCTTGGCCTCCTCAAAACCACACCTGGCCAATACCAATATCGGGCTACATCCTGGCCATGAGGTTTTCAGGGATTCCATAAAGAGGCCATGAGGAGACATTCATATACTTGCCATCTGACAGCAGTCAACTAAAGCAGGCCACCACAGGCATATATGACCTGGGACCTTTTTAAAACAGGTTTCCAGGTCAGCTTAAGGCCTATATTTACCACACATAAAAA
Organism: Equus quagga; assembly: GCF_021613505.1. Classification (NCBI taxonomy): domain Eukaryota; kingdom Metazoa; phylum Chordata; class Mammalia; order Perissodactyla; family Equidae; genus Equus; species Equus quagga. The sequence continues at coordinate 62,148,017 of NC_060279.1, forward strand.
TGCTGGGAACAGAAGCTAGGAGAAGATGCCCAACTTTCTTTAGGTTTGCAGGTAACAGCTACAGTAAGGGAATCTAACAAGACAGGGCCTTTTCCAGCAAGATCCACTTACAACTGAAATGTTAAAAGGCAGCTGAAAGAATCCAGGTCTCTATGTTTAAACACTCTCCTTCTGAAAAGTTGTTCTAATCTCACTAGCTCAGCTGTTATCCATGATAAAGACTATAGAGAAAACAATCCATTTTCCTCCCTACAAGTTTAAGAAATGCCCCTCAGTTTTTCTGGCAATATGAGACACCAGCACCAACATTTCGGTCTATACTGTAACTATTTCTGCAGTGTTTGTTTTGTTTTAAGAGACTATTCTCATTCACACTACTTGGAGCATATTAAATATATGTGCTTTTATTAGACTGGAAAGGGAAAATAGAAGTTTTAAAGTCCTCCAATAAGTTTCCTATCTGTAAATATACTAGATGGGGATAAAAATGAAAGATGCAACATCTTGCCATGATCAGAATTTCAAAATCACAGAATTCCAGGGTTAAAGGCAGCTTAAGATGCTTGTCTAGCTCCCCTCAGTACAAAAGAGGAGATTGAAGCCCCACAATCTACCTACGACCACACAGCCCTCCCAGGCAGGGATATTACAATGTCAGTAAGGAAGCAGGCAGAGCTCTGACTCTGGCAGTCTTACCCCCAGCATGGCCCCTTGGCTGGGCATTTTGCAAGGGGGACAGTCCCTAGAAGAGAGGAAATATTATAAATGCTCAAGAAGACACACTCAGGGTTAGCACCAAGGTCACTAGTGGGGTTGGCAAACATCCCACACCAGACTTAAAGTCTGATGAGGAAAGCATTTCCAAGGCAGTTGCAATCATATTATTTCATAACTTAAACACCTGCTTTGTCACAATCACTGGAAAAAAGGGAGACTGGGAGAAGAAGGAAGAAGAAAAATGAAAAATCTCCCCTCTGACTTCCTGTGTCTGCTTAGATCACCCTAAAATGGAGAGCCTCCCTAATGTTGGCTTTAATGAGGACCTCCTAAAGCTGGTCCAACTGGTGTTCAAGTCCCTGGACTGAAAAACAAGTTTATGAGCAGCAAGGTCACCTGATTCTAACCATGTGCGTGCTGTTTACCCTGAGATGACAGGCCAGCGGCTGCTACAGCTTTGATGAATGCTGCGAAGACTCTACTAACCCTTTGAAGCCTAGTGGAGCCCCTACATGACTAAACGCCATAAAAAGGAACCTTGAATGCAGCAAGAGTGTGAAAGGAGGGAAGTCACAAACACCACCCGATAGTGGGGGAAACCCCATTCTGGATGCTGAATTGTTAATGTAAACTTGTATTCTTGTTTCCCTGAGCTATGAGGTATCTCATTACATCATCACTAAAGAGAAGTCCCCTCCTCTATCCCCAGTGCACCTACTTGCCATCAAGAGTTGCTGCTTACACCAGGCCATGCCCACAGTCAGGTAACAAAGGCAGCCCACCAGTCAACTATGCAGCCCAGACTCACACAGCTCAGCAGCTCACATGAGTTACAAGTGGCAGCCTAGAGACCTTGAAATCTGACCACAGAGAACAGCTCCATGTTGGGAGAAAAAAAGGCGGTAACAAGGAGCTTACCCATCTCTTCCTTTGCTGACAATCTTCACTTCAAAGTAATAAATGCCACAAGCAGCAGGTATGGGGTGGGTGGCGCGCACTGAGGCTGCATCTTTGTGATTTTTGCCATGACCTAATAGGAGAGGGCAAGGAAGAAATTTCAACAGAAGGAAATGCAAATGGAAGCTTTATTCTTCTCTGCTCCATGGCAACTTCACCCCTCCACAGCCAGAGGAAGTCCTTACATAGTCCAAGGAATAATCAGACAACAACTGAGTAAATACATAAACTTCCCACCTTTGGCTCACTTCCTCCTGAGAATAGCAGCCCTGTCTGAGACACTGTAGCCCATACAAACAAAATGAGGGTACAGGCAACGTGGGTGAATGTCAGAGATTCCCCAGGGTTGCTGGCAGTCTCTCCAGAATACAGGCAGCCCACCTGGGAAACCAGGGGAGGCGAAGGCAGCCCTGGAAGACCCCCCAACACTTTCACACAGAACTCCAAGCCCAGTCTGGGATGTCAGGCAGGCGAGCAAGCTCATGGGCCTCCAGCTTATGGAGGGGATGTACCCACCCCTTTCTTCAGACACTCTCGAAACTAAGCAGTAGAGAAGGGCTCAGCTGGAGTTGGAGCTATCCCAAGACAAGCAGGACACCCTTGGGTGGAAAGTCCAGCCCAGCACTGGGTTTGGACACCTGTTGCGGTTCTCTTGACATCGGATGTCTCAGGGCAGAGAGACCTAGGCAGTCGATCCTCGGCCTGGTCAGCCCCACCACCCTGGAAACCCCGCGGGAGCTAAGGCCTAACCCAGAGTACTCGGGCCGGAGAAAGGATGTGATAGGGCAGGGACCAGGCAGCACAGCCTTCCTGCAGATACTCTGGCCTTTTCCCTCGGCGGGAAAAACAGGCCGATACCTTTGTAGTGGACGCGGAGGTTGCCCTGGGAGAGGCCGATGTAGTTGTACTTGTCCTTGGGGCTCCAGGAGCGCGGCAGCGGCGTCTCCTGCTGGTTGACCGCGGGGTACAGGCGCTGCAGACGCCGGTTCAGCTCCTGCTCCCCCGGGGACGGCAGCCCACTCCCAGCGCCCCCGCCGGAGGAGTCTCCAGCCTGCGGGTTCCCAGCTCCCGGGTCCGCCGTCGCCGCCGCCATCTTGGAGGGAGCTGCTATTGTGTCACTGGGGGCGGGGAGGAGCGGGACAAGATCCGCCCCACTCAGCCAATGGCCGGTGAGCCAACGGGGGCCGCAGGGAAACCGAGTCCGAGTCCGGCACCTCTCTTTGGACACTGCAATGCCTCGCCACATATAGGACTCCATATCCCACAATGCAGAGCTCTCCAGAGGCGGACCAAGTCGGGCTGGTAAGGAACTTTGGGAGATGTAGTACAAATCTTCTCACCCATAAGCCTGTCCAGCCCAGACTTCGGGACACCAAAAACTACAATTCCCGCTGGCAACGCGGCTCCGGCCTATTAGTTCACCTCCCTTCCCCATGGCCTCTGTTTATCCTCCTGCTTCAGTTCTGGTAGCTGGGGTCAAATCTGCCGTAGCGAATGACTCTGAGAGGACCCTGTTGCCGGGTCCGAGTCCACTTTTGCTACTCGGCCTTCCTCCCAGGCAGCGGGCACTGGGCTCGGGGGCGTGGCGCAGGCCTGACCCCGCCCCCGCCGCTGGGCGGCTGGGGCCTGGTCGCCATGGCGACGGGCTGTACACTACAGCAGCTTCCTAGGCCGCGGGTGCTGACTATCTGACTACTCGACTACCCGAGGGTTATGGCCGCCTCGAAGCCGCAGGGCTCCAGCTTCGCGACCTCGTCGAGGTAGGCGCTGGCCGGGCTGAGGGCGGAGAGAAGGGCTAGAGTACTTCCAGAAAGAGACACGGTACCTGATCCGGACCTCTGCACCTCCTGCCTGTGTCCTTTGGGGAGCTCCAGCCCCACAGGATCTGTGGTGCAGAAACAGTTGGAATCCGGGCTGACTTAGCCCAGAGACGACGTTGAGTGCTAGCAAAAGAGCCGGAGCACTTTATCATTAGTAACAGTCAGCTTATTTGTATTGGGCGTATGTTAGGTGCCAAGGGCTTTATATACCACATTTAACCCTCACGACAACTTTATGAGGTAGTAATATCACCATTTTACAAATGAATACGTAGAAGCCTGGAGAGATCATGTGCTTTACAGATGTTTATAAGCGGTAGATCTAGGATTTGAACCCAGGCGTGTGAGACTCTTGAACCTGAACTCAGCCACAGGGATAAACTGCCTCTTCATCCAATGGTTTAGGACAAAGATGCTTGTCCAATTGCTGGCTGATTCTAAGCAGCCAGGCACACTCCATGGCCTCAAGGTTGCTCCTGCCTGTATTAAGGGGTGCAGCCTGTGGGCACTGCAAAATATGACAACAAGCTCCGTTAGCCAGGGAAACCACAAAGTATAAAACATAAAACAAAAATTTTGGCCTAATATCTTTCTAGCTTTAGAAGTTCAGAGAGGGCCCTTAAATTCCACAACTCTGCTTCCATATCTCAAACATGGGGATGATACAGCCCACTTCACAAACACTGTTGGGAAAATTTAGGCAGAATATGTGAAACTCCATGACAGCTCGTGTATATAACAGGCATTTGGTAAGTGTTTAATGAATGTAGTTTCTCCCTTCTACTTATTCCCAATTCAAAAAAAGTAATCTCACCTAAACTCTAATCCTTCAGGGTCTGTTGCCTTGACAGAGAAAGGCTACAAAAGGCAGGAAAGTAAGTGACAACTTGACTATTTTATCCAGAACTAAAATGAATCTACAAGAACTAGACAGCAGGCTTGGGAAAGAGTGTCGTTACTGAGCACAGGAATGATTTAGGAAACTGCAATCATGTTCAAAAAGAATGTGAAACAGACTCAAAAAGAGATTCCCCATCTATTTTAAGAAGGAAGCAGGGCTGGCCTGGTGGCACAGTGGTTAAGTGTGCACATTCTGCTTTGGCGGCCCGGGGTTCGCCGGTTCGGATCCCAGGTGCAGACATGGCACCGCTTGGCAAGCCGTGCTGTGGCAGGCATCCCACATAGAAAGTAGAGGAAGATGGGCACAGATTTTAGCTCAGGGCCAGTCTACCTCAGCAAAAAGAGGAGGATTGGCAGCAGATGTTAGCTCAGGGCTGATCTTCCTCAAAAAAAAAGAAGGAAGCACAATGTAATTGCTGAGGCTGCTTTTGGTGGCAGTACAAAACATCATTCATTCCTGTCCATTTTCTTCATTCACCAATATTTAGTGATGTACATTGGGCAAGGTCACTAAACCTTAGAGGCACAGTGTGGGTGTCTTCCTCCAGCTCACCTTAGAGCAGGGCCAGAATGATGAAGGATAGGCCAGACCTTAGCACTATAGATAAGTCATCAGGACCGTCTAAAAGAGACCTTCAAATTGTGCACTTCCCTGCGTCAGGTTTCTTCTCCTCATTGGCTTTCTCCTTTCACCTTCACATCCCTGGCACGGTAGCTTCGTGGATGGAACTCAGCAGCTTGAGTTCACTCAGTACCAGCACATACCCCTGTCAAACCCACCCTGCCATCAGTTAAATAACTGAGTTTTCTCTACTTTTGAAATAAAAATATAGATAGTTCTTTCCCATTCCCCTCTGAGAATTGGTGTAAAATATTTAACATAATACTAAAGAAGCTTCGTAACATTTTGGTAAGTGTATAGGCTCTACCAAGTGTTTTTTAAAAAATTATTCTTATTTGCAAGTCTGTTTTTGACTATTGTCTCCTTTGACATTCAAAACTAACATCTGTTGACTGGATAAAGAAGATATGGTATATATATATATATATATATATACACACACACACACACAATGGAATACTACTCAGCCATAAAAAATGATAAAATCGTCCCATTCACAACAACATGGATGGACCTTGAGGGTATTATGTTAAGTGAAATAAGCCAGATAGAGAAAGACAAACTCTGTATGATTCCACTCATATGTGGAAGATAAACAAACACATGGACAAAGAGAACAGATTAGTGATTACCAGGGGGAAGGAGAGTCAGGGGTGGGCACAAAGGGTGCAGGGGTGTACCTATAAGATGACTGACAAATAATAATGTACAACTGAAATTTCACAATGTTGTAAACTATCATAACCTCAATTAAAAAAAAAAAATCTGTTACCTACTGAGCTTTTCCAGTTGACAACTTTTCAGGATTTGAAGAGTTCCCCATAGTTTTCTTGCTTACTTAGCCTTATGTGGTTCCAGCAGGAGGAAGAAGAACAGAGTTTAGAAAACTGACTGGTCTTGACAGGAAGGTATTGACCCAGTGAGCAGATAGGTTGATCTGCTGTGTCCTGTCTCAAACCCATGAATTTCTGGGCAAGAACCCTTCATTTTCCACACTGGCTGCTTATTCAAATGGTTTGCTCACACTTGTCCGATTGAGAGACAATAGAGGACTGGAATTTGGGATGTCAACTGCTCCATGGAGTCCATGCAGGACAGGGTTTCCCAACTGGGTTCATGTTACTACTCTTAACTTCCCTGGGTCTTAGGTAGTTCTAGTCTCTCTTTTATGAACAAAGACACTGAGGTTCAGAGAGGTTCAACAGCATGCTCATGGTTACCAGCTAGCAAGAGGAATAAAGACACAGGTCCATGTGGCAGCATATCACCCCCAAACACCCCCCATCATGGATTTCTGAAATTACTTCTTCCTTTTGTTCCACTTGGATCTGCCTGTCTACATGCAGCCCTCCCTTTTGATGCCTAAATGCCTTCCTAGCTTGAGCAAAGATGGCTCTCCCAAGAGGCCTAGGGGTTAAAAACCTCCTTAGGATCCACTTTTCTCCCATCCTGCTTCATAATTAACATCTGTGAAGCTCCTTGCAGTTTACAGGCTATTTTTGCATATCTCTTTTACTCTTATTTAAACATCACAACTTTGTGAGATAGAAAAAGCAAGAATTGTCTCCATTTCCTTATGAGGAAAATAGGCTGAGAGATGTTAAATTACTTGCCCAAGGGGGGTCCTGTTGGAACCCCAAATGTCAGCCCCCAGACCCTATCACCCACTTAATGGAGGATTGAGACTCACACCCCAGCTCTTGGACCCCAGACCCTGTTCTTCTTGTTCTATAGCACCTGACTTTCGTATCACACCCCCAGAGTATGCCAGAGTCACATAAATGAAACTCATTGGAGCCACTGCTGAACACTGAATGGAAGTGTAGGCCTGCAGGGTTCTCTGGGCTCATGGTGAGTGTGTCCTGCTGCTGCAGGAGTTGGTAAGACTCTGGTGATGAGAAGGTTTCTGGGAATGTAGGAAAATGGTTTGGGTACAGGGCCAGGAGCTTCTTGGCAGTGGGAATCTGGAGGCAGTGCTAGGAAGATCCAGAGCTTGGCTCTGAGGGCAGAGGAGCCCATGTCTTATAGATCTGGGAAGGGTAGAGGTTCTCTCCCCACTCAGGGCTCTGTCACCCACCTCTGTCTTCCCCTTCTCTGTGCAGAACACACCTGCGGCCTTCAGGAGTGACCATAGATGACTCCTTCATCACAGAAACTAAGAACTCCCAGAAAAACAAGCTTTCTCAGAAACGGAAGACGCTGGTTAGTGACAATGTCCTGTTGGAACTGCAGATGTCAGCCCTCAGACCCAATCTGCCTTCCTCTCTGCAACCCAAAAGCAACACCCACCTGAAACATGCCCCTAGAGCAGCTTCTCCCCTGTCGGGGGAGTGTGGCTTTCAGATGCTAGGCCCGCCTGGCTCTGGGGTGGGGTTGTGCACCCTTACCACACCTCATCTGAAAAGTCTTCCCAAACCTCCCCCGGCAGAGAGAGCCTCAGCCCTGCCCACAGACACCCTTCCCCTGCAGCTCAGCATTCTGGAGTGGACCTCATTTCTTCATCCAGCCCACCATGTGCCAGGCATTGTGCTAACTGCTGGGATGGTCCTCCCAGATCTGCTAAGGTCCTTCAGGGCTGTGACTGTATCTTTTTGTCTTTATGCTCTAGTGCCTGATAGGGTACTTGAGGGGCTGGAACATGTTGAGAGCTCTATAAACCCTCTGAGTGGGTGTTTGAAGGCGGGAGTAAAGGGATGTTCCTTCATCGCATTGTTGGCTCTAGATTGGAAGTAGAGATTCCTTACCAGCCTCAGGAAAGGTCCTTTCTCCATTCTTATTCTTTAAGATTTTTATATAAAAATGAATGCTGTGTTGTTAAGTACTCTGGGGCTTCTGTTGATATGATCATAGGATTGTTATATTTAATCAGCAAATAGCCATTACCCAAATCTCACAGATGAAAAAACATATTTGAGCAAACTGATAACTCCACCTCACAGTGGAGCACTGTGGGCTGTGTGGTGGTTTTCTTTGTGTGAGTGTGTCCTGTGTGGAGGATTTGGGGACACATGCGTGGCATACTTTGTGAGGCTGGGGACTTCCAACATGGGGACTCTGACTCCAGGGAGAGAAAGGGAGTCAGTGTGGACTCTGCAGAAACCAAGTGCAGCCACGGCCCCGCAAGACCCGATGACTTGAGGCGCCCGCTCCCCGGCCACCTCAGCTGCCACCTATTCGGTGGACCTGGGGCCTGGTTCTTTCGCTCCCTCTTCTGCAAGGTGGCGGCGACGCCGTTCTCAACCACCAGGGGACGTTGTTCCCTCCCACCGTTCCCCTGGGGCCGTCCTTCTCGTTCTTACCTGCAGGGAGAAGCAGAGAGCATGGAGCGCGCAGGAACACCACCTTCCAGCCATCCGCTGGCAGAGGCCTTCCCAGATATTAATAAACCAGGTGGAAGAAGCAACACTTGCCCAGAAATCAAAGTAGGGTGACCGCGTCTTCTCCCAGCAGAAACGGCAGACAGAACACGAGGAATGACCTTTTGAAAGTCTGAAAAACTTTCATTAACTCGCCAGGATTGGGTGCTTCTTTGACAACTTCCCGGGTGTTTTCCAGGGTTGCTTTGCGCTTTTATAAAAATCACGTCAAATTTGATAGTCTTTCAAAAAAACTCTGGCTTGATTTTTAACAGTTTGACTTCTCTCCTTTTTTCAGATTGTCTACTGCTACTTTTATTTCCTGTTTTTTTTTTTTAATTTATTATTGTTAGTTCCTTTTCAAGAACCAGAGGCTAAATGCTTTGTTTACTAATAGCGAAAGTATTTTAGGCAATTAAAATAAATACCTTGGGGTCACCCGTGGCGTAGTGGTTAGGTTCGCCCCCTCTGCTTCAGTGGCCAGGGTTCCCGGCTTTGGATCTCCCGGCTGACATACACACCATTCATCAAGCCATGTTGTGGTGGCATCCCACGTGTAAAATGGAGGAAGATTGGCGCAGATGTTAGTTCAGGGACAATCTTCCTCACCAAAAAATGAAAAAGAAGGAAAAAGAAATAAAATAAATACCTTGTGAGTGCTTCTCTGACCATGTCCCAAACATTTTGAACATGTAATTTTAATATTATTCCTATAATGTGTTGTATTTTAGGTAATAAATGTGTCAGGGAAAATATGAACTTATATTTAAATTTCTATATTTATATTGTCAGTTCCTATTTTCATCACATTATATCAGCAAATGCAAGACATATAGTTTCTGTTTTAAAAATGTGTTAAGACCTTATCTGTGGCCTGTGATTTATTTATTGTATATGTTAAAAGATTGTTCTTTACCTCTGTTTAATGCATGTTATATCTGTTCATCTGTCATTATCAATTATATCACTCTTAGCATTAGTGTCTTTTACCTTTCTCGACTTGATGTAGCTTATTCTGATAGGTGAGCTTTAAACTCTTTACTACACTTCTGTTTCATCATTTCTTTTTTTTCCCTCCTATGTTTTCATTTACTCAACAAATATTTGTTGATTCCCACTATGTGCCAGGCACTTGGGATACAGTGGTAAACAAGACAGAAATAGTCTCTGTCCCTGAGAGAAGACGAGAAAGTGGTGATGAAAAAGTGTGGGGCATTGGGCCTGGGAAGAACATCACAGAGAACCCTTGAGATCTTAAAGATGAGTAGTAAGGATAGAGCATTCTCGACCCAGGGAAAAGCATATGCAAACATATACACCCAGTGAGTACTGTTTCATTTTTATCCATGTTAAGTTATTGTGCTTCCTCATATATTTATTCTACAATGTTTGCTGAGTGCTACTTAAGATTGTGAAGAGTGTGAAGTACCATGGCCATCAGTTCTGAACGTACAGAGATAGGTCAACCCAGTCCCCTGCAAGAGGCCAGAGTCGTCCCTGGGACCTAGCAACAAGGCTTCCTATGTACTTTCCACAAATATTTAGGAAAAGCATGAATGATCTCAAGATTGAGATAAAACATGTGCAGAACTAACAGAATGCAAAGAAGAGCCCAAGGAGACAGTAGCATTTTCCACAATAGGAGGGTCAGGCACCAGTTACCATTAACCTGGAAAGACTTGTAGAATCTGAATATGTGGGGCATGGGAGGTAGGCCTGGCCTCTCCATCCCAGAAGAACCTGGAGGCCTGGCTCAGGGCACAGAGGGGGCTTTAACATTGAGTTCAATAATTCAGTTTTCTTTTAAATTTGAATACAATTCATGTACATTGTAGAAAATTTTGGAAAATGTACAGCTGTAGAAAAATAAGTCACCTATGGGCCTATTATTAGAGAATAATAATTGCTGCTAACCTTTTAGATTACTTCCTCCATTCTTTTCTGGTCTTTCATTCTACCTGGTTGTGCTTATTCCCTAATTTCAGTCTTTACTTAACCCTTAGAGCTATAGCATTAGTATATTTCTATGATAAGCCTCTTTGTAATCATTTCATGTCTGCATAACAATCTTCTATTTTTAGACACTTAGTTTTCTAATTTTTCCACAGTCATAAGTAAGGCTTTGAGGACCACCCTTGTGCATAAAGCTGCTACTCCATCTCTGTCTCCCTCTGCACTGGCTGCTCCACGCCTTAGCCTCAGCTGGCCTGCTGCATCCGTCTCTGATCATAGCTCTATAAAACTCCTGCTGTTTCTTTGAGGGTTTGGTGCTACCCAGGCAGTCTTTGTGTTCCTCTGCCCCCAGGTCCTGACACACACCCTCTCCCAGAGTGACCTCAGCTTCTCCCATGCACTCATTCAAGCTTTATTGGACATCGCTAACATCATCACCACCTCCTGCAAGATGACCAGCCTCCCCTGGCCCCCTGCAGTCAGGGCCCTCCACCCTCCCGTAACCTGAATTGGCTTCAGTCACTACCTGTTGACTTGTGACTGTCACTTCATTTGTCACCCCATTTCCATCATACCCTCAGCTTACTTCATGTCCCTGGAACTCAGCATGGGCTGTTATGTGCTATGACCTAGAAGTATTTGATGAACAAATCAATGACTGAATGGATAAACTCTAGAAGTGGGCTTCACTGGGTCAGAGGGCCATTTTTTTCTCTTATGTTTTGAATATTTCATGAAAAGGTTAAAAAATAAGTCCATACATACTAACTACTGCTTCCACCCCCTATGCCTGCTTAAGGTTCAAAATGAGAGCCCGCTGCCTCAGGGCACCCTCACTGTCTCCCCCTCTCCCAGGGGGTACAGCTCAGTCTCTTCCCAGGGTCCAAAGCTCACCCTGCTGCATCTCTGTAGTTCTGTCTATGTGTCAGTCCAGGCTTCAGCCTGGGCCTGCCCTCCTCTATCCTCCTCTTTAGCTCAACTGTGTTGTGGGGGCAAAGGCTGGTCCCTATAGGTACTCACATCTGTTTTCATAGCACAGGCATTCAATATTCACTGACATAGCTACAGAAGAGAAGAATAGTTTACCTTCACAGAGTTCCTAGGAGGTGCCTGAGTCTGTGTAAACCATTTCTCATTTCTACATGAACTGCTTTCTCATTGCATCCTCACATAAAAACAGTGTGATGGGGACTACTACCATCCCCATTTTACAGATGCAAGACTGAGGATCAAAGAAGTTAAGCCTGTGAGACATAGCTAATAAGAGAGATCTGGGATTTAACCCAAGCCCTCTCTAACTCTAGGGTCCAAGGTCTTAATTATGAACAATATTAAGAGATGTTGAGGGGCTGGCCTGGTGGTGCAGTGGTTAAGTGCGCGCGTTCCGCTTTGGGGGCCTGGGGTTCACCGGTTCAGATCCCGGGTGCGGACATGGCACTGCTTGGCAAGCCATGTGTGGTAGGCGTCCCACATATAAAGTAGAGGAAGGTGGGCACGGATGTTAGCTCAGGGCCAGTCTTCCTCAGCAAAAAGAGGAGGATTGGCAGCAGTTAACTCAGGGCTAATCTTCCTCAAAAAAAAAAAAAGAGATGTTGAAAAAAATCAGGAGTGGAATGGGGAGGATGGAGAGGAGCATCAGGAAGGGGAGCAATGTTGCCATGGTAACCCCACCTGTCCCTTCCTACAGTCCTGTCAGTTCTCCATCGGCGGCCACCTGTCCCCATGGCCCACATACACCAGTGGCCAGACCATTCTGCATAATCGAAAGCCCTGTTCAGATGACTGCCGGAAGCGAGCAGGGTAAGCCAGGGTCAGACCAATGGTGGATGCGCTGGTACAGACCCAGCATTGGGCCCAGAGACAGCGCAGAGGTGTGTGCTCCCTCAGACCAAGGGTGTAAGTGTCCCGTGGGGTGCCCATCACATCTCAGCCCACCACTCCCTGCAGAAGCTGGCAGCAGCAGCCCCTGGGCACTACCAAGCCATGGTACCTGGAGCAACTAGAGAACTACCTACGCAAGGAGCTCCTCCTGCTGGACCTGGGCACAGATTCTGCCCAGGAGCTGAGGCTGCAGGTCAGAGCCACAGAATAACAGTGGGAGGGCAGGAGGAGGGGTGGGAGGAAACCTTAGCTACAAGGACTAAACACTAAAGACCTTCAGGAAACACCAGCCTCTCCCAACTCTTTTGGATTCCCATTTCCAGTAAGAGAAACATGTTCTATGACAAAGCCAGTGAGAAGGCAAGGCTGTCAGTATGGAATCAAAACTCTCCTGAGGCTTGAGTTTTTCCACCTGAGTCAGGTGGACTGGGTGCTGTCTCCAGTCCCTTTAGCTGTGTGATTCCCAGCGCCCAGCTTGGGTCTAGGGACATCAGTGGATGGAGTCTGAATCCAGGCACTGGGGCAAATAAGGGTCATAGAGTGTCTACCAGCCCAGTGTTAACAGCCCCAGCTTGAGGAATGAGCCCAGACACATAAAGAAAGAAATCTAGATACAACTCCAATTCTGGTACATATTAGGGAGGGAATCACCAAATCCTGCTCAAACGAGGATGCTGACAGGGAATCCTGATATCATGACAGAAGTATTTGCTGAACATAGTCTGTGTGCCAGACCATAGATGAGGCTTGATATATGATTTCACAAGCTGAAGGTACCTAGCCAACAAACAGAAGCTGGAGAAGGCATACAGCTATGAAGTGGTGGCGCTGGGATTACAACTCAGGGCTGATTCAGGAGCCCATGCTCATTCTAGTATGCAATGCTGCCTCCAAAAACTTCCTCTGTGTCCAAGTGAGACAGGAAACCACACCTCTACTTCGAGGTCAGAATGCAAGACTATAGCCTTCGATCTCCTCCTCCCCACACAGAGCTGTAAGATGGGAAGGGGATGATGGTGAGAGGCCAAATGAGGCACAGTGCATGGAGGGGGCTGGCTGCCTGGAGAGCCAGAGAGGGGCCTTGAGTACAATGGGGGAGGTCCTGACCCTGGTGGTCTGCCAGGCCTCAGAGACAGCACCAGAGGAGGCCCCCAGAGAGCAAGTGGGGAGGACAGAGATGCCCCTCAGCTCCATAGCACTGTGAGAGACCTGGGTGGTGCCTGGGGCATTTATTTGAATGTGGGTCACCTGGCAGCTTCATGCTAGAACACTTCTAAGCCAAGCAAAGAAAAACTCAGGTCCTACTGAGGATGGCAGCTATAGGCCAGGAGGTGACAGGTTCCCTTTTTTTGCCAGCCTTATAGAGAGATCTTTGAGTTCTTCATAGAGGACTTCAAAACGTACAAGCCATTGCTATCCTCCATCAAGAATGCGTATGAGGTGATGCTGGGTAAGGCTGCAGCCTCCTCGCCTGGGCCCACCCTGGAAGGAGCGGAGAGGATCCTACTCTGACCTTCTGGGGCTCTGCAACAGGGCTGGGGCAGCTACTAACCGGGCCTTAAATTCATCAAGCCCTGCTCAGCCTTTTTGTTTACATTGTCCTGTGCTAGGGCACCTGATCACCTCCTGTCCTTGGGAAGCATGGTAGGGCAGAATCTGTAGGAAATAAATCAACTTTTCTATTAAGAGTAAAGCCCAGGAGGGGAGTGAGTATCTCTGGGAAGTGAGGAGTCTTCCCTCACCAGGCTCAGGAGATGCCAGGCATGGTGCAGCTACAGAACTAAAAGATATAGGGAGACAGGGCATAGGTTAGACTCCAGTCCTCATCTGGACTCTGCCCTTGATTTAAAAGCAAGTGTGAGAAGGCCTTACAGGGGCCATGCTTTGAATGAGGCATGCATAGGCTCCTGGAGTTTGCAAGGGACATAGCCACTCACTGTGACCTTAGGATCAGTGTCTCCTAGCTGTTTGCTCTCATGGCCCCAAAGGGATTCTCCCACCGGTCCCTCCTTAGCCCATCAGAGGGAGAAGATTCGAGCTCTGGAGCCCTTGAAGGCCAAGCTTGTCACTGTGAATGAGGACTGCAATGAGAGGATCCTGGCCATGAGGGCTGAGGAGAGATACGAAATCTCCATGCTGAAGAAAGAGAAGATGAATTTGCTAAAACTCATTGACAAAAAGAATGAGGAGAAGATCTCATTGCAGACTGAGGTAAATGGGAGTAGCGCGGTGACCAACTCCCTGAATTCTTGCCACCTCCACCCCAGGGGTGACCTTGAGCCCTTGGGCACTGAGATGACCCCCAGCTCCCTCCGCCCTTCTGCCTAGAATGACATACTGAACCACTACCTCCTCCCACACCCCCTGCTACCTCCACACTCTGCCCTCCTCCTTGGCTCAGCACTGGCTCAATGTGGTCCCAAGTGCCACCAGAGTCCTGTTGCTTGGCTGCCAGACTTTCTCCATAGGAGGAAGCATTGGCACTTTGCTGGATTCTCAGGAATGGCCAGTCTCCTCCTTCTTGTACCTTTCCTGTTCCCAGGCCCTGATGGGGCTACCCAGTACCCATCCCATCCCCTATGGTGACTAGCTACATTTAGGTCCAGAGGCAGCCCCTGACCACGCAGCCACCTTCCCAATAGGTGACTAAACTAAGGAAGAAGTTGGCTGAGGAGTACCTGCACTACCTCACTGAGCGAGATGCCCGCAAGATTCTCATTGCAGACCTGAATGAGCTACGGTACCAGCGAGAAGACATGTCATTAGCCCAATCCCCAGGTAAGCGTGAGGCTGGTTTCTCTCCCCTGAGGAGGCACCGGAAAAGAGTCTGGCTCTCACCACTAACCCTCATTCATTCAGCTCTCCTGATATCTGCTCATTCTGTGCCCATTCACAATGGGAGATGTCCCTGTTGCCACCTGGGTCTGTGGATCTTCTGAGCTAGACTGAGAATCATAGACTCATTGTTTAAGTAAGAAACAATTGCTGGCAGCTGAGGCAGCCTAGACTCCCTCAGGGCAGGACAGGCCTGGTACCCCCTGTCCTGGGCTTCTCTATTTAAGCCTAAAGCCCTAGGTAGTGCTGTGGGAAAGACCCAGGAGCTCCCAAGCAGGAAGCGCAGAAGGACCTGGGACATGCCCTGAGGGACACTCTAACCCTGCCCTGGGCTACAGGCCCAAAGCCATGGTGACATGAGCTGGTGGGCCCCTGGCAGGCATCTGGGGAGAGGACCCCGTGAAGTTAACACTGGCTCTGAAGATGACCCGGCAAGACCTGACCCGCACACAGATGGAACTCAACACCATGAAGGCCAACTTTGGAGATGTGGTGCCCAGAAGGGACTTTGAAATGCAGGAGAAGACCAACAGGGATCTGCAGGAGCAGGTACTGGTGGGCAGGCCAGGTAGGGTAGGGCAGGGTCATGCCTGTAGGTAGTGAGGACCAATCATCTTGCCTACAGCTGGACAGCTTGAGAGACGACTACGAAGAGGTCCGCAAGGAGCATGAAATACTGCTGCAGTTGCACATGAGCACACTGAAGGAGCGGGACCAGTTTTATTCTGAGTTGCAGGAGATCCAGCGCACCTCCACGCCACGGCCTGACTGGACCAAGTGTGAAGGTAATGATGACCACTGGGGCCCCAGGGACTGCTCAGGTGCATGATCTAGACTCCAATGTCCTCTCCCCTCCTGCAGATGTAGTGTCTGGGGGCCCAGATCGCTGGCATATGCTGGCTGAGGGCAAGAACAGTGACCAGCTGGTGGATGTGCTCCTGGAGGAGATTGGCGAGGGGCTGCTCCGGGAGAAAGACTTCTTCCCTGGTTTGGTAGGGAAGTCCCTGGGCTCGGGAGGCTTGGGGCCAGAGTCAGAACAGCCAGGCCTTGCTGCTGAGAAGACTTGAGGTTCTGGGGAACCATCTAGGGCTTTGCCTTGCTTGAGGGTGGGGCCAGATGAGCCCAGAGATGAGCTGACACTCTCCCTTTCAGGGCTATGGGGAAGCCATCCCCCCTTTCCTTCGATTTGATGGCATTGTGGAGAACAAGAAGCCAACCAAGAAGGATGTGGTAAATCTCCTCAAGGATGCCTGGAAGGAGCGGCTCGCTGAGGAGCAGGTCAGATCTCATCAGCCATTTTGGCCTGGCATGACCTCTAGAGTCCTCCAGGGGACTCCCTTGAGGTGTGAAGGAGCAGGGAGGAGGGCCAACGGAGGTGGGGCAGGCTGACTAAGTAGTCTTCCCTTTACCCTGCAGAAAGAGAAGTTTCCAGATTTCTTCTTCAATTTCCTGGAGCGTCGCTTTGGGCCTGGTGATGCCATGGCCTGGGCTTATACCATTTTTGAAAATATCAAGCTCTTCCGCTCCAATGAAGTCATGAGTCAGTTTTATGCAGTCTTGATGGGAAAGGTGAGTTTGGGCCTGGCCCTCCACCCTTTTTCTCCAGCATAGGCCAACTCTGTCCCCACCACTCCAGGAAGCAGTGAATTAGTCAATGCTTCCCTCTCTGTAGAGTAGTGAAATTGTGTACATCAAGCATAAGGAGACAGTAGCACAGCTGCTGAAGGAGATGACGAATGTTGACAGTCAGAACGAGGGGCTACTAACCATGGAGCAGTTAAGGTAAGAGGCCAGTTCGGCCACCCCAAACTCCTGCCCAACATCTCCTCTGCCAGGTGTACAGGGGAGGAAAAGGGAGCTGGAGGGAAGGGCCACAGCCTCCAGGCTTGCTGCCCTTTTGAGCACTAGTGGGGCTGGCAGAGGGGTGAAGGGAAACAGGTGGACAGGCCTCAGCCAGGCCCCTGTTGGCCCTTGTGTCTCCCCATAGCACTGTCCTCAAGAGCATCTTCCCCTTCAAGAAGGAAGAGAAAATTCAGGAGTTGATGGAGGCAGGGGGCTGGCATCCCAACAGCAGCAATGCAGACTTCCTCAACTACCGCTCATTGTTTATGGAGGTGGGTAGGGGAGTACAGGAACTTGCCCAGCCCTGGCCTCTGCTGGACCCTAGCCCATGTGGCCTCACTCTGCCTTGTGGCCCCTTCTAGGACGAGGAGGGCCAGAGTATGCACTTTGTGCAAAAGCTGTGGGAACAGTATATGGATGAAAAGGATGAATATTTACAGGAGCTAAAGCAGGAGCTGGGCCTGGAACTGTGAGTGACCCTGGGTCCCCATGGCCCACTTAGCCATAGGCAAGTCCTGCAGGCTGGGCCACAAGGTGGCATCTCAAGCCCCTGGGTCTCCCTTTGCGCTGAGCTTGCAGCTGGGCAGTACATACTGCTCAAGCTTGGTAGAGGGCATCTTGGCGTTTAGGGTACAGAGAAGAGGAGTCAAGGCCTGTCTCTCTTTCCTTGTGGGGCAGTCGTGATGAGGTGACCCTACGCAAGGTACGTGAGGCCCTGATGAACATTGATCCCGGTCTGGACAAGCAGACTCTGAACAGCTATTTGAGCCAGGCCTTCCAGCTACCTGTGACAGAACTGCCAGAGGAGGGTGAGAAGGAAGAGGGCATTGTGACACGGCTCCAGGCTGCACTGGAACAGCTTCAGATGGCTGACATCAGGCGCATGGGCGCTCGAGAGCATGAGCCTGCAAGCTAGTGCCACTGTGGGCAGCCTGTGTACTCCAGTACTGCTAACCTCTGACTTTTAGTATAAAATTGTTTGAACCCATGATATTCTCCAGGTTATGCTGGGGGGTTAGTCCCTGCCTGGCTGGTCCCAAGACATGCACCAAAACACAGCATATTCTGTTTGTGACACTTTATTGATACTGGCGGTTAGGGAGGAGACCTGGAAGAGTATGTGGAGCCAAGGGGCCCCAGGTAGGGACAGGGCAGGTATCAAGGCTTGGCCACTACTGGGCAGGGAAGACAGAGTTGCCACTGAATGCACAAGGGATGAGCAGCTGCCGGTACTCCAGGGGCAGGTGCCGCTCCACAAGCACATGCAGGGAGACTTGGTCGGTAACCAGGCCCTGCCTGCAGAAGAGGTTAGAGATAGACAGAATCAGCACCAGAACTCCCACAACCAGCACCTCCCTCTTCTGCCCACTTACCGTCGCATCAGCAGCTCCAGGTCCTCTGGCCTCACAGTCTTGCGGCCAGCATGAGCAGCGAACATCTCTAGGTCATCACAAAGATGCTGGAAATACTTGTCCAGGCTGCCATGAAGGTTTGGGTAGAACAGACTGAACAGACTGTTCGTGATCTGAGGGGTTCCTCTCCCCACCCTGAGTGTCCAGGACTCACCACTTCTCCACCATCTCAAGAGCCTTCTTCTCCATGGGCATCTTAGCATAGAAGCCAAAAAGTTTTGCATAGTGGCTCAGTCCAGTCTTGTAGGGATTTTGACAGGTCTTAGGGCCAGGAGTTCGAGCCCTGGGAGGAAGCCTGGCTGACAGAGGCTCCAGAGGCTCTGAAGGTGAGCTGGGTGCAGGAGTGGACAGAGTTAGCTAACTGCTGCCTGAAGAGGCTCCTAATCAAAGATAAGTCTTTCTGGCTCCTGCCAAGACTGGGGTCCTTGTGCCCCTTGGCCAGCCTGGACCAACAACTCCAACTATCTCCTGGGGGTCAGTAGGGACAGGGGGCCACATAGATGCCTGGTCTTGCCCTGGGGCCCTGATCCTCCATAGTCTGGACCCAATGTCCCAGTCTAGCCTCATCATACAAACTGGGACTTGCTCAGGCTCATGACCCTCAGGCCTCGGCATAGGCATCCCCTCCCCCTCAGCCCACTGCTGCTTGTCTGATTCTGTCCTCCCCCAGGATTGACTACAAACTGACCTAAGCACTTCCCCTACCCAGGCTCCTCTAAGCGCTTGGAAGCGGGCACCAGGATGACAGATGTGCTCTTGGTGAGCCCCACCCAGCCCACCTCAGGGTGCTCTACTGGGTAATCATCTGCATACCTATGGGAAGAAGGATAACCCTGTGGTGCCCAGTGTTAACTTCAGTGCCTGCCCCCTTCCCAAAAGGCACATGCAGAACAGGGTCATGGGATCTTACACTGCAGTGTTAGGCGGTGGGGCTGGCTCAAGACCCTGAATTCGCTTGGCCTGAAGAAACTCCGGGGTGCTGGAGGCCAACTCTGGACTTACTGTAGAGGAAGGGTAGGGTTACAGGGGGCTGAGGCCTGACCATCTCAGTCAACCCTGAAGGCCCATGGCCTCCTTGTCCTGTTCCTCTGAGCCCCATCTAGCTCCAACCAGTCAAGCAATGGGACCCTCAGTCTCCCTGGCCCAACATTACCTGTGCCCAGAAAAGCCCCTCCTCTAAGGCTAGGGCCTGAACACAGCTGTCACTTACCCACTCACCCCCGATCCCTGCACTGGGCCCCTTACCTCTCCTACTAGAGGTAGGACAATCTCCTGACGATCCTTCTGGCTCCTTGGTCTCAATAGCCCCCTGGGATCCCTCCGCTTCTGTCACCTGTGTGTGTCCCTCAGGCTCTTGTGCTCTGGCAGATCCTTGTGCTCTTGCTGCTTCCTTCACTTTGCTCATGCTCAAGCTTTTTTCTGTTCTTTCCTCTGCCTCCCCACCAACTCCATCCTGTAAGGGCTCTACTCCAACTTCTCCAAAGATACTACTGCTGGTGTTTGGGAAGTCCATAGCAAGGGCATCAACCTCTGCCTTTCCTGCCAAAAGTTGGGCTGGTTTCCCGGGACCTGAATCAAGAGGAGAGAATACAGGCTAGAGAAGCAGTAGGCCAAGGCTGTAGCTCTGAGAAGGGTAAAGATGGAGTAGTAAAACAAGCCTAGCCCATCAAGGAAAGAAGAAGGCCAGAGGCAGCCCTAGGGCCTGGCTTGTTTTTTGTTTTTTGTGGGTTTTTTGGTGCGGAAGATTGGCCCTGAGCTAACATCTGTGCCAATCTTCCCCTATTTTGCATGTTGGACACCACCAGAGCATGGCTCGATGAGCAGTGTGTAGGTCCATACCCAGGTTCCGAACCCATGAACCCCAGGCTGCCAAAGCGGAGTGCATGAACTTAACAACTATGCCACCGAGCCAACCCCCAGGGTACTGGTTTGGAGTCTCCTGGCCCAACACTGACTTTGCTCTTGGATGGAGGAGGGATCAGCAGCCAGGGGACTAGGGGTAGGGGTGGGGGGAGGTGGCACACATATGGACCTAAGCAGGGAAAACCACCAGTGACAATTCTCATCCAAGCTAGGCTTGGCTCCTGGCCACCTGCCCCACATACTCACTGTTGTTCTGCAGCCTAGGTCCAGTGCTCCGTGTCCTGTGACTAACAGCCCTCTCAGCATCTTCAGCCCCAGAATGAGAAGGGCAGGGCAGGGAGTGGTGCACACTGGGGGACCGGCCAACCAAAGGCTGGGAGAAAGGCTGGGTGTCCTCCAACACAGTGTCTGTTGGCAGGGTAGCAACAGAGGCTGTGAGGCTCTCACCTGGAGATCAAAGTCTAGTTGGCACTCAGTGTATTCCAGGCCCACCTGCTGCTACTCAGTCACCAGGGCCTGAGTAGTGGGCCCCATGAGTCTGCCCTGAGTGGCCTTCAGAGAGAGAAGACTATCTTGTATTTTAAGCCTTGTACTCTAAGCCACAGCAATCCTTGCTTATCTTCCTGCTCTTCTGCCTGTCATTTGCAGGCTCCACAGCTTGTCCCACCTAAACTGCTCACTCATGCCTCCACTCTCTACTTCTTACTCTGCTCCCTCTGCCTGGAACCCTCCTCTTACCCTGATGAACTTGACGTGTCTCCTGAAATCAGGCTCCCAGGTCAGCTCTGACTGGCTAGTTGATCCCGAAACCTGGCTCCTTTCAACCTCCCAACAAGCTCCAGCCACCACATCACACCCCTCAGCCCTGCAGCTCCTCAAGGATATGAGGTCCTAGAAAACACCGAGGGACTAAGACTGGGCCCCATCGGGACAAGAGGCATCTTGTAGAAAGAAAGCAGAAACTCCTCATAGACCTTCTGGCCAGGCTTGCTCAGTGTCCTTGACCCAATGAGAGGGTAGCAATCCTGGACTCAGCAGCACTTCCTATCTGTCATAGGGGGAGAGCTTTCACCACAGGCCAGAAGAAGGAAATCTCAGCCTTACCTGGAGGAGCCAAAGCCAGGGAGGTAGCTCGCAGATCCTGCAAAAATGCACCCACATCTACAGCTCGGCGGGTGGGAGGTCTGCGGGCCAAACCAGGCCTCTGCACTGACTGTGGCTGGAGAGGTGTGGCAAAGGTCAGGTTGAGGGAACTGGTGAGAGGGAGGAGGCATGAAGGAAAGTCAGGTACCTGAAGCCCAGCAACCCCCTACAGGATTCCCCCATCTGCCCTAGTGTCCTCATCTGTTAGAACATAGCCAGTATGTTACAAGGCTAAAACTGGCAGGGGGCAGTACGGCCAGATTCCATTCTAGTCAGCACCCTTTTCCCAAGCCTCTCCTCTACCAACCCCCTAGAACAGGCAACAGCACCTGGTGAGGGAGGAGGCATCAGCATTTCCACGAGGCTCTGCAAGAGGATATAAAAAGAAGAAACCATAATAAGTTACCTAGGTTCATGAAAGCCCTTTTTCAGGCCCCCTCAGCCTCTCCAGAGGACAGGAGAGAGACAGTGACCACAGGTGTTTTCCAGGGCCTCACCTTGGGAGAGAGGCAGCCCCTTGTCCATTCCTTCCTGAAACACTGACAATCTCAGCCTCTGCTTCCTCCTGCCAGGAGCAAGCAGACCTGGAGCCAGAGTTGTGGGGGGTTCGAGCTCAGGAAGTTGCAGCTCCAGGCTACAAGGATGGAGCTTATCTCAGACACGCCAGGAAGCCCAATTCCGGCTTTTGGGACCCCCAAGAGGCTCCCTGCCCAACAGCTCAGCCCAACAAGGGAATTCACTGTGCACCTGCCCCGACTGCTTTCCCGGCTGGAGGGCTGGACCACCTGTGGTGCTGGCCCTGGCTTCACCACCGACTTTGGCATCACGATGGAAGATTCCGGGGCTGCAGAAACAGCAAGGAGAGGGTGGGGCTGGCAGGGCAGGCTGCTCTGAATGAGGGATTATCACAGGACTGGTGCCGAACTCTGACCAGCAGGCCAGTGCTCACTCACCAGTTAGCAGGATGTTCTTCAGCAGAGTCCGGGGTGTCTGTTCCTCCAGGTATCCACTGGCCTGAACATGGGCCAATTTGCCAATAGACTATGGGCAAAAGCACCAAAGCAATCAGTCTGTTCCTTTGCCTTGAGAGTCCCTCAAGGTGGGCTCCACCTTGAAGGTAGTCAGAGCCCTGTAGTGGTCAGTGGGCTGGGCACTTACTCTGATTCTTTGGGAACGCCGCCTGGCAGTTGTCTTTGTTTGGCTGCTCAACCTCCTAGAGGAAGGAGTTTCAAGCAGGGCTCTCTGGGCTCTGTGTAAAGACCAGCAACTCTGAATTATGCAGGGAGGGGGAACTAGAGGATGCAGAGACGAGCCTTCATCAGAGATCTTGGCCTGAAGTCCTTTTCCCTCAGGGCCAGGGACCCAGAAACCACCTGCCCCTCCCATAGCCCCTGTTGCCAGTCCTATGTCAACAAGGTTGTGGATGAAAGGGAGCCTGAGGGATATGGAAAGAGAGAGAGAATATGATGACCCAGCCAGAAGGAAGGGCTGAGGAAGGCTTCACAGAGGTGACTTTGGCAGAAGTAGGGGTTAGCCACACAGACAAGAGGAGCAATTAGAAGAGTATCCATTCCAGACATTAAAATAACAATCCAAGAAGTATACTTAAATATTTTTAAAGCTTTAAGTACTTGTCAGGGTCTGACAACCTCCACATGGGTCACTCCAGCCCTGGTCTCTCCAGTCCAATCCCTCTCAGATTCCATAATCACATAAATGTTCCCAGAGCACAGCTCCCAGCTCATCACTCATAGGTCTAAAACCTGTAATAAATGGCTTCCCATTGCCAATAAGGGAACTGCACTGCCCCAATCTGGTATATGCCAACTTCTACACCCTCTGCACCACGAGCTCTCCACAGCTCTCACTCACTGACACTCCCACCAAGTCAGGTCAAATTCCCAGCAAAGCATCTTTCCAGTTCCTGCCTCCCGACTTCAGCCCAGGCTGTGCTCTCCAGCTCCTTTCCCATCTTCTAGCTGGGAGCTACAGAGACAGTAGGACTGAATGCGCAGGGAAAGGTGAGGACCACCTGGGAGACAGCTTAGGGCAGATGCCTGGACGCACTCTGGAACAGGGCACACCTAGAGAACAGGGCAGAAGGCCAGATTCTGAGCGCCTATCCTTCGCCTCCAGAGGCGGACACTCAAAGACGCTGGCATAGTTGAGCTCTGTGGTCCCAAGCGGCCTGGAGTCACAGGGGGGTAGGGTGATGGGGACACAAAGACCTGACCCGAGCCCAGCTCGGGGAGTAGAGCCAGTTCTCAGAGCCCTGGGCTCTACTCCTCTCCGAGGTTCACTTTCCCTTTCCAAACAAGGTCTGCACAGGACCCCACCTCCCAGGCCTTCCTGTTGCTCATGTGCTGCGGCGGGGCCCTCACATACCCAGCCCGAGCACTCCGGAGTCGCCGCGGGGTGCTGGGGTCCGCTGTGTCCAGCACGCGCCGCAGAAGCGTGCGCGTCGTAGGCTCGCTGTCGGGGCTGCCACTGTCCGCCATCGCCTCAGTCGTCTGCCCTCCCAACCGCTGGACTAGCCGTGTCTGCCGCCTTCCCGCCGCCGCATTTAAGCCAACTCTCGCGAGGCTGCCGCACGGCCCCACGGGAATTGCAGTTCTAGGTCCATTGCTCCGCTGAACGTGGTGGGTACAGGGGTGGTTGCAAACTTTGAATTTGGAGGCAGCTTTCCTCGGGAGTGAGCCTGGGCAAATGCGTGCAACCAGTCAAAGCCTTGGTTTCCTCACCTGTAAATTGAGGATGATACTCAGTAAGGGGCTTGTAATGATTCAATGAGATAATGTTTAATTCAGAATCTGACATACTAAGCCAGGCCATCAATAAATAGCAGTCACTATTATTAGAATGTCTTTCGTTCCCATCTCCCTCTTTGAAGATGAGGAGAGGCACACTGGGCCCAGGAAAAATAATTTTATCCTATATGTGACTTGGTCAGATTTGCATTTGCAAAAGCCTCCGTCTGTAGGATCTCTATCAGAAGAAATCAGTTTGCAAACTCGGGGGGTAGTGGGCTGTTTGTGATCAGCAGAGATTTTTATGATCTCCAAACGTGTAATTTTGAGATGGATTCTGTCTTTCAAAAGTTCTGTTAATGCTGGAGACTCCATTACCATATTTTTCACCAGTTGACAGCCCCCTAGTTTTCTTAAATTTTCATGGGAACTGAATTAGAATGTAGGCTGTGAGTCTCCTGTGGAGTTCTCCTTTTTGTTCCTAGATTGGGTGTAAAGTATCAGATACTGGAGACAGGCATGGGCATATTTGTGCTTGTGTTAAAAAATGGAGCAAAGTAAAAATTAGATTCTTGCTTTTCAAAATAAGAGAACTGCAGAGGAAAAGCATATCAATATTCCTTGTAATTTAGATCTGACCTCTGTGTTGTCTGACTTAATTTGCTAGCCCTTTGCAGACACCTTTCCATGGTCACCATCAATCACTTAAGTGCAATATTTATTTATTTATTTATCTGTCTATTTATTTATTGTGCTTTGAACTGGATAATATGGAAAAAACAAAACAAAAATCTTTTCAAAATGGTTTGAGAATGTGCTTATTTTTGCAGAGTATTATTCTATGTGTTTACATAATGGATTAAACTTTATATTTACTACTTGTTTAAAAAAAATCCACTGAGTTCATGAAGTGAGGGAGGGAGGAGTGAGAGAGATTGGCAAGGGCTAGACCATGTGTGGTCTCCAAGGCTCTGGAAAGGAATTTGGACATTATTCTAAATGCAATAGGTCACTGGAGGGATTTAAGCAGAGGTGTTATGTAATCATATCTTCTCTGGCAGCCATGTGAAGAACAGATTGTCAGGGAGGCAAGACTGGAAGCAGGGAGACATGCTACAGAGTTCTTGCCTTTCTCCAGAGGTGACAAGATAAAGGGTGGGCAGGGCAGTGTGAGTGGGGAGAAAGCCATGCATTCCAGATTTGTCGTTTTTTTTTTTTTCTAAAGATTGGCACCTGAGCTAACATCTGTTGCCAATCTTCTATTTTTTTTTCCTTCTTCTTTTTCCCAAAGCCCCCCAGTACATAGTTGTGTATTCTAGTTGTAGGTCCTTCTGGTTGTGCTATGTGGGAGGCTGCCTCAGCATGGCCTGATGAGTGGTGCTATGTCCCTGCCCAGCCTCCGAACTGGTGAAATCCTGGGTCACTGAAGTAGAGCGCACGAACTTAACCACTGGGCCACAGGGGCGGCCCCCTAGATTTGTCTTGAGTGTAGAAGATTAAGTATAGATTAGAGGAGATTTTCTGTACTGGAAGGTAGAGTTCTATCAATTATAATCTGCAATGTTTTGTACATAAAGAAATTATGTCAAGTTGACCTCTCACTAACATTTTTTGAGCAAGGTAGGTCTTGAGACAGGAATAGAACCGTATCAGTAACTGTATGACAATGAAAATACATAATAACAGATATAATGATCTTTTGCTGTACTGCACACACTTTATAAACATTTAAACATATAAGAAAATGTGTATTCATGTTTTTACTGTAGCATAAATGATTCACCCAAATGAATGCACATGTTTCACCACTGGCTACACATACTAGAGAATGCATTTCTGAATTTGAAGGGCTTCAAGCTTTGGACCCCAGCTGCACAGACCAGGAGAAATGGGAGTTTCTCCTGTTATGGGTCTGAGAAACCCACACAAATACCAAGGATCACATTGGTTGTAAACAGAAATGCAATGGTAATGTCTGGGTGTTGAGACCAGAAAAATAGTTCTTTTTTTCCATTGTCCTGTATTTTTCTAAAATATTTTAAGTATGAGTCCCTTGTATAATAAACAACAAACTAAAAAAAAAAAGTAACAGTTAACTTGGAGTGTTATTTTTTCTTTCACGTTTTTATTTTATTTTATTTTGAGGAAGATTAGCCCTGAGCTAACTGCTGCCGATCCTCCTCTTTTCGCTGAGGAAGACTGGCCCTGAGCTAACATCTGGGCCCATTTTCCTCTACTTTACATGTGGAACACCTACCATGCATGGTGTGCCAAGCAGTGCGATGTCCACACCTGGGATCTGAAACAGCGAACCGGGCCGCCGAAGCAGAACGTGTGCACGTAACCACTGTGCCACTGGGCCGGCCCCACTTCCACGTTTTTAAATAGCTCGATCTATTTTTGTTTTTTGGGGTTTTTCTTTAGGAAGTTTAGCCCAAAGCTAGCATCTGCTGCCAATCCTCCTTCTCTTTTTGCTGAGGAAGACTGGCCCTGAGCTAATATCCGTGACCATCTTCCTCTACTTTATATGTGGGACGCCTACCACAGCATGACTTGACAAATGGTGCTATGTCCGCCCCCAGGATCCGAACCCATGAACCAGGGCAGCCTAAGTGGAACGTGCGAACTTAACCGCTGTGCCACCAGGCCACCCCTATTTTTGTTTTTATATCAAATAATTAGAAGTAATATATACTAGGCTTTGATTTCATACCCGTGGTCAGTAATCAGCAGGGAAAAAAATGAGAGGGAGAGTTTGCAGAAAGAGGGACGAAGGGCAAGAAAAAGTGGAAGAGGGGCCGGGTGGTGGCGCAGCGGTTAATTGTACACGTTCTGCCTTAGCTGCCCCAGCTTTGCTGATTCAGAGCCCCCGTGTAGACATGGCACTGCTTGGCAAGCCATGCTATCATAGGCGTCCCACATATAAAGTAGAGGAAGATGGGCATGGATGTTAGCTCAGGGCCAGTCTTCCTCAGCAAAAAGAGGAGGATTGGCAGATGTTAGCTCAGAGCTAATCTTCCTCAAAAAAAATAAAAGAAGAAGAAGAAAGAAAAAAAAAAGTGGGAGAAAGGGGGTACTCAGCAAAGGAGGGCTAGCTTGCAGGTAATTCCCTTGGACGACTCCCACAGCCTCTCTTGACCTTTAGAACATTTTCCCCATAGACGTCAATGGCGTGGGGAGCTGTCTTGTTAAAATACAAATCCTGTCCATCCTCTCCTTTAGCACCCTTTAACAGCTCCCAGACGAGTGCAGAAGAAAATTCCAAATCTTTTAATTCGACCCAGTTTGGATCTTTCGGGCTTCTGCCGCACCCTTCCAGGCTCTTTAAGGGCGGAGCCTAGCTCTTTACTGCCTCCAGGGTCCCCTCCCTGGAGGAGGTACCGTTCTCGGGGCTAAGAACCGGCTACTCCTCCCTATGTAAGCTTTTCGTTGTTTCTTCTTCCTGGGCCTCCATCTCCCATTTTCTCCTGTGTCCTGTTCATTCCTTTGGAAGTTTATTTCTGTAATGAGACAGGCATTCACATGCATTCACATCTATTATCCAAAAGTCGGACCTCCATCCCTCTAGGTAGTCAGGCCAGGTCGATCTGTCTCTTGCAAGGTTCCCAGCTCCTTACAATGTGCCCAGCACACAGTAGGCGCCTACTGGTGACTATGTATGTTTAGATCAATAAGTGAGTCAACGCAAGCAGCCGCTGAGTCGCGGAAGCGTCCCCAAGGCAGAGAAGGGGTCTCCTGAGGTGTTTCAGGGCGCTGAGGGGGGGGTTCCCCACCCGACCCTCGCGACCCTCGCAACCCTCGCAGGAATGCAGTCAACTAACAGCCGCAGAGGGTTGGCGGACCGCTTCTGACAGGCCGCACTACCTCGCCCAAATCCTGGTCAGCAGTAACCCGAACTCTCCCTTAGGGGGCGCTCCAAGCCGCAGCCGCCCAGTTCAAGGCAAGGCATTGCGGGACTTGTAGTTTCCGTAGGCACATGCCCAGGGCGCTTGCGCAGTGGAGAGGCGCGCCCCGCCTCATCCCAATCAGGATTCCAGGTCCTTGTGAAGGACGGTCCGGGCGACAGCGTTCCAGCCGATTACATCTCTCTCTTTCGCCGGGGATGAGCCAGGTGGGAAGAAGAATCTGCTCTGCGTTGGCCGTCGCAGTGCCCTGGAAAACGGCCGGAATAAGCACACCCCCGCTCCGGAAGTGAGCGTCTTCTAGCGCGGTGCATTGTGGGGGGCGTAGTCCTCCTTTCCAGGCGGTCCTTCGCGGCGTCCCCGGGGCCGACTCCCGAGCGCAGGCGGGCGGCCGGGCGGGCAGCGCAGCGCGGGCCGGCGGGAAGCGTATTCTGGGCACGGGGCGCAGGGCCAGGCCGGCCGCGCCGGGTGGCAGTAGTGGGAGGCCGCTGAAGGCCTCGCGCGGCGCCGCCCGTCGAGGGGCGGGCGGCGGCAGGCCGACTGGGCCGTCGAAGGGCTCAGGAGGCCGGTGGGCCGGGCCGGGCCGCGCGGCGCAGCCATGCCTGGGTTTACGTGCTGCGTGCCGGGCTGCTACAACAATTCGCACCGGGACAAGGCGCTGCACTTCTACACGTTTCCCAAGGACGCTGAGCTGCGGCGCCTTTGGCTCAAGAACGTGTCCCGTGCCGGCGTCAGTGGGTGCTTCTCCACCTTCCAGCCCACCACGGGCCACCGTCTCTGCAGCGTACACTTCCAGGGCGGCCGCAAGACCTACACGGTGCGCGTCCCCACCATCTTCCCGCTGCGCGGCGTCAACGAGCGCAAAGTAGCACGCAGACCCGCGGGGGCCGCAGCCGCCCGCCGCAGGCAGCAGCAGCAGCAGCAGCAGCAACAACAACAACAACAACAGCAGCAGCAGCAGCAGCAGCCGCAGCCGCAGCAGCAGCAGCAGTCGTCGCCGTCCGCCTCCACTGCCCAGACCGCCCAGCTGCAGCCGAACCTGGTGTCTGCCTCTGCGGCTGTGCTCCTCACCCTTCAAGCCGCTGTAGACAGTAGCCAGCCTCCAGGATCCGTGCCGCCGGCGCCCACCACTCCCACTGGAGAAGACGTGAAACCCATCGACCTGACGGTGCAAGTGGAGTTCGCGGCCGCAGAGGGCGCAGCCGCCGCAGCTGCCGCGTCGGAGTTGGAGGCTGCTACGGCAGGGTTGGAGGCCGCCGAATGCCCTATGGGCCCCCAGTTGGTGGTGGTGGGAGAAGAGGGCTTCCCCGATACTGGTTCCGACCACTCGTACTCATTGTCGTCAGGCACCACAGAGGAGGAGCTCCTGCGCAAGCTGAATGAGCAACGGGACATCCTGGCGCTGATGGAGGTGAAGATGAAGGAGATGAAGGGCAGCATCCGCCACCTGCGTCTCACCGAGGCCAAGCTACGCGAAGAACTCCGCGAGAAGGATCGGCTGCTGGCCATGGCTGTCATCCGCAAGAAGCACGGAATGTGAACGGGTCCCCCTGCGGCCTGTGGGACCCCCGGACCCCTGCCAGCCTTAGAGGATCTCAGGCTGCTGCTGTTGAACTCCCCCATACTCCAGGGGCATTGGTGGATAGTACTGAGGCTTAGGGCAGCTGGACTCTTTTGCTGGTTACCTGGCACCCTCTCTTGTTTCCTCCTGAAGCAAGATCTTGAAGTCTGGGACCTCAGACTCTGCACTGGTGATACCAGCAATTATGACTTTGTCTATCCCTCAACCGCACCCCCAGTTTATGTTGCAGGTTCTGGTTAAGCAGAGGCTTCAGAACCACTGAACTTGAAACTTACCCCCTAAGGATGCAGGTGGGATGCCCAAGGACTGTGGGTTTGGGAAGACAACACCTTGAGGTTGGCCAGCAATCAGAGACAACTCTTCTGTGCGTAGTGATAAGAGCTCCAAGTAACATCAGTTCTCCTATTCATGCTTTTCCTTCCCAGGTGCAGCCTGTGATTCTGATGGGGACTGGCAGATCTATGTCTCTGTCTCCTAGGACCTCCCTCCCCAAGAGGCCATCTACTAAGGGATCTAGGTGACCTGCTGATGGAGATCCAGCTTGCCAGGGACTTAGGTTTATCCTGTTTTGTTTGCTACTGGTTACAAATTCTATTTTCTGTACAATTAGTCAGACTAAAGTTTTCACTGTGTTTGTTTGGCAAAACGAATTAAACAGAAAGTAAGGTTTTTATTTGGGTTTCGCCATTTTATTTTCATAAGGATTCAGCTAAGCGTCCCTGAAACATGGGGAAATAGGCCTTGGCCTTAGGTCTCAAGGACCAGGCTGACCCTGAGAGTAGAGATGCTTCAGTGACCAGGTTTCTCCATGAAGGGGCCCTAAGCACATGGATCCTGGCCTCATAAGGTCCTCACAGAGTTCCTAGACCAGCTCACCCAAAGACTTTGGAAACTGCACCAAATGGTCCCAGTTTGTCCATGGGTTAGCTCCTGGTGTCCTTTCAGCAGGGAGGAGCAACTGAGAACTAGACTGAATTGTGTCAGCCTACTTCTCTGAAGGTTTTTAATTCCTCCTGAGTTTTCAGCTGGGGTTAAATTTTGCTCACCATTATAGCCTTTGGGACTAGTACAGTGTCTGGCACACATGGGCATGCAGTTACTTAAATCAGTGAAAACCATAGCTGGAGCCAGCCATGGCTCCTGCAAGTACAAGGACTCTTATACAGATACCTTTGGACTTGCTATGCTTTCACTGTGAAGGAGCTGGATCCATAGAGGGCTTTAAGGAGTAGGAGTTGGGATTTGAGACTCCTTGGCTCATTCTCTTGATTGTTTCCATCTTTCTTTAGATTGGATAATGTAGGAGTGAGGTTCATTTTTATCTATAGCTCCAAGTAATTTAGCTCAAAGCCAATGGGGAGAGGCAAATGCCTTTAAAGCTAGCCCTGTTTACTATGGAACAAAAATGGACACTTCTTGGGCTTCATAAAACATGACTCCTTCTCTGTTACTTATGGAAAATGCCACTTGCCTGGGGACTTTCCCTGTGGCTGTGAAATGGAATGACTCTAAAATGTTCCTCTAGTTTCTGCTCTCCTCCTAGCTCCTTGGCACTGACTTGAGAAACAAACAAGTCTTTGGTGGGGAGGAGGGGTGGAGCACAGGTTGTATAGGTGGCTGGTTGGAGAAGGGACTAGATCTCTGGGGAAGGGACTGGATCTTTGCCTTCCTGCAGTTAGTTCTGGCTAGTCATAAGGTGGTGGAAGCACAGCTAGTGCCCTTCCAGGCCAGCTAGGACTGAAGCCCTTAGCGGGCAGCTATCGGGCCAGTCTTTCACGTGTCCCCACGCTCCTTCATTAGGAGTGAAGGCTTTCCCAGGCTCAGGCCATGGTCTTTAGTGTATCCTTTTATCTCCTGTTCGCTGAAGGGACTTGTAGTGTTTTTGCTTTGGCTC
Organism: Equus quagga; assembly: GCF_021613505.1. NCBI lineage: Eukaryota > Metazoa > Chordata > Mammalia > Perissodactyla > Equidae > Equus > Equus quagga. Next base: position 62,179,443 of record NC_060279.1, read on the forward strand.
ACTGGAACCTCTTAGCAGCACTCTCAGGAACGGTGAGAGCCAGACTCTGGCCAGGATTTTCTGGTATCTGGAGGTTATGTGCACACACCTATCCAGTGTTTTAGCTTCTTAGTGGGGGAGGAGGACAGTTCAGAGCAAGGGAGTTTTCAGATGCACCACAAGCAGAGCAATGCAGAGTTCTCATTGCCTAAGTAAGAAGAGAAGCATCTAGTCAGGTAAAGTAGTACAGACCTGGGATTTAATAATCAGAAGCTTTGGGGCTGGCCCAGTGGTGCAGGGATTAAGTTCACACGTTCTGCTTTGGTGGCCCAGGGTTTGCAGTTCGGATCGCAGGTATGGACATGGCACCGCTTGGCAAGCCATGCTGTGGCAGGCATCCGACATAGAAAGTAGAGGAAGATGGGCACGGATGTTAGCTGAGGGCCAGTCTTCCTCAGCAAAAAGAGGAGGATTGACAGCAGATGTTAGCTCAGGGCTAATCTTCCTCAAAAAAAAAAAAAAAAGAAGCTTGGCCTGGTCTTACCAGCCATCCCCAGGAGATGGAGGTGTGGGGGGCTCAATGAAGGTGCAAAACTCTTCCGGAAGAACAAGAGTACTGAGAGACCTCTGGCCAGGAGGGAAGGCATGGAGCTGCTAGGAGACTTGTAGCGATTTCCTTTACCTTTGGTCCCCCCTGGGTTAGCGGTAGAGCATTCCCCAACAGGCCTGACCTAGAGACAGGCCTTCAAATGTTTGCGTTGCCCAGGAAACGACGAAAATGGGCGTTGAAAGGAAAGGGCAACGGGTAGGAGGGAGATTATTGACAATCAGGTCACTTAAATCATGGGGAAACTTTGGGTGAGCCAGTTTTTTACTTTCCTCATTTATAGAAACGAAACTCTTAGCTGCCCCGCCTGCTGCAAAAAACCTAAGAGAATGTTTTGAAGACCCTAACTGTACAGTGTAAGAGTAATCTTGTTTCCAGCTGAGCCCCACTTAAGCATTTGAGTCTCCTGCCCAAGGAAAGCCTCACGTGCTCGAAACCAGTTTTGGGCCCGACTGGCACCAGCAGGGCACACAAATGTCGGGACATAAGCTAGAGGTTCCCCCCCAGCTGGCCTTAGAACACCGATCTGAAGAGCCGAAGGGGCTGCCAGAGCACCAAAGGGGAGGGGGGTTCACCAGCGGAAACAACCCAGGGGCCCAGGGAGGGGCGGTTGGGCCAGCTTAGGGCCAGGCCAGACTCCCACGGAGGCGGGGCCAACCCCACACGGCCGCGCACCCTGGGCGGGGCCGGACCAGCGGGACCTGGGGATGACTGAGCCCTGACCCTCGCCTGGCGCCAACTTCGGGTGTTCCAGAGGCTTCCGCTAGACCACAATTCTCAGGGGCTCGCCCCGGCAGCCTCCTTCTCTTGGTTTAGCCTCACCTCCCGCGCTGCGGGCAGTGTCTGGGCCTCGGCGCATAGGACGCCGGGAACTGTAGTTTTATCCTGGCGCACTATGCCAGGAAGGAGCGCGGGGTGACTGCGTTTCCCAGAGTGCAGCGGGGTGGCAAGGGAAGGCAGGGGGGAAGGGACAGTCGGTCGCAGACCGCGCTGGGTTGCCGCCGCCGCTGCCGCCATCGTGCCAGCCCCTCGGGTGAGTGTCGGGGCTAGCGCGCCGGGGTGGGGGCTGGGCCGCAGGAGCCGCGCTCCGGGCCGCCTGGAGCCTCCGTTGCGAGTCCCCGGGCGGCCCCTCCCTCCCACCCCCCCGGCGGCCCGAAGCCGCGCGGGGCCGGGGCCATGTGTCGCGCGCGGCTCCGCCTCCCGCCGGTCCTCTGAGGCGGCGGCCGGGGGAAACTCAGAGAGAGACAGCCAGGCACCTGTGTGTGCCGTACTGTGCCTCTGGCGGGTGCACCGGACTGCGCTGGGCCGGGCCTTTTTCTCTGGTCTTCACCATCCGGATGGTGCTCTCCGGCCCCGCCCCGTCTGGCCTAGTCCGGCCTGCCTGAGTCCCGCAAGCTCTGCAGGCAGGCTAGCGGGTCGACCCCAGCCCCACGTCCTGCCACCCGCCTGCCAAGGATCCGGGGATGGGCAAGCGCCACCCAGCCCGCTGCAGACTCAGCATTGGGTAAGGGCGCCTGCCTGCGGCAGCTCGGGCTTAGGACCGTCACCCGGTTCCCGACCATAGCCCGGATAGGATGTAGGTGAACGCTCCTCCCTTGTCTGCCGGCTGGGAGTGCACGAAACCTACCCCCCACTTTGTGGAACTCATGTGTAGGTTCTCCTGCGTGGAGAGCAGGGTCAGGGAATCTCGGGCGTCAGGGGGTTCCACGTGGGACTTCACCCCTGGCCAGCGTTGGAAGATCTGGCTGGATGCGATGAGGCGGCTCCAGGCTGGTAGGCTCAGCCTCCGCCCTTCTATCAGTGACCAGGCCCTAGCCGTGGGTTGGCCACATCGTGTTAATGGAGGAAGGGAGAAAGGAAGCCAAGGAGGTGAGGTTGGATGTGTGAGCCTCCAACACATTGTTAGATGTCTCTGGCGCAGCCTAATCCTCACATCTGCTCCTCCCAGAGTCATCTGCCCTCCTCCCACAGAGAAGGAGGATTTCATAAGAATGGTGGTGATAAGGTAAGATTTAATGCAGAGAGAAGTAGAATTCAGGCTGGAGATCCATGAGCCCAGCGCCGAACAAGAGGCTCGGCTAGAAGCAACATTGGGGGTGGGGCACATTTGGGCTGTGGGGCTCAGATTCAGACTCTGTGGGGCACTTCTGAAGTCTGGGTGGCAGAACTAGAGCTTAAAACTGCAGAAAGTCAGGCTTCCCTTGCTTGCTCACTTCTCAGCAGTTGGAGTGACCTATGAAGAGGCAGGAAGCTGTTTGGACCTTGGGAAATTGCCCTTAATCATGGCTCCAGGGACCCCGCTGAGTTTTGGGAGAAGAGTATCTAACCAAGGAGTAGTCTTCTGACAGGCTTTGTAAAGGCACTTCTGTCTGAGCGACGATAAATTAAGGGAGCGGTCCAGAGAAAACCGTGGGGTTTTGGAAACAGTTTTTCAAATCTTGATTCCTCTGACCCACTGTGGCTTCTGAGCCACAGTTCTTGCAGGAACTAAAGAAGCAGCTAAGTTTCTGCAGACCTGGCCTCAGCAGCAAGCAGGTCTCTTAGGAGAGTTGAGTTAGGTCCATGATGCAGAAGGCTGCCGCCTCTGGACTTTTTTTTTTTTTTTTTTTTTTTGAGGAAGATTAGCCCTGAGCTAACATCTGCTGCCAATCCTCCTCTTTTTTGCTGAAGAAGACTGGCCCTGAGCTAACACCCGTGCCCATCTTCCTCTACTTTATATGTGGGATGCCATCGCATCATGGCTTGCCAAGCGGTGCCATGTCTGCACCCGGGATCCAAATTGGCGAACCCTGGGCCGCCAAAGCAGAACGTGCGCACTTAACTGCTGAGCCACCGGGCTGGCCCTTGGACTATTTTTTTTTTTCCTTGAGTGTTTCCCCGGGTGATTGGGGATTTTCTGGTCATTGGGCGCTAGCCTTGGAAGTTTTCCTGCAGTTGAATTGCTCTTTGTAGTCATTCTCCCTGCTTAACAAGGACAGGTAAGGATCTATTCAGATTTCCTTATCAGAACTTGCCTTCTTTCAGAACTCAACCTTCCTAATCCACATCCTAGCCCAAGAGGACATGGAAGTCAGGTTCATTCAGCAGGATCAAGAGAGGCCTAATTTGCCAGTGGAAGTGGGCAACAGGAGGGACCACCCAAAGAGCACACAGGATCAGTGTGGTGGAATCTCTTAGTACTAGAGGCATTTGTTTTCAAGACCCTCTCTTGATTGTCGGTATTGATTCTTTCCAGAGCACGGGTTTCAGGTGAGCTAAGCTTATGGCTGTAGATTAGTTTGCACATTCCAAGGCCTTGGGTGGCTTGATTACAAGGGTTTTCTTCAAGGTCAAAAAGATACTGTTCCTTCTTGAAGGTTACTCAGGAGTGGGAGGAATTCAGGTCCCTCCCTCTCATTCCAGTCCTTCTGGAAGTTCCCTGTAACTTCTGTGTCTAGTGTCATTGCTGGGCATCCTGAAACTCAGAAGACCTTAACCTTTCTGAAACTTGGCAGGCCATCTGAGTCTGAGATAAGAGACGAAGCCTGGCGTGGGGCGTTGGGGATGTGGCTGCATAAGCATGGGGACAGGGTGTGAGGATGCCTAGGTTCTCAACCAGCTCAAAACTAGGTGCCTTACTGACATGGAGCTCACCTGTCCTCTGAGGCATGTGTCACTTTATTCTGCTGTGTTTGCAGTTGATGGGTTGGGATGGAAAGATTTAAGAGAGAGACAGAATTCTCAAGTTTTACAACTGAAAGGCACCTTATATCAGAAAATTCTGGGGCCGGCTGGAGGTGCAGTGGTTAAGTGTACACGTTCCGCTTTGGTGGCCCGGGGTTCGCTGGTTCAGATCCCGGGTATGGACATGGCACTGCCTGTCAAGCCATGCAGTGGTAGGCATCCCACGTATAAAGTAGAGGAAGATGGGCATGGGTGTTGGCTCAGGGCCAGTCTTCCTCAGCAAAAAGAGGAGGATTGGCAGATGTTAGCTCAGGGCTAGTCTTCCTCAAAAAAAAAAAGGAAAATTCTAGGATTCTCTTACTGAGGCATTAATATCTTGCCTGAAATTGTTTTTTCCTCCTTTCTCACCAACAATCAGTTTTATTCAGCAACCATTCTTGGGGCCTTCTATGTATCAGGCTCTGGGTTGAGGCTGGAGGTAGAAAAATGAATCCTACACAGTCCTGGTGCTGGGGAAAGGAGGTAACAGTAATGGGGGAGACAGGGGTAATGTTGCTATTATGTGCTGAGAGCTAAGTTGAAGGGACCTACAGGGGCTCTTGGTCCTGCACAGAAGAGGGGGCTTCAGAATGATTAGAGTACCCAAGAGGAAAGACTGTTAATGAGCACACTCTCCTCTCCAGTGCCTGGCGGGAACCACAGAGCAAGATATACTTCTGGATACTGGGCCTAGGAAGGTTTGGGGTCCCTTGAGCGAGGCTGACACCACTCCAGATTGCTATGGGTGTTGAGTCTAGCTGCTGTATTTTACAGCCTGCTCGTTTGTCCCCCAAGTTTCTCTGCTGAGTGTTCTCCCAGTGCTTGGGAATCTCACCAGCATTTTGTGGTCTGTGGCCTTCCCATTCCTTGCCTGGAGCCTGGATTTGTGGCTTCTGCCCCTTTGACTGAGACCCTCTCAGGTCACTTTTATTCAAGCGCCCAGTGCTCCTGGAGTGGAACCTTTTGGGACATCTTCCCAGAGTGAGACACAGAGGCACCCTCCCCTGAGATGAAAGGAAATAGTCATTTTGGAGAGAGGGGAGTAGATGTAAAAAGTTTTCCACAGGATGGACTTTGAAAATTGGGCAGGATTTCTATGGGCTGGGATTGAGCAGAACCTCCTGGTGAGGTTTTTTGCTGTTAGGGTTTTTTTTTTTGAGGAAGATTAGCCCTGAGCTAACATCTGCTGCCAGTCTTCCTCTACTTTATATGTGGGATGCCTACCACAGCATGGCTTGACAAGTGGTGCCATGTCCACACCTGGGATCTGAACCAGGGAACCCCAGGCCGCCAAAGCAGAATGTGGGCACTTAACAGCTGTGCCACTGGGCCGGCCACAGGTTTTGTTTTGTTTTTTTTTAATTTTTCCGATGGGTCATTTGAAGATGTTTGTGTGGTTAGAGTTGGATTTGGGTTGGCTACCCCTTCCTCAGCTCTGAGATTCTATGATTCTCTTGCTCTGATCATATGTACCAGAAATTTGACCATATGAGTCAGCATGTGGGTTATCCCTGAAGTGACTTCCGGGCCTGTCTGATGTGATCATTCTGCTCAGCACCCTGACCACCAGGTCTGTGCGGCACTTTCCCCCTTCTCATTCTATCAGCGGGAATATGTCTTCCTAGGAAGAATCCTTTGTTCAGGTCCATGATGTGACTGGGGAAGTGTTTTAGTGGCCAGGGAAGAGGGATGCAAGAGTGCCAGAGGGGTGGCCCTGCTCACTGGCCCCAGGACTCCCACTGCCGGCTGACCTGTTATGGCCGAGAACTTCCTCTCACTGTCCTGGGCCTTACTCCTTCTTTGTTGCTGGTACCTGCTGTGTGCCAACTCCCTAAGCTGCCCGGCTAAAGAGGGGGCTATCCTGGAGAAGGAGAACCCCGCTCATGAGAGGGGTGTGTTCAGGGTACCTGGGAACTGAGGGCCATTTGCCTCAGTAAACTGGGAGAATTCTAGAATGTTTGTTTCTTAAAGCCTCAGATACTCCATTGAAGTCACTGGGTCTCACCAAGGCAGAAACTGCTGCCCCCTCGAAGGATATGTGTGTGTAGAAGCTTTGCAGAGGTGGTTTCAGGCCCAGGAGAATGCAAGTTCTCAGTTGTCCCTACGGTGTAAATCTGCTTTGACTTGCTGAGAATGCCCTCAGAGGCTTTTTGTCCTGAGAGGCATGGAACTTGCTGATTTCAGAGGGGAAGAAAAGGCCTGGGCTCCATTCCTCACCACCTCATCTTGCTACCTATACACTTTCTGCTGCTTGACATTGGCTCTCAGCTGTTCCAATCCAGGCCAGTTTCATGGACATTTTATTGCTGGTTATGGCAGTGGCCTTGTGTGGTCTTGAATCCTTCCTTCCTTCCTTCCTTCCTTCCTTCCTTCCTTCCTTCCTTCTTTCCTTCCTTCCTTCCTTCCTTCCTTTCTCCCTCCCTCTCCTCCCCCTCCTCCCCCCCCTTGTTTTCTTTCCTTCTTTTCTTTCATTGGCCCTTGGCTAACATCTGTTGCCAGTCTTCCTCTTTTTGCTGAGGAAGATTGTCACTGAGCTAACATCTATGCCAGTCTTCCTCCACTTTGTATGTGGGATGCTGCCACAGTGTGGCCGATGAGCAGTGTGTAGGTCCATGCCCAGGATCCAAACCCCTGAAGCCCAGGCTGCTGACGCACAGCACACAAACCCAACCGCTATGCCACCGGGCTGGCCCCTTGAATTCTTTCTCAATCTCTTGAAGTTTTGGTTTCCTCATCTATGAAGTGATGTTAAGCATACCAGCTTTACAAGGCTGCCAGGCTCAAATGAGAAGACACACGTAACTATAACTGTTTGACTTACAGGAGGCATTCCTTGCACCACCCTGGGCACTGCATGTTCATCTCTTTATTACCCTGCCTACCTCGTAGTCTCAGAGTTTCATGGCGGTATTGGCCAGGCCTGGTAGTGGCAGACCAGAGGGGTGGTTACTTAGGGACTTTCAAGCCCCACTGGGGTAGCCAAGTCCAGGTGTTCCCTAACCAGCAAGTTCATGGATGGAAACTGTATAGGACAGGGGCCCCAGAGATTTCTGAGCCTGGGAAGGCTACTCAGGGACTAAGGGCGGAGCAGAGAGACCATGATGCAGGTCTCAGGATTCAGCTTCTAGGCCAGCCAGGGCAGCCTGAAGGCTCTGGAGTCCTCCTACCAGGCAGAAGAGGAGGAAAAGGCCCTCAGGGTGCTAGGGACACCTAGCCCTCAAGAGTCTGCCCAGGAAAGGATTCTGTCCTGGCCAGCCATCCATGTACCAGACCTTGGCTGATTTCTCTCCAGACTTCAGGCAAGTGGTGGACTGGGTAGTTGCCTGTCCTGGCTCAAGGCTCTTTCATCATGTGGCATCCCTGCAGGAGGCTGAGGTACCCACCTTCTTCCCAGCTCTTGGACTTAGTGTTCACCTAGGACCTGACAGTAACTCCTTACAGCTGTGTCCTGCTTTATACCCTCAGTTAATTACCCTTAACATCCCCACAATTACTGATGAGGAGGCAGGGTCAGAAGGTCATACCATGAGGGAGAGGAGGAGCAGGAGCCAGAGGCCAAGCCTTTGAGGTTGTGGTTGTCTGCTGTTCAGCCACAGCTACCCTCAGGTGACCAGGATCTTGGGAGTGAGAGAGGGCATTGGGGCCAAGCCTCACTTGCCACAAGCCTCAGACAGACAGATGGCTGGGTAGATAACAAAGGATTGTTTCCTGACAACTTGGACAGAAGGTGTGGGTGGAGGGGATGTGGGTCATTTGGCCACTTAAATTGAGGAGTTTTGCCCAGAACTCACTCCTCCAGAGAAGAACAGCTGGCCTCTCAGCACAGGCTCCTAGGTGTTCACGGACTTGATCAACAAATAGTTATTGAGAGCTGAGCCAGGCACCATGGGAACAGGGGTGCCCCGGTCAGGGAGATGGACTCTAAACAAATATGTAAGTGTGACAATCTCATGCAGTGATAAGACCTAGAAAACAATATAGGATGGTGAATTGAGCAACTAGGCAGCTACTTGAGACTGAATGGTCAGGGAAGGTGTCTAGGAGAAGGTGACGTTTGAGCTGACACATAGGTGACAAGGAGCCAGACACATGAAGATCTAGGGAGAAGGGTGATCCAGGTAGAAGGATCAACAGTTGCAAAGCCCTTAGGTGAGAATAGACTCAGCATGTTCCAGAAACAGGAAAATGCCCAGAGTGGCTGCAGAGGAATTTGGGGGAGTGGGTGGCAGGAGTTGAGGTTGGACAGCCAGGAGGGCAGGTCACCCTGGGCCTTGAAGTCAGGATAAGTGGTTGAGACTTTGTCAATGGAGAATGGGAAGGGAAGTCATCGGAGGGCCATAGGACAGGATACACAGCACCCCTCAGACCATGAAATCAGAGGAGCAGTTTGTTCCTGAAGGACAAGCAGGCTGCAGTGTCTTCCTGTGTTGTTGCATCCCACCACGTTCACCCACTCCCCACAGTACACGCCTATGCTCTGTTTAAGCCAGGTTTGGCTGTCAGTCCCATCTGTTGGAGGAGTCCTTCCCGGCCTCTATACTCCAGGGCTGTTTGAGGACTGGCAGACAGTAGGTGTGAGGGTAGTGGCCACGGTTGGTGCCAATTTCAATGACCCCGCTACAAGCTCAGCACATCTGCTGGCGTCCTCTGTAGGCCTCAGTGATGCCTCTCAAACATCTGAGCATCTTTCTGTGTATCGGTCTGAAGTTAGTAACATCCTCTTCCCCATCACTCTCCTGCCCTAGTCCTTGCCCCAGGTCCAGCTAGGCCAGGATCTATCTCTGCTTTGCTGAGATGGTAGAATGGGGTTGTGACTTAGGAGGTTTTGGGAAAGTGTGAGATCATCCCCTATGAAAACGCCTATTGTTTGGTGTGGAAATCTGCTTGGCGCCTTTGTTTGGAGGCAGAAGCCCTGGTTCAGGCCTGTCTTGCCCATGTCTGAGAAAGCCAAGGTCAGAGATTGGGACTTCAGCCGTATGTGCTGTTCATTTTTATCTCCAAATGAATTATCGCTGAGAGTCCTGGCTCTGGAGTCCACCAACCCTGGTTCCATGCAGTTGCACCATCTATTAGGTTAGCAACCTTGAGCAAGTTAGCTAACATCGCTGATCCTCATTTTGCTCATTCCTAAAAGGATGTTAGGAACAAATGCATGTGAAGCCCTTAGCACATTTCTACACCTAACACGTTAGTGAAAATGAGATGTTGTCAGCTGGACACTGCTATTTCAAGTTTTGTTCCTGGAAACACTGACTCAGAATTTGAGTATAAAAATGAAATTATTTTGTTGCCTAATGGGATCTCCTGGACCAGAGGTTTTAACCTGGGCTCTATGACTGAACCTCAGGGAGTGTGAACAAGCTGAAATTATTCACAAGGCTGGGGCATCTCTGCCTCTTTGCAAATTTATTGGGAGAGGGTCACAGTTTTTGAGACATTCTCAGGGGGTCTTTGCACCCACAGAGACCTAAGGGTCAGTGAAGGCTGATGCTCAGTGGGCGAGAGGTCATCGAGGTCATTTCTGCTCCTCGAGGAGCCTGGCCTCAGTCAGCCTGCGGACTGTTGGGGTGAAGCAGGAGATGACGTGGTCAGCGGCCCTCGGAAGAGCTGTAGGAGAAGCCGTCATGAAGGTCAGTCCCCATTCTGATGTGAGGCTGCCTCTGAGCCTTGGCATTTTGTTTCTTTCCAGGCTGTTCTTTCCATAGTAACTGTATTAGAAACAAGGTCAGGGCTTGCTGGCCATGCTGGGGAACATCCTCCCAGCCTGGTCCAGACTCCTCCCCTGTATTACATGGAGATGGGAGGGGGGTTCTGCACCCTGCTTCTTTTTCTGGACTCAGGAATGCTGCCTTCCAGCCATCAGTTAAAAGCTTTGTGAAAGATTTGGAATCAGAAACCATGAATCCTGTAGTTTGCTGGGCCACGTTCTGTGCTGGGAGATGGGGAAAGGAGGAATTTAGGGGGTGGCAAGAACCACACTAGAACCCTCACAGCCCAGAGCTACAGTGTTTAGGGGGAGAGTGGGCACTGGGTGTGTTGATAGGGGTTTGCACCTGGGGTTGGGGATCAACATTTGAGTCTGGGAAGGAGTCCCTAAATAGGTGGGGTCTGAACAGTAATTTGAAGGAAGAGCAGGGACTGACCAGGCAGATGTGCGGAGGGAGGGCATCTCTGCAGGGGGACATCTGTGCAAAAAACACAGCGAGCAAGCACTAAGTGAGTTCTGGTGTGTTTGTGTGTGGAGCTGGATCGAAGTAGGAAAGAATGGCTGGGGAGGCTGGGACAGGTATGGATGGCCACCTGTGGAGCTTAGGAGGTTTGGCCTTCAACCCAAAGGCGAGGTGTTATAGGGGAGGGACTTGGTGGTTTAGAGCTAGGGATGCAAAGGTAGCAGAAAGCAAGCATGGGCCTCAACCAGAGTACCCAGTGTCAGCACTGATATACTGGATCAGCTGGGGGCAAGACTCCCCACGTTGCTTAACCTCAGTTTTCCCAGCTGTTAAGTGAGATAACAGTGGAATCTGACCACTTCGCTATTGTGATCACCACATGGAAATAAATACATAAGGGTCAAGCAGGCCTCAAATGAGGTTGGTATTGGCTTCAGGGATCCCACTTGGCATCTTTAAAGCAAAGGCCTCAATTCTCATAGTTTTGAAGGTTCCTTCTCACACTTTCTAGGAGACCATGAGCTGTCCTGTTCCTCAGGCGAGATCACTCTGCCCTGACACACCCCACTGGACCAAAGGACTCTTCTGTCCCTTTATCCCTCCACCCTCTTCACTTCACCACTACCTCTGCCAAGTAGTTTCTGTGTTAGCAAGTTAACACACCATGAAGAACAATGTTGAAAAAGGAAAAAACGCCCCCACACGTCCGCTACCTTACTGCCCCACCACATGACGGCACTTTTCTTGTCTTTGGATCAGCTTGTAGCCTTAGTTCCCCTCACCCTCCATCTCCAGCTCCCCAGTTCCCTGCCCTTATCTCTTTTCGTTCCCGCGGACATTTGCCTGCGCTGTTTCTTCTCATTGGCATACTCTTTCTCCAAGACTCTCCCTGAGGGCTTTCAGCCTTTCCAAGGGCAGGAGAAATGTCCTTCATCCATTCCTCCAGCTTTTCCCCTACCCCAGAGCTCTCAGGGGCTAGGCAAGACATTATGGGGGAGGGTAAGATGCAGTGGGGTCAGGCCCCAGTGAGTGAGCCAAGCAGAGGAAATACTAGAGTGGAAGGGACAGAGATGGGAGATACCAGGCTGTGCCCTGCCTCCGGTAATCCACGTTTGTGTGTGGGCACAGCCACAGTCTGACCCCTTGGAAATGTGACCAAGACAGAGCAGCTGAGACTAGCAGTTGATCCTGTGCTTTTCCCACTTGTTCATTTGTTTCTTGGCAGAGTGTATGTGAACTGGGACGCACCTTGTGTTCCTGTGTAGCCGGTGTGGCCGGGTCCAAGCTTTCTCCTCTGCTTGTTTTAGACTTTCCTGAACGTTTCTTAGTCCTCCCAGCACTGAGCTATTTTTAGTGCCACTCCCTCCTATGGGACCTAAAATAAAGCTGGCTCAGCTTCCTGGCCCCTCATTGGCTGCAGTGTTGGTCACAGGCTGGGAGATTGGTTGGATTGGGGATAAGCCACTGGCCCCCCTACACTTTCCCTGCCCACTGGCTCCTCTGGCCTTGGGTGAGATCACAGGGACTGGAGCAAATTACCACTTAACTATGTTGAGCTGAGGGCTTTACCAGGTTCCCTTAGTGAGGCTTCACAACCACTGGCAACATCGGGATGCCACCCCCATTTTACAGAGGAAAAGGCTGAGGCCCTAAGAAAGCCAGTGACTTGTATCAGATCCATCACTTCTAATAGTTGTTTACCAAACCCACCTTCTCACTGCTTTGGTTCAGCCCTGTTATCAGGAGAGAGGGAGATCTTCTACAGTCAGAGACAACAGTAGAACAACACATGGGTCTGCTATCATGGGATTCTGTGGTAGGATGTGGGCTTCCCTATCTGGGAGGGGCCTAGCAAAGCTGGAGTTGCTCTCTCATCTGGGGCTTGGGTTTTCCATCAAGCACCCTTGGGACATGGCCTGTCTAGCTGGGAGGGGAACTCCCCTCCCCGCTTCAGAGACCAGAGAGAAGCAGCCCCTTCTGATGGGGACAGTGCTGGGATGGGGGATTTGAAGAGATGACATGTTTCCCCCTTACAGCCTCCATTTTCCCTCCCCACTATTATTCTGTGATCCTCTGAACTCATGTCCCCAACTCTGAAGGGGTCACCCCCATCAATGAAGAAATTCCTCAGAAAGGACCAGGCCAGGTATCACCTGGCCTCAAAGAAGTAAACTGCCCCCTTAAGACTAAGACTTGTTTTGTTGCAAGTGGGGCCTTGAGGAGCCATCCCCCCGCCCTGCCCCTGCCCCTACTGGGTCTTCCTCCACCCACCAGTGAAGCCCTGGAGCAGTGCTGAGGGACTGAGTGCTGAGTCCCATAGGATGGCGTGGGTTGGGGGAGCTGAGGGCTACAATAGAAGACACTCCACACACAGACATCAGTACTTCCTGGTCTACAAGGTGGGAAGAATAGCAATAATTCGGGCCTTGCAGGTTGTTGAGGGGGTTAAATGAAAAGATATGGGGAAAGTGCTTAGCTGTTCTTTAAAGGCCCATCCCTTCACTGGGCACTGAAGGGCCTGCTCTAATCTTCCTTTGTCCTGGCTCCACCCTTAGCACTGATCCTGTGTGCTCCACCACCCTGGCACCCCTCTGTCTCATCAAGCAGAGCTCCTCAAAGGAAGGGTTGAGTTTGGTCCACCTCTGGGCTCCCTGCACTGGTCTGTATTGGCAGGGGTCTCCTACCAGTTCCCCAGGGCCTCTCCATGTTCCCTGGGAGAATAGACCTCAGCAAAGAACTCCCTAATCAAGGATGTTACAGAGGGTTGAGGGTCAGTGAAGAGACAGCAGCTGGCTGCCTCCTGCTCTCGTAGTACCAACGCTTTCCTCCCTGTCTCGCTGGTCTTGCAGGTCTCAAGGAGGCCGAGTGACGCTCCAGAATGGGAGACAAGCCAATTTGGGAGCAGATTGGATCCAGCTTCATTCAACATTACTATCAATTATTTGATAACGACAGAACTCAACTAGGCGCAATTTATGTAAGTCTCCAGCTCTAAGCCTAGAATGGGACCCAAGGCGATCAATTCAGATGTTGGGCCAGTGAGTCCAGTTCAAAACTTCTGACAGCCCTCACCTGGATTTGGCTATACCCTTCTATCTGAGCTTCTGTTCATGGGACAGGGGGCCTGAGGCCTGGCCCAACTGCCTGGTCTGTACATTTTCTTCTATTATCTTCCACAAGAGTGGGGATCTTGGTACCCTGGGCAGAGTGTTTTAGGCTGGCCATTCCAGGGTTCTGGGAGTGCCTCTGTTCCAGACTGGGCAGCAGCAGGCAGAGGCTAGGACTCATGGTGCCCTCTGGAGGCAGCAGCCATCATCATCATCAGTGTAGAGCTGAGTTCTCTTGGAGGCCCCAAGCCTGGCATCCTTTTGGGAGCCAAAAGCCCCTGAATGTTCATGGGAAACAAATAAGGTTAACCCAGGGAGGCTGGTGTATCCTTTGAGAAACACTTCTATGCAGGCATTGCTTGCTGCTATTTTACTGGAGTTCATATACACCAAGAGCTGCTCCTGTTTGACCCTGCCCAAGACTCAGTCACAGAAATGTGATTGATCAGGCCACACCTAGCAGGTCTGCCCAAGATGAGAATGATAGGAGTCATCCAGCATAGCCTCAGAGCCTGACTGGGCTGTGGGCAAACTCCTCTGTGTCTTCCTCCAAAAAATCAGGGTCCATTCAGAAATTTTGGAGGAAAGATAAGGTTCTTACCAGTGGAAGGCCAAATCCAGCCCAGGTATTATTTGATTGTCATTAGCATAGATAGAAAATTTTAACAATTTGAAATGATCCAGGATCCTGGCACTTCTGTATTATTGCCTCTTAAAATCAATTAAAGGGGCTGGTCCCATGGCCTAGTGGTTAAGTTCAGCGTTGCTCCACTTTGGTGGCCCAGGTTCAGTTCCCGGGTGCAGACCTACATGACTGATCGGTGGCCATGCTGTGGCGGTGACCCACCAGCAAAATAGAGCAAGATTGGCGCAGATGTTAGCTCAGGGCAAATCTTCCTCAGCCAAAAAAAAAAAATCAAAGCAGGCCTGACCCAGAGAAGAGAGTTAGCAAGAACCTAAAAAAGCACTTTATATATGTCATTGCATATAATCCTAAGCATATCCCCTTTGAAGATCAGGAAACTGAGACTCAGAAAAATAAGTAACTTGCCTAATGTCACAGCTGGTAAGTAGCAGAGGCACTTTTGAGTTCTGCCCCTGAAGGCTATGGCTGGGAAGATCTAGAGAGGAGAGGGTGAAGCTAGTGGGTTGCTTGCCGATGATGGGGAAGGTCACAGGCTAGGCTTTGGGAAGCCTTGTGAGCCTCTAGCCCTCCATGACCCCATGGGAGCCCCCCACAGGAAGGGCATCAGTGGAACTCAGCCTGGGCTCTAGAGATGATGATGAACATAGAATGTTTCCAAGTTGTTCTTTTTTTTTTTTAATTGCTTTTTCTCCCCAAATCCCCCCAGTACATAGTTGTATATTTTAGCTGTGGGTCCTTCTAGTTGTGGCATGTGGGATGCCGCCTCAACATGACCTCATGAGCAGTACCATGTCCGCGCCCAGGATCCGAACCGGCGAAACCCTGGGCCACTAAAGCAGAGCATGTCAACTTAACTACTCAGCCATGGGGCCAGCCCACAAGTTATTTCTGATGGCGTTTCTGGGACTGGTGCTAACTGACCATGTAGCAGGATGGCTTTAGCTGAGCCCTGGCCACATATGTCCAGCCTGGAGCTCATGCATATCAGAGGCCTTATGACTTTGTGAATAAAAACTGGGAAATGAACTTACTTAATAAGTTTGTATTTTGTTAGATAGTCTTTCAGAGCCTGGGCTCTGGGATGATGGGGTGTAATTAAAGAAGTTGTTAATAGGGTAAAGTTTGGAAGCTACCCTCAGTTCTCCTTACAGATAGGGAAACTGCAGTGTATACTCATTTCCCCAAGCAAGACCCTTTTCAGGGCCTCAGAGATACTCCTTGTGCTCTAAGGCCTGACCCCGGGTTTCCTGGTTTTCAGATTGACGCATCATGCCTTACGTGGGAAGGACAGCAATTCCAGGGGAAAGCTGCCATTGTGGAGAAGTTGTCTGTAAGTAAGAGCCAGGGCCGGGCTGCAGGCAGCTCCTTCCCCATCCTGCTGGTCACAGCCCACTGCCCACTCTTTCTCTTGCAGAGCCTTCCGTTCCAGAAAATCCAGCACAGCATCACGGCGCAGGACCATCAGCCCACGCCAGATAGTTGCATCATCAGCATGGTTGTGGGCCAGCTCAAGGTAATAGTGCTGCTAGGGAGGCATGGGCGGGCAGAGGAGAGCCCTGCACCCCTGCCTTCCCTGGGATGTGATCTGCTTATCAAAGGGCACCCAGACAAAGTGACTATCTAGAGCTGTATAGTTCAATATGATAGCTACCAGCCACCTGTGATTTTTGAATTATATTAATTAAAATGAAATAAAATTAAAATATAGTTCCTTGGTCATACTAGCCATATTTCAAGTGCTTGTAGTTACTTGTGGCTGTCTATTGGACAGCACAGACGTAGAACATTTCTGTTATTGCAGAAAGTTCTATTGGAAAGCACTGGTCTGGAGCCTTTTTGGAAAAAGGACAAGAGGTATAGGAGCAGGATGGGGCTGTGGTGCCAAGCCACTGGGCCTTGACATTGCCCCGAGGTATAGGTGGGCCTTCTGCTGGCAGCTGACCCTGGACAAGCCAGCTGGGTGCTGAGTAGCAGTCCCCAACTGGAGTCCATGCTGCCACTCCCCAAGCTAGCTGCTGGCTCCTCTACCTGCTGAACGAGGCAGATTCCTGCAACTTCTGCTTCTCTTGGCATTTTCCCTTCCCTTCCTCAAGACCTATCATCCTCAAAGCCTTCCTGCAGCCCCTCAGCCCCCTAAGAACTCTCCAGGAATTCCTGCTTGTTGTGCTCCAGCAGACTGAAGCCAGATTCTTGGTTTCCCAAAAGTTCCTTCTCCTTCCCAATGCAGCACAGATTGGCTGCCCATTGACCAGGTTCCAACCTCCTGGGCCTCTGTTGTGGGGCTCAGAATAACAGGCCCACATGCCTCTCCCCAGGCTAGGCAGGGCTTTCTGAATCCAATACAAAGGTGGAGGAAGGGACACCCTAGGCCTCTGCAGTGGACCTAGAGGGTTCTGCCTTCTGGTCTGGACTTTCCTGTCTGTTTCTCCTGCCTGTCCAAGATACCGTGCCCAGAGCCTATCCTCAAACAGGCCCTTGGCAGTGAGGAGGTCTCCCCAAGGGACTCAGTGCCCACTTTCCCAGGCTGGGGTCAATAAGCAGTGTCCCTTCCCATCTGGCTTCAGGTTTTTTCTGGTGTTTCTGTTCAACTCAGAGCCCCCAGAAGACTGATTTGCCTCCTTGCTGATGATAATTGCCAGAAAAACCAGTGATGTTAGATACAGAGCTGGTTACCTGAGCTCCTACCTCAACCAGGCCTCATCCTGGTGTTCTGTAGTTTGGCTGGAGGTCTCTTGTCTTTCTTTTTTCATTGTAAACATTATATATTACATGACAGGAAACAGATCACCCAATGGCGATACTTTGTGTTTTTTTTTTCCCCTGTAGAGCCATGATCACAGTGTGAACTCAGCTTTGAGCCTTTTCTTACATGCTTAACCACAATCAGTTTTAGCAGTAGCTTCTCCTGATTGGACTAAGTGGCATGATCAGACACTAAGATTGTTTAGTGTTTATATACCATAAGTTACATGGTGAGCACTGTAGAACTCTTTCAGATTGATCACTTGTGCCCAGAGATGTGGGCTCAGATGCAGGTATGTTCTCTGCTCTGTTGCTGTAGCTAACTGATGAATTGTTCTGCAGTTTAAGTGCACGTAGTGGTGTGAGCTACCATCTGTAAGCCCTTAAGTGCCCAGTGCAGTGCTTCATACATTATATCAATTCACATTCACAAGTACCCCTTGGCTATACTGGGATTTGAGTCGAAGACAGTAGGGCCTGGTCCCAAACTCAGCATTCTTTGCCCTGTCCCCGTACTGCTGAACTCCCTTGCTGTTCCTTGGCTCCCTTACTGAATCATTTTCTCTCTCCTCACAGGCTGATGAAGACCCCATCATGGGGTTCCACCAGATGTTCCTATTAAAGAACATCAACGATGCTTGGGTTTGCACCAATGACATGTTCAGGCTTGCCCTGCACAACTTTGGCTGACCTCCTCCCAGCCAGGCACTCATGCTGTTTGCTCCTCCCTCCTCTTCCCAGTACTATTCACACTCCTCCAGATGCTCCAAATATCATACACAAATGAGCAGGACCCGGTGGGAGTGGGCGCAGTGCGCTGCTGCTACTGAGGTGTTGTGCATGATGTTTGGACGCTAGACTAGTTGCATCTGACAGGAGAAGTTTGTGTTGTACCAGCGCATGCCTTGGAAAGACTTAAGTAATGCAAAAGGTTGTCTCTCTCTTTTTTTTTTAATCTACTGACAAGTTGCTCTAGTAACCCAAAGAAGTGAAGGAGAAAGCAGCTGCCTCACCGCCCAGATAATTGATTTGTTCAGATGTTTCAATGCCTCATGATACAATAAAACCACGAAAATTTTCTTAACAGTTTAAATTGTTTTAATTAGTTTAATAGTTGGCTGGGCATCAATAATTACCCTGCCCCATTAGCTCTCTCATGTCTCACCCTCCCACCTCTACCCCAACTCAGCAATACCGGTTGCAAGGAGAGAACTGCTGAAGCAGCACCCCCAGCTAGCTCTTCTCAGAAGCCCTGTGGGGCATAGTGTTCCCCTCCTCAGCCCACCTGGTCTTAGGAAAGTGAGCTGCAGACAGGGAAAGCTCAGGTCTGGCCTGAAGCTTCCCTCACACTGAAGCCTCTGCAGTCAGTTCTAACACCTCCTGTGACCTCTACACTGAGTCAAGTCAGGGCTCTAGTAACAGGAGAGATGACCCAGAATCCTGTTGAAGACGGAGAAGCCTTGGCAAAAATGGGCTATCAGGTTCAGGCCCTCTGGACTAAGGGCTCAGCAAGACCAAGTATGAGCAGAAGTTTGAGGGAGAGGGGCCTCTTCTATTCCCAGAAGGGTCAGGATCACATCCAGGGTGCCCCACAAACCCCAAGCCAAGCAGAGGGCAGCTCAGATCCTGTACTACCTGCTTCAGAAATCATTGCCCAAAGGCGAGTGCCCAGAACAGCCAGCCTCCAATGCCCACAGAGCTAGGCTCAGTTCGGTTGGAGTATAGACTTAAAGCTATGAAAGAAGGGAATCTGAGTCTGAGTCTGAGGGATTTGTGCTCTAGGATTTCTTACCCCTCAGACCTCTGCAAGGTATCTATAGGCCACCGCCTTCTATTCCTTCCCTCACCACAGACACACCTTCACACTGTCTTCAGATCCCAGGAAGTCTTAGCTATTGGGGCAGTTTCTACTCAGTTTCAGAGACAGAGGCCTTGCCCAGTGCAAATCTAGCCCTTTGGCCCTGAGAAGTCTGGTGGTGTAAACCTGGTGGCAAGGTAGCAACTGCAGGCTAGAACCAAACCCAGGACTTGGGCTGGTGCCCTGTTAGGGGTTTTAGGATTGGTGAGGGCACCACAGCTATGCCTGACCTGTACCCCTGCCTTCCCTCCTGCTCTATGAAGGAGGCTGAGGACTTCGGACCCCCACCAGTTGCCTGGCTACGCTGGGCACAGGGCTGGATGATGTGCTGTTTGAGGACAGCATACTCAGGAGATTTCAATGGAACTGATTTCTGGGCTGCTGTGTATTTGGGGGGTAGGGGTAGGGGAGAGAGGCAGATGCCAGCTGCCTCTTAAACCACCCTGTATAAAATCTGCAATACAGCTTCTTCCATGTACTTGTGCCTGAAATGTCTGCAATAAAGAGGTGTTTGTAATCTGGTTTCTTTCTTCCTGCCTGAGGGTGCCAGGCTGATGCAACGGGATGCTGGGGGACATTGGGGGACAATGTGTTGTTTGTAGCGGGACCATCTCTCCTACCCTTGCAATTTCTGGGCCTTATGACTTTGCCAGTTCCCTCAGGTCTTGGGTTATACCGACCCATTTCCCAAAGGGGAAACCGAAGCTTCTGCCAATTCTCCTTGTTCCTGGGGGCTCTGAGGGACTGCAGCCTGGGTGGCTGAGTTGACCCTGTCCTAGGCCCATTATAAGTCCATGCTTTGGGAGTGGACATGTACCGGACAGGATATCCTGAGGCGGGTAGGGCTTTGGGCGGCCCAGTGTGTGGACATTTGCTCTAACTCAACCCCGCGGAACTCCCTCGGACCCGGTTGGCACAGGGGCTGACCGGCCGAGGAAGACCGGCTCCAGGAGAGGCGAGGCGTCCGCCTCCAGACCGGAACCTTTCTTCTTCGCCGGGCGCAGGTTCCGGGAGCCGAGCTCGGACGGGCCGGAAGTGGAGGCGGTTGGTGGGGTTGGCGGGGCTCAGGGACGCAGCGCGGGCGGCGGTTTGCGGGCCGCGGGTGGACCGAGTGTAGTGACCGGCGCCCGGCTGTCTGGCCCCGGCGGGGCTGTGTGAGGCTGGACGGTGCGCGACGACAGGAAAACTAACGCGGCGCTGACGGGGTCCCCGCGGCTGGGCCCATGGCCTCCTCCTGCGCGAGCATCGACATCGAGGACGCCACGCAGCACCTGCGGGACATCCTCAAGCTGGACCGACCCGCTGGGGGTGAGCCGGGACAGTGAGGCTGGGTCCTCAGCGAGCGGGCAGTAGGACGGCGCGGGCCTGGGCAGTCCTCGGGGCCCGCAGGTCCCTCAGGACCGGCTCTGCATCCTCCTGGCTGGTGAGGGCAGACGAAGGTGGAAGGGGTAATTCCCTGTGTGCTCACCGAAGGGCGTAGACCCCCAGGTGCGATCCCTCCCCATCCTGGAGCTGGGCCGTTCTGCCTCGTCCTTCAGCGTCTCAGCTGAAGGTGAGGCCCCTTCTCTGACTCTGCAGGGCGCCCCTGGTGTCCTGGCCCCAATGTCTCTAGTGTTCCTAGGACTGGCCAGGGTTCCCTACCCTTTTGCCATATAGTTCAGAGGCCTGGTCTGGGCTCTGTATGCCAAGTTCTGGGTCTAGACCCAGGCACTGTGCTGAGGAACCACCGATCCCCCTTTGCAACTTGTCCTTCCTTCTGGAATACAGACTCCAGGCCTGCTGTTCTGAAACTGATTTTCAGGAGGAGTGTGACCAGCCCCAATTCCATAATCTTTCTGGGTTTAAGGCAAATCACAGACTGCACAGCTCTGATTGGATTAAGCTACAAACGTCTCAAGCCCTAGTTTATTTCCATTCCATTTAAACTTTACTTGGGCATGCACTAATACCTCAGAGCTGTTCCCTCGAAGAGCCCCCAGGACATCCATTATATTACAAGGTTGTAATATAATGCTGTTGTCATTGAAAGAGAGGAGTGTTTTGATATTGTGATGGGGTTAGGGTCGGTGGGGAGGGGGCTGGGGAGTGCCTGAGAACAGATTCAAGAGAAAGGAGACAATGTTTAGACTAGGTCTTGTAATATGAATAGAGGTTTGGGTGTCAGGAAAGGCATTCTACAAAGAGGAAATAGCACATGTGAAGGTACCAAAGTTTCCTGGCAGGTTCAGGGACCATTGAAAAGTTGTAGTGGTTGAAAGACTGGCTGGTGATGGTGGTGTGGGTGTGCAGTGGCCAGAGCTGATAATTGGTCTTAATTCAGACCCTGCTCTTAAACCTGCTGGGAGACCCAAACTGGCTGCTTTTGGAAGCAGGCACTGGTGTTCACTCTGGGTTGGTTGCTACTCCCTGCTCCCTGAGAAAATCCATCTGCTGCCTGAAACTACTGAGTCCTTTGCCCCAGGCCTTGAGTGTGTGCTCCCTTTTCTCATGAGCTTGGCTTGGGCCTCTTATGGTCATCAGCTGCTCTGCAGACTAGACTCCACAAAGGTTTGGTAGAACCTGGCATGGCCAACCTTGTGCAGCTTGTTTGTTTGTCCTCATGGTAGCCTGCCTGGGAGGGAAAGTGGTCAGCTTACCCCTGAGCAGCTAAGGCGGCTCTGGTCCAAGTGAAGTGGCCTGGAGGCTTTCCTCTTAACTCCTTGTTTATTGATTGGCACTTGATGCCCCTGTTTGCCAAGTAGCTCTTGCTTGTCTCCTGTCACTGGAGGACCATGTCAGACCTCAGCAGTTATGTGACTCGAAACTTGCTATGTTCCTGAATGTGGACCCCTAGTCTCCTTGCCACCTGGGAGTTTTGGAGTGGTGTCTGAGCCTCTAAGGATGCTTGAAACTCAGTCAATGGCAAACAACTAAAGTACTGTCTTTCCTGGCTCTGCACCCTACCCCAGCTCCTCCTCTTTATTTCTCTCCTCTTTATCCAGCTCCTTCATGTCCATTTCTCCTGAGTTTTCCTGCCCAAGGTGGCTTCTTCTGAGCCATTTCTGTGTGGGGCAGGCTCCTTCCTTTCTTACTCCCACATCTCACCAGTGTCCTTCCATTCCTTAGGAGCCCATTCTCTCTTCTCCAACCCCTGCCACTCCCTTGGTCTAGGCCCCGGTATCTCTCACCTAGATTCTCAACTATCCTACATGCTGCCTTAGAGCAGTCAATCCTCTGGGCAGAGCAGTCCCTATCACCTTCTCATTTAGAATTCTTTTGTGGCTCTCATTGCCACAGGGAGAATCTTAGCACCCGAGCCCCATGCCTAAAACCTCTACAGCCTTGTTTTCCCTCCATCCTTCCCATGTTTATGTATTCTGGCCACACTGGCTGTGATGGTGCCTCCTCTAAGAAATCTGTCCTAATTCTTCCCATTCTCTCCCTCAAGTAAACAGGGTTCCTCTGTACTGACCTGAGCCTGAGTATTAATTGGTCTCAGAGGATCCTTGATGGCTTGTCTCCCTCCCCCAGGTAGAAGAGCCTTGTGTTCATCTTTGGTCTTGGCATATACTGGGTTTACCATTAGTGTTTCTGGAGAGATGAACAAAGGGCCCTCCTCCCCACTGACATACTGCGCTCAGTTGAATGTTCCTAGAGCACCCCATGGTTCTTGAATGAAGCTCTGCAGGAG
Source organism: Equus quagga (assembly GCF_021613505.1). Lineage (NCBI taxonomy): Eukaryota > Metazoa > Chordata > Mammalia > Perissodactyla > Equidae > Equus > Equus quagga. Next base: position 62,201,924 of record NC_060279.1, read on the forward strand.
GACAGGCCAGTGGGCAGGCAGAACAACCTCATCACTGTGGCCCTTTCTGTCCCCAGGCCCCAGTGCAGAGAGCCAGCGGCCATCTAATGCCTACAATGGGGACCTCAACGGGCTCCTGGTCCCAGACCCCCTCTGCTCAGGTGATGGTACTTCAACAAACAAGCCTGGTCTCCGGGCCATGCCACCTATTAATCTGCAGGAAAAGCAGGTCATGTGAGTGTCTGGGAGATGTCAGTGATGATGATGGGGTCTTTGGGGCATCTGCTAGCTGAAGGCATGAGATGGGGGAGAGAGGAGCCTCTGCTGCTTCCCCACTAGATGACCTGGGGTGGAGCACAACCACATTGAGTTTGCACTAGGATGAGGGGCAAGGACATGCTCAGGAGTTTGGCCCGGATCTGAAGTTTGGGCTCCTGGTTTAGCATGGAAGTAAGCCTATTCACAAGGAGGGAGGTAAGCAAGGGGAGCTGTGGGTTTGGGGACCAATGGACCAGGCAGAGCTGGCCATCTGGGATGTGACAGCTTCACCAGAGTAGCTGTATTCTCTTCTCCTCCCAACCCTGCCCATTGAGACTTTGGGTGAACAAGAGTCAAGCTTGTGTACCCCTCCCCCTAGCTGCCTTTCAGGAGACGACAGCTCTACCTGCATCGGGATTTTGGCCAAGGAGGTGGAGATTGTGGCCAGCAGTGACTCTAGCATCTCTAGCAAGGCACGGGGGAGCAACAAGGTGGGCACCAGGATGTTGTGGCATGTATGGTGGAAGGGGGCACACTCAGCCTCTCCCTCTCCCCTCCCATGCTGCCAGTTCCTATGGGGACCATTTGATAGACAGGTAGTGTGCCTCAGTCTCAGGAAGCCAGGGTTGGCTGTCAAGTCTCAGTGGGAGCCTGGTCCCAAGAGTTGTGAATGGGTAGCTGGGCTCACACATGTGGCCTCTGCTGTTCCCAGGGAGGCTGGGGGCCACCTAGGCTCCAGGAAAGCTGTCCCAGCCCTCAGCTTCTATGACCTTCCTCACCCTTGCTTCCCAGGTGAAAATCCAGCCTGTTGCCAAGTATGACTGGGAGCAGAAATACTACTATGGCAACCTGATTGCTGTGTCCAATTCTTTCTTGGCCTATGCCATTCGGGGTGAGTATGGCAGGAGGGAGGAGGGAGATGTGCTAGAAGTCTGAGAGATGCAGATCCAGTGTCAGGCCACTCAGCCCACTCAGAGCTTATGAGTATAATGGAAGACTTGTCTGTGCTGTCTCACCTCTGCCAAACCTTGGGGGCCAAGTGGGAAAACTGAGCTGGAAACTCTAGTGGTATCAGACAGGCAAGTGCAGGGCTTCTCTGCTTCTTCCTCATCCTGGATATTCACTCATGGCCTACCGCTCTCCTGATTCCAGCTGCCAACAATGGCTCAGCAATGGTGCGGGTGATCAGTGTCAGCACTTCAGAGCGGACCCTGCTCAAGGGCTTCACAGGCAGTGTAGCTGATCTCGCCTTTGCACACCTCAACTCCCCACAGCTGGCCTGCCTGGATGAGGCAGGCAACCTGTTTGTGTGGCGCTTGGCTCTGGTTAATGGCAAAATTCAGTATCCTTTCCCGTAGGGTGGGATGGGAGACTGATGAAAGGTGGGCAGAGCTCAGGCTGCCAGACACACGTCATCATCCACCTGTCTAGCCCTTAACGCCCTGCTCAGAGAAGAGATTTTGGTCCATATCCGGCAGCCAGAGGGCACACCACTGAACCACTTCCGTAGGATCATCTGGTGCCCCTTCATCCTCGAGGAGAGTGAGGACTGCTGTGAGGAGGGCAGCCCAACAGTGGCCCTCTTGCATGAGGACCGGGTGAGCGGGCTGGTCCTGGGGGGAGAGGAGAGGACAGAACAACCGTGGTGTGGGCATGGGCTGAATACTCACCTCCCTGTACCCTCCAGGCTGAGGTGTGGGACCTGGACATGCTGCGCTCCAGTCACAACACCTGGCCTGTGGATGTCAGCCAGATCAAGCAGGGCTTCATCGTGGTAAAAGGCCATAGCACGGTAAGCCCACAACTGATTGCCTCCCCTGCCTTCCCCTCTTCTTTATGTCCCACATCTATTCCCCGTACCCATAGTTGCCCAGGCAGCTTTACTGGCACTCTGCCCATGGGGACTCTGAGCACAAAGTGACCCTCACCTGTGCACCTCACACCTAACCGGGCTGCACCTCCCGGATCTCGTCGTCTCTACGACCACCCATTCATTCATTCATTCTTTCACACAAGAGTGTGGATTCACTGTTGGTCAGCCCAGCTTACTACCATCCCCATCTGAGAAGGGCTAGCTCCTACCTCTAGTCAAGTGGCAAAACAAGGCTCTTTGGTTTCTTCCCAGCGCCTAAGTGAAGGAGCCCTCTCCCCTGATGGGACTGTCCTAGCTACCGCAAGCCATGATGGTTTTGTCAAGTTCTGGCAGATCTACATTGAGGGCCAGGATGAGCCAAGGTAAGCCAGGGCCTGAGAGACTGGGACACATTCCCCACCCGCCAGGTAAGGGACCATATCACCCACTCAGGCCCCTCATCTGCCTGCCTGCAGGTGTCTGCATGAGTGGAAGCCACATGATGGGCGACCCCTCTCCTGCCTCCTGTTCTGTGACAACCACAAGAAACAGGACCCTGAGTGAGTGAGTGGGCAGGCAGGCAGGTGGTGGGCTGGATCTTGGGTTCCCAGCAGGGGACCCAGCCAGCCACTCAGTGCCTTACTGCTTTGCAGGGTCCCTTTCTGGAGGTTCCTCATTACTGGCGCTGACCAGAATCGGGAGCTAAAGATGTGGTGCACAGTATCCTGGACCTGCCTGCAGACCATTCGGTAGGCAGGGGTGAGGGGGCTGGGAAGGAGTGGCAGGGTTGGGGATGTGGATGCTTTTCACCCTCTCAGTGTCATTCATCCTGCCTTGCGGCCCCTAGCTTCTCCCCGGATATCTTCAGCTCAGTGAATGTGCCCCCCAGCCTCAAGGTTTGCCTGGATCTCTCAGCAGAATACTTGATTCTCAGCGATGTGCAACGGAAGGTAGGCTGCAGGGGGGCACCCTGGGCAGAGCTGGTATCATCAGGGAGGGCAGGGTGTGTGGCACATCCATAGCCCTCACAGCCTCTGAGCTTAGCTGTGAATGCACTGCCTGTGCAGGTCCTCTATGTGATGGAGCTGCTGCAGAACCAGGAGGAGGGCCGTGCCTGCTTCAGCTCCATCTCTGAGTTCTTGCTCACCCACCCTGTGCTGAGCTTCGGTATCCAGGTTGTGAGTCGCTGCCGGCTGCGGCACACTGAGGTGCTGCCTGCTGAGGAGGAGAATGACAGCCTAGGGGCTGGTGAGCTGCTCAGGGTTGGGGATATATGTTCATATGTAGGGGAGTGCTGAGGCACAGAGGGCCAGGGGCTTAGTTGTCCACACTATCCTTGCAGATGGGACCCACGGAGCCAGTGCCATGGAGTCTGCAGCTGGTGTGCTCATCAAGCTTTTTTGTGTGCATACTAAGTGAGTGTACTGGGGAGATCCATCTGTGCCCTCTCTGTGCCCCTCCCCACTGTACTGACTCTAGCCCCTTGGAGCCCTCTCCTATTCTCCCCTTATCTTCCTGTAGGGCATTGCAGGATGTGCAGATCCGTTTCCAGCCACAGCTGAACCCTGATGTGGTGGCCCCACTCCCCACCCACCCTGCCCATGAGGACTTTGGTGAGTGAGAGGTGAGAGGGAAGTAGGTTAAACTGACTGAGGTCTGAGATGTGACTCAAATGGCAACTTTTTCCCCGTAGCATTTGGAGAGTCTCGGCCTGAACTGGGCTCCGAGAGCCTGGCTTCAGCTGCTCATGGCTCCCAGCCTGACCTCCGACGCATTGTGGAGCTGCCTGCACCTGCTGACTTCCTCAGTCTGAGCAGTGAGACCAAGCCCAAGCTGATGACACCTGACGCCTTCATGACACCTAGCGCCTCCCTGCAGCAGGTGTGCTGGGGGAGGGGTGTGAGGCTCAGGGCAGGGGGCCTGGGAATGCCCCACCCACAGGCCAAAACCCTCATTCTCTGCATCTCCCCAGATCACTGCATCCCCCAGTAGTAGCAGCAGCAGCAGCAGCAGCAGCAGCAGCAGCAGCAGCTCCTCTCTTACAGCTGTGTCTGCCATGAGCAGTACCTCAGCTGTGGACCCCTCCTTGCCCAGGTGAAGTGAGGGTCAGAGTTGGGGGATGGCAGCGGCTGGTTCCAAGTGATGCCAAGCTTTGGGTGCTTACTCCTCAGCCTTCCTGCCACCAGGCCACCTGAGGAGCTGACCTTGAGCCCCAAGCTGCAGCTGGATGGCAGTCTGACAGTGAGCAGCAGCAGTAGCCTGCAGGCAAGCCCACGCAGCCTCCTGCCCGGCCTGATCCCAGGTCCAGCTGACAAATTGACTTCCAAAGGACCTGGGCAGGTGTGTGTATAGGTGTGTGTGAAGTGCAGAGTAGCAGGTATATGGCAGCAGGAAGGTTGGCAGCAGTTTCCTCCCATAGCACCCTGTCTGCTGGTCCTGCTCTGCCTCAGGTGGTCCATGTTTCCCCTGAGGTCATCTCATCCTCCCATATTCCCTGGAAGGCAGCTTCTCAGCCTCTCCATCCCCACTTCCTCTCCTCTTGGGCTGTGGCCATTTTTTACCTGCATCCTTCTTCCCTACTGTCCCATCTCTCATCACTACAAACACCAGTGCCTCATCTCTGTGCTTCCCCTACCCTGCTTCCTACTACCTAAGTCCCCATCTTTGGCCTACCTCAGGTGCCTGCTGCTGCTGCTGCACTATCCCTGGAGCTGCAGGAAGTGGAGCCCCTGGGGCTAACCCAGGCTTCCCCTAGCCGCACTCGCTCGCCGGATGTTATCTCCTCAGCTTCGACTGCCCTGTCCCAGGACATCCCTGAGATTGCATCTGAGGCCCTGTCCCGTGGCTTTGGCTCCTCTGCTCCTGAGGGCCTTGAGCCAGACAGTATGGCTTCAGCTGCCTCAGCACTGCACCTGCTGTCCCCACGGCCCCGACCAGGGCCTGAGCTTGGCTCCCAGCTTGGCCTAGATGGAAGCCCTGGGGATGGGGATCGGCATAGTACCCCTTCACTCCTGGAGGCGGCCTTGACCCAGGAGGCCACAGCCCCTGACAGTCAGGTCTGGCCTACAGCACCAGACATTACTCGTGAGACCTGCAGCAGCCTGGCAGAGAGGTGAGGAGCTTGGGAGGGGGAAAGTGTGCTCATGGTAGGGACTTCAGATAGAGTCATCCACTGCTGAGTCAGCCTGTCTCCCCAGCCCCAGGAATGGCCTCCAGGAAAAGCACAAGAGCCTGGCCTTCCACCGACCACCTTATCACCTGCTGCAGCAACATGACAGCCAGGACGTCAGCGCTGAGCAAAGGTGGGTGCCACCCCACACTGTTCCTCTCACGAGGGTGGGCCAGCAAGTGAGTAGGCACTTATTCCTCTACTTCCCCTTCCCACAGTGACCACGACGATGAGGTAGCCAGCCTTGCCTCTGCTGCAGGGGGCTTTGGCACCAAAGTCCCCACTCCACGGCTGCCTGCCAAGGACTGGAAGACCAAGGGATCCCCTCGGGCCTCACCCAAGCTCAAGAGGAAGGGCAAGAAGGATGATGGGTAGGGGGGTGCTGAGGCTGGGGGGGCGGGGTGGTCCCCAGCCTGCCTGCCTAACATGGCCTGAGGTGCTTCTCACCTATGGCAGGGATTCAGCCATGGGATCTCGGCTCATGGAGCACCAGGTAAGTAAGCAAACACCCTTTCTATTTCTGGGACTCCTCCCTGTAAGGTGGAGAAGGGCTCTGGGCCATTCCCTGGTCTGGTGTGTGGGGATGGGTGGAGCAGGCATCATGTGACTGTTAGTGCTACTGGCAGGTGGCAGAGCTTCCTGAGGACTGGCCAGCATTAATTTGGCAACAGCAGAGAGAGCTGGCAGAGCTGCGGCACAGCCAAGAAGAGCTGCTGCAGCGACTGTGCACCCAACTTGAGGGCCTGCAGAGCACTGTCATGGGCCATGTAGAACGTGCTCTAGAGTCACGACACGAGCAGGAGCGTATCCTTGTGGGTGGTGGCACAGCATGGCGTAGTGGTAGGGGAAGCCACAGCATTCTTGGCCCAGGAAGGGACATGGGATCTCCAGGCCTATTCCTTAGCTACAATGCAGAGCGGCGGCTGGAGCGGGCATTGGCCGAGGGGCAGCAGCGGGGTGGGCAGCTGCAGGAGCAGCTGACACAACAGCTGTCCCAGGCACTGTCTTCAGCTATGGCTGGGCGGTTGGAGCGGAGCATACGAGATGAGATCAAGAAGACGGTACCTCCGTGTGAGTTTTATATGGAGACTTCTTCTGGGAGGACAAGGTGGGAGTGGGGAGGTAACCTGTCAAGTTACCTCTCATGGCTCCACCTCTCCTTCCTCACCTGTCCCAGGTGTCTCTAGGAGTCTGGAGCCCGTGGCAGGCCAACTGAGCAACTCAGTGGCCACCAAGCTCACAGCCGTGGAGGGTAGCATGAAAGAGAATATCTCCAAGCTGCTAAAGTCCAAGGTGCTATTGGGCCCAAGATGAGGGAGGTTGGTGGTTGGTGGGCCTGGTCAGGCCAGCTGGGCTCAGGCTTTCAACTCGGCCCCTCCCTCTACCCCCAGAACTTGACTGATGCCATTGCCCGAGCAGCTGCAGACACATTACAGGGGCCAATGCAGGCTGCCTACCGTGAAGCCTTCCAGAGTGTGGTGCTGCCTGCCTTTGAGAAGAGCTGCCAGGCCATGTTCCAACAGATCAATGATAGCTTCCGACTGGGCACACAGGAATGTGAGTGGAGTCGTATGTCCCACTGTGAGAGGAGCTGTCCCCTTTTCCCTCACTATCCCTCTCATGGCTCCCATGATCACCTCTCAGACTTGCAGCAGCTAGAGAGCCACATGAAGAGCCGGAAGGCACGAGAGCAGGAGGCGCGGGAGCCTGTGTTGGCTCAGCTAAGGGGCCTGGTCAGCACACTGCAAGGTGCCACTGAGCAGATGGCAGCCACTGTGTCCAGCAGTGTTCGGGCTGAGGTGCAGCACCAGTTGCACGTGGCTGTGGGCAGGTATGTGGGCAGGGCACTGGGCAAGGTGTGGGTTTGGAAAGGGCCAGACCAGACTCTGTTTACGTCATCTCTCTCACTTCCCTTTGCAGCCTGCAGGAGTCAATTTTAGCACAAGTCCAACGCATTGTTAAGGGTGAGGTGAGTGTAGCACTCAAGGAGCAGCAGGCTGCCGTCACCTCTAGCATCATGCAGGCCATGCGCTCAGCAGCTGGCACTCCTGTCCCTGCTGCCCACCTCGACTGCCAGGCCCAGCAAGCCCATATTCTGCAGCTGCTGCAGCAGGGCCACCTCAATCAGGCCTTCCAGCAGGTATGTGAGGCGTTAGGCCCAGGTAAGGGTCAGATGTCTCCTGACAAGGCCCACACACTGTTCCACATGGGTACATTCCACTCTACCCATCAGGCTCTGCGCAGTCTGGCACTAGTGGAGAGTTCTTAGTTCTCTTTGGCCTCCAGGCCATTTCCCCTGCTTTTCCCTTTCCCTGGACCCCTTTCTTCCTCCCTCAACCCTCCTTGCTTCATGACCATCCTCAGGAAATGTTTCTTGATCCCCTAGAGTAGTAACACAACCCTACAGTGCTCTCTCTGGACCCCTTAGTACCTTACTCTGTGGTCATCCCCTCTCAGGCCACACAGCCCAGACAAGCAGCCATTCTATCCTGACATTAGCTATAAAATGCTATTCTCTACCCAGGCCCTGACAGCTGCTGACCTGAACCTGGTGCTTTACGTGTGTGAAACTGTGGATCCAGGCCAGGTTTTTGGGCAGCCACCCTGCCCACTCTCCCAGCCCGTGCTCCTTTCTCTCATCCAGCAGCTGGCCTCTGACCTTGGCACTCGAACTGACCTCAAGCTCAGGTGAGTAGGCATAGGCAGGGACCAGGAGGCCAGGACACAGGACGGGGTGAAGGTGGGGGAGCAGTTCAAAGCAGAGACTTCCACTCCTGCCTGACTCACTTCCCTAGTTTACCCTACCAATCCCCTTTGCCCCCACCCATCTCAGGCTTGGCCTCCCTTGACCCTCTGGGCTTCAGTGCCACCAGGGGGCGCTCCCGTCCTCTGGAACCCACCGGTAGCGTGTCCCTTTCCTCCACCTGCAGCTACCTGGAAGAGGCTGTGATGCACCTGGACCACAGCGACCCCATCACTCGGGACCACATGGGCTCCGTCATGGCCCAGGTGCGCCAGAAGCTCTTCCAGTTTCTGCAGGCTGAGCCACATAACTCACTTGGCAAAGCGGCCCGGCGTCTCAGCCTCATGCTGCATGGCCTTGTGACCCCCAGCCTCCCTTAGCTAAGCCTGCCTTTCCCAGAGGTGGGATGGCACTGGAGGCCAGCAGACAGGCTTAGGCCAAAGCAGGGTCATGTCTGCCTTTTACCTGCTCAGGCTCCGACCTCTGGGATATTTGAGGGGGGCAGCATTGGCTGTGGTCTACAGGTTGTGGTAGCCAGCAGGCTTAGGCTGGGCCCAGGGTGGGTATTGTGCCTTCTTGGGTTCTGCCATGCCTGGAGCATGACCCTGAGATTGTGACACCGCTTGAGGTTGAATTTTCCATGTTCCTTTTTACCTCCAATTTGGATCTTTTTGTTTTTGAAAAACATTGAGAAATTCAATTAAATGCTTTTGGAATAAAATCGAGTAAATGTGTGCTTTTGGTGTGTCTTTGGTGTGACTTTAATTGCTCTCTGTTCCCTGCCTCCTCTCTTCTCCCTGTGTGGAGCTCTGTCTAGGCCAACCTGCCCCAGGGGCCTGGACACCCACCCTCATCTGCACAACTGCCTTCCCAGATCTCTCCTCTCCATTTTCTCGGGCAAGGGCCGTGGGGGTCAGCTCGTCATTGCTGGCTGCCCTGGGCTCTTCTTTCTGGGGTCCCTCCACTCTCTTGCCAATCTGGGTATTGGGGGCGGGGCCAAGGGCTTGCTTTGAAGCCCCGCCTCGGGCTCCTATCCAATCACAGCCCCTCCTTCTGGAGGCTGGGCCGAAGGGTTACACTCCAAGCTGCGAGCTCTGGCACTAGGCTCTCAGCTGGAGATGATGTGCTGCTGCTGCTGCTGCTGCTGCTGTCGCCACCACCAGCAACCGCCCCGTGTGCTGGGGCTGCTGCTGCTGCTGCTGCTGCCGCCACCACTCGGTGAGTAGAGGTGTGCTGAATCTGGCCCGGGCTGCACACCCTCTCGCCAGACTGGGTATACGACGTCGGGAGCTGAGGCACAGCCTTCCTGAGTGCTGGGAGCCAGGGTAAAGAGAAGGTACCAGGCCTCCAGGGAGGGGTTAATGTGTGCCAGTGACTTAAGGATGGTAAGTGAGGGGGGCATGAACTGAGCCCTAGTTGCGGGGGAAGGACCCTGAAATTCTGCAGCCCCCATTCTGATAAAGGGAGATGTGCCCCCTCGCTGGACTCCTAGACCAGCTGTGGGATCCCCGAGGTCCTCTGTTAGGATCTGGCCTGGATCTCGACCCTGTCTATCCTGCCCTATTCATCCCAAAACACTTTTCTTTAGGAAGGGGATAGGAAGGCCAAGCAAAGCTTGTGCAGGCTGCAGAGAGACTGGAGATGCCAGGGGCCCCATGGCCCCAGACCCTGCCTCTGCTTCACCGTATCCTGACTCCTTCACTTGGACCTTCCCTACCTGGGGCTCCAGAAGCTGGGAGAAAGAGTGCATCCCTGGGAGTGACACTCCCACCCCCCGACCCCTGCACGTATCATGTTGGGGGCCCTCCTAGAAGGGAGCTGAAGCAGGTGATCCCCAGACATGCCCCTTAATTCCCTGGGGTGCCACTTTCACGCTGAGTCATGTCCCCAGAGCGCACCCAGGTAAAGAAGCCCCTGGGGTTTGGGGGGTGGACCCAGCTCATCCAATCAACCATTCTCCATCCCCACCCCCAGACCTTGTATCTCCCCTGGCAGCAGCCACAGCGGGCCCAGGCCGCTGTGACACCATATACCAGGGCTTTGCCGAGTGTCTCATCCGCTTAGGGGACGGCATGGGCCACGGAGGCAAGTTGGAGACCGTCTGCAGGTATGGGCAGGTTACAGGTGCCAGGGACCTTAACCTCTTCCTTCCCATTCCAAAGCCTCGTCACCCCACCTAATTCCCCTAACCCTACGCCCTTAACAGATCTTGGAATGACTTCCACACCTGCGCCTGGAGAGTCCTGTCGGCCTGTCCGGAGGAGGCAGCTGCTGTGTGGGAGTCACTACAGCAAGAAGCTCGCCGGGCCCCAAACCCAGATAACTTGCATGCTCTGTGCGGTGCCCCTGTGCATGTCCAGGAGCGTGGCGTGGGCCCAGAGACCAACCACGAGACACTGCGGGCCACAGCACCCGTGCCCACCCCGACGCCCACCCCCGCGCTCTTGGCCACTGCTCTGGCGCTCACCTGCCTCTTGGGGTCTCTGGCCTAGCCAGCGGGTTGGGTAGCTGCGCGTCTGCCTCCAGCCCTGCTCTGGCAGTTACCGTCGGGGCTCTGCGGAGCGTGCTCAGCTTTCATTAAAGGTATTTATATTTGTGCTAAGCTCCTTCTTTTCTTCCTGTGGCCCCTTGGCTGGGGTGGAGGCCTCCAAAAGCTGATCCCCAAGACAGGATGTGCGGGGCTGAAGTCCGCCCCGAAGGACTCAATCTTTCTCCTTACAAACACTCATTTCCCAGGGGTGGCGCTGAGCTTTCCATTGCGTTCAGGTCCTGAGATCTGCTAGAATACACAGCTTTTCTCTGTCCTCCCGGGCTGACACTCCTAGCCCTGCCTGCTCCTCCTATCTTGGTCCATACGGGCTCTGTGAGGTGGTGGTGCATTGTGCTCCCACCACCCAGCCAGTCCGCCCCCATCCCCAGGTTCTTCCAGCTTCCAGGCTCCTGACCATCTCACCTCCTCCTTCCTCTGCTGTACTACCACCTTAGCCTTCAAGACACAGCTCAAACTAAGTGCTCTGTCCTCTCCCTCTCTGGTCCATCTGAGGGGAGCCTGTTGCAGAAGGTGGGGAGCTTCTACTTGAGGGGAGTCTAAATTCAGGTTCCTGAGGTGACCTGGAGCTGCAGAAACTGGGCTCACAATGAGGGTTCCTCTGGCCTCTGCTCTTCACAAGCTTGTTCTTTGAAAAGAGGTGTGCAGTGTGGAGTCAAAACAATCCCAGAAGGTGTTCTGGAAGCCTGGAATGAGTCTGTGGTGTGAGGAGCCCCTGCTCATCCTGAAGGAGAGGAAGAGCAAGAACCAGCATGGGCAGAATCCTGAGGGAAGGAGGAGGCCTGAGAGAGGATGAGATCCTCTTTTGACCTGTCTTCTACCACCACCACGAGGACCGTGTTCCAAGCCACCACTCCACAACTTGTGTGGGCACTGCCACAGCCTCTTCACCGGCTTCTACTCTCACTTCCTCCACTTTATTCTCCATTTTCTAAATTGAAAAACTGCTCTTGGTGTTAAGCTCCTTCTCATTGTCTACAAGGCCCTACATAAGCCAGGTCTGCCCACAGTTTATTCAGTCCAGTCCTGCAACTCACCTCCATAGCAGCACAGAGGAGTGACCTACCTCCCCAAGTAGGTCCTTGGAGTCAGGGGAGCCTTCAGAGAAGGAGAGTGGTGTGGTAGGGGGTGATAGAGGTAAGGATGAGAAACTTATAAGTGGTGGAGGAGAGGTGGGGCTGAGTTGGAAATGGCTTTACAAGAGGGGCCCAAAGGAATCAGTTGGGAGGGAGGGTGGGGTGGGAGTCCAATAGCTAGGCAGGCCAGGTTGACACTAAAGCTCATGCTGGGAAGCTGCTGCCCATAAGACAGAATGAGGCCTGATAGGACCCTTGCTTAGGCTCCAGAGGCCTCCACCCACATGTGTAGGAGCCCTGCTTCATCCATGCTTCCCAAATACCCTCCCATTCTGGTTAGCTCAGATGCCTCAGTTAACTCCTGTTCTGCCCTATCTTTGCTCCTGTGCTTCCTTCACTTGTACTTTTATCCCCACTTCTCTCTGCCAATCAGTGATTACTCATCTTCTCACATCACTGAAAGAGAAAATTCAGGAAAAAACCCTCCTAGACCTGCCCCCCTTTGACCAGCAGAATTTTCCAGAAGGAAAGGCAAGCCTTTTATTCCTCTGGGTCTTTGTACATCTATTCGCTGTGCTCAGAGTACCCTTCCTTAATTCCTCCTGGTGAGCTCCTACTTCTTGTTCAGTGTCACCTCCTCCAGGAAATATTCCCTAACCTGACTCCAAGCTGAATCAGAAGCCTCCTACAGGTCCCACAGCTCCTGGGCTCCTTCTGTCTCAATACTGATAGCACTGGCTTGTTACTTTCTGGGTCTGAGTCAGAATTCCCCACTGTGAACTCTCTAAAGGGCCTCTTTGTGTCTCTAGTACCCAACCTTGGGCTGGGTATAAAGAGTACACTTGTGGGAGTGTGTGGAATGAAAGACGGAATCTCTAAATCAAGCATAGGAAGTGTTACAGTCAGCAAGAGCATGGACTGAGAATGACCCCAGTGTAGAGGATGCATCATCTAGGGGCATCCCCCTTACCCTGGGCATACTGTTGGGAAGGATGGTGCTGGGGTTCCAGACCCGCAAAGTCTTCTCAGAGCCACTCTTGGTAGCTGCTCCTGGTGGCCTGCTTCCAGGAGCAGGGGCCCAACTGCTCTGGCCAGCCATCAGGGGGATTACCATCCGCCTGCTGTGACCTACTTCCCTCTGGTTTTTGCTCCCTAAATCCTTGCTCTTCCCCAGAATTGAATGACCTGGAGTGTGTGCATAGGGGTGGGGGTGGGGATAGAATCTGCTCTCTGGTCAGGGGCTTAAGAGCTTTGTGTGTTTTATCCCAGAGCTGGAGGAGAGGGGTGGGCTGATAGCCAAACTGACTGGGCCCTGGACACAGCTGCTGAGGCCAGAGCATCATGGTGTTTCTCACATTTGCAGCTCTGAGGACACAGAATAGCTTTAATTAATTAATTAATTAATTTTTTGAGAAAGATTAGCCCTGAGCTAACGTCTGCCGCCAATCCTCCCCTTTTTGCTGAGGAAGACTGGCCCTAAGCTAACATCCGTGCTCACCTTCCTCTACTTTATATGTGGGACACTTGCCACAGCATGGCTTGCCAAGCAGTGCCGTGTCCACACCCAGGATCCAAAGTGGTGAACGCCAGGCCACCGAAGTGGAAGGTGCGAACTTAACTGCTGTGCCATTGGGCTGGGCTGGCCCACAGAATAGCTTTTTTCCCCCCTGCTTTTTCTCCCCAAATCCCCCCAGTACATAGTTGTATATATTTTGTTTTAGTTGTGGGTCCTTCTAGTTGTGGCATGTGGGACGCTGCCTCAGCATGGCCTGACGAATGGTGCCATGTTCATGCCCAGAATCTGAACCAGCGAAATCCTGGGCCGCCAAAGCAGAGCATGAGAACTTAACCACTTGAACTTAACCACTCAGCCACAGGGCCGGCCCCCAGAATAGCTTATTGTTCAGGGCAGAGCCTGGGGGCTGTATGTCCTGAGCCCAGTCCCCTCTGCATCAACATATCTCTTCACCTCAGGGCCTCATGTTCTTCACCAGAGCAGAGACCAACACTTGCCCCTAGCAAGGGCTCGATAAATATTTGCTAAATTAATTTGCTGAATGTCTGTAAAATGGGAACGTTGTGTGGATTTCTAAGCCCCAGCAACCCTGGAATTCTATATTACTTTTAACCCCCACAACAACTCTGTGGGTTCAGGATTATAATCCCCATTATACAAATAAGAAAAATGAAGCTTAAAGAGGGGAGTTCACATATCTGTGGAAATGTCAGAGCTGGCATGTGATCCCAAGTTTGTTTGGCCCCAAAGTCCATGCCGTTAATCATCACACTGGACTTTTGGAAGCTATTTTTAAAATTTTTCCTTTTTCAATAAAATTTTTTTTTTCTGCTTTATCTCCCCAAACCCCCCCTGTACACAGTTGTATATCTTAGTTGCAGGTCCTACTAGTTGTGAGATGTGGGATGCCACCTCAACGCGGCCTGATGAGCAGTGCCATGTCTGCGCCCAGGATCCGAACCCTGGGCCACCGCAGCAGAGAGCGCGAACTTAACCACTCGGCCACGGAGCCGGCCTCTCAATAAAAATTTTTTTTAAAGATTTTATTTTTTTATTTTTCCTTCTTCTCCCCAAAGCGCCCCCCCGTACATCGTTTCGTATTTTATTTGTGGGTCCTTCTAGTTGTGGCATGTGGGACGCCGCCTCAGCATGGCCTGATGAGTGGTGCCATCTCCACGCCCAAGATCGGAACCGGCAAAACCCTGGGCCGCTGAAGCGGAGCACACGAACTTAACTACTTGGCCACCGGGCTGGCCCCACAATTAAATTTTTAATGATTCCCTAGTAAATAAAAGACAAATGATGTTTTATTGGTGTTAACTTATTTTTAGGTTTATAGTATAACATTAGCTTATACAAAGACAGTCCCATGTTTGATGTAACTGCTTAATAAAGATTTGTTGAATAAATGAACAGACAAATGAGGAAGATGGATGGAGGTTACAATCCCTTTATTACCTGTGGCATCTATTTTTTTCCCCTGCAATTTGGGTTGATTTTAACTAATGAGATAATTCTGATCCCATAGAGAAGTCATTGTGAACGGTATCAAGTTGTTTTGTTTTGTTTTTGACGAAGATTGGCCTGAGCTAACATCTGCCGCCAATCTTCCTCTTTTTGTGGAAGAAGACTGGCCCTGAGCTAACACCTGTGCCCATCTTCCTCTACGTTATATGTGGGACTCCTGCCACAGAATGGCTTGCCAATCAGTGCCATGTCTGTAACCGGGATCCAAACTGGCGAACCTCAGGCCACTGAAGCGGAAGGTGCGAACTTAACCACTGCACCACCCGGCTGGCCCAATTTTTTTAAAAAAATATTTTATTTCCTTCTTCTCCCCAAAGCCCCTCAGTACATAGTTGTATATTCTAGTCGTAGTTCCTTCTAGTTGTTGATGTGGGATGCCGCTTCAGCATGGCTTGAGGAAAGGTGCTAGGTCCGCGCCCAGGATCCAAACCAGCGAAACCATGGGCAGCGGAAACGGAGCACGGGAACTTAACCACTCCGCCACTGGGCTGGCCCCGTCGATCTTTTTTGTTTTTAAATCCACTTGCTTTGCAGTACCAGATACACTTAAATTCAATAACAACAAAAAAAATTAAAACAAACAGAAAAACCGTTACTCTGAAGTTGGCCCAAGACTGGATTCACCAACCCTCAAATTAACATTTGCAACTCCTCTGTGATGGAGGGCAAATTTAACACATCCGAGTGTCTGAATTATTTTAATTGCAGTTTTCTAAAACAGATTTGCTAATGAAATTCAAATCGATCTTTTGAGGAGTTTCAGAGGCACTTCCAGAAACCCCCGTTGAAACGCAATGCGTCCCCAACCTCATAACAAAGCGCCCTCTCCTCTAACCAAAACTTAAGACCTTCTTCCGACTTCCCGCGGTCCCCCCCTTTTTTCAGCACAGCTCCCTCCCGGCGAGCACTATGCGGCTACTTCGAGCCACAGATAGACTCACCCCCACAGGGAGAGAGCCCTTCTCCTCCCGAAGGCGTTGATTGGCAGGCCACGAGAGGAGCGCCGCCAATCGCGTAGCCTGACCTTCCCGGGGGTCCGCCCCCGTCTCACCTCTTAGGAGGCCCGGGTTTGTTTTGGCGTCTAGCGCGCGCTGTGATGACGTCGGGGCCCGGACGCTTGAGGATGGCGGCGGCGGCGGCGGCTGCTGTGGCCGCGGCCCGGAGAGGGTCAGCGCAGCCGCGGAGACGCCGAAGAGCCCGCCGCCCCGGCGAGGTGAGGCGGCCCGGCCCAGGGCGACGGCCTGACGGGCGGGAGGGGCTGACGAGCTGCGGCCACGGTCGCTTCGTGGCACACCGGGCCTGTCCTTGCCCAGCGCAGAGCCCTAGGCCCGTGCCCGGTGTGCCACGGCCTACGGGGCTGAGGAGCAGGCCAAGCGATGTCTGCTTAGGGACCCCGGTGTCTGAGGCTGGACTGGCCTCGAAACGTGCTGCTGCGCTGGGTAGCCCGTCTTTGGGGTCGTGTGGGCCTGGTGGACGTGGTCAGCTTCCCTGCCTGCTGTTTAGCCAGCCGGCATCGGTCAGGGTGTACTAACCTGGTTGTCCTCACTGCCTTCTCGAGTCCAGCACCTACTCCACACTCCTCCTTCTCAACTGAACGCCAGAGGCCAGCGGGGCAGCTGGTCGCTTCCTTGTTTAGGCTGGGAAAAAGGAGTCCTGAGTCCAGCCGGGTTGTCTGCTCCGCAAGCCAGTCATCCCTCTGCTTACAAGGGGAAGCCCAACTCCCCACACTCATTCCCTCTAAATGAAGTTGCCGAAGAGAGAATTCCCACCTGAAAATCTGAATAAGTCCTTCACTGCCTAAAACCGGCTCCTTGGTGCCTATAGGATAAAGGCCAAACTTCTTAGGAAGGCATTCAGGGCTCTTCATAATCTGGTAGGGGCCAAACCCTGAGGTTAACACTTGGGCACTTCTGCCTTCTGTGTACATAGTTTGTTGTTGGGGCGTGAACCTGCTGTTAGCTCTGTGGTTTAATAACCTTGTGCTTTAGATATAAAATTTTCTTATTTTGTAATATTCTTATTTCCCACCACCCCCACCTCCACACACCAGTATGGAAAATTTACATCTGTCCTTTGAAGTCCACCTTAGGTTTCATTTCCTTGGAAAAGTCTCCTTTGCTTCACATGTAACCACTGACTCTCTCTACTTTTGTTTATGTGACTACTGTTAAGTATATCCTGTTGTGTCACATGGTGGTGGGTCTGGGGATTGTGTCTCACTTCTGTCTGCGTCTGAGTGTCTGGCTCTGTGCTTGGCATAAAGTACGAGCTGAATCGAGTGGGATAGGTTGCTGGTTTAAGAATGGATATAGATTCAGCTCTATTACTGAGCACCTACCTGTCAGGGACCAGGGTCTGAGAGGAGCTCAGCAAACGTATCTTGTGTTTGCACATGCACATATATGCATGTGGTAGGTGGCGCAGCCTTGTTAACCTTGATGGTCTAAAATCTCTTGGGGTAGTTTGTCAGGATACAATTCAAGATTCTCACTCTCGGAGATTTTGATTCAGAAGATTTGGAATCTGGTAGGAATCTGTATTTTGAAAGAACTCCCCAGGTGATTTCACTGGGGAGTGCTCCCTTGATGAAGATCTTTGTCATTGCCCCAGGAAACTGCTGTGTCATCTTCTTTGTCCAGTGGGAAGGGCTAGGCTGTGTCTTGTGCCACTCCTGTTGCAGTCTCATTGCCCATACCTTGGGGAGGCAGTACGATTTGGTGATTAGAAGTATGGGCGTTGGAGTCAGAAAGACGGGTTCAGTTCTTGGCTTTTATGAGATTTTGAGGCTCTTTGAGTCCTAGTTTGCTTATTCCAAAATAGGAGTAATCATACCTACTTTGTGTGGTTTAAGACGCTTAGCACAGCTGGAACTCAGGAAATGGAAGCTGCTGTTGTAACGAATGGCTGTTCTTCCCAGAGTGTGTCCTTTGTCAAAAGTAGATGTCATCTTAGTAAGCCTGTTTGATCTTCAAGCCTCATGTAGGAAGCTTCCTTGTGTTACGTGATTTCCTTGAAATCATTTCTTATCATTTGAGAAAGCTCTGACAAAACTGTGCTTCTACTCAGGGCAGTTGCAGTTGGCCATTCCCCTGGAAGAGATTTGGAATGCTGACTCAGTAGAGGCTGCACTTGCTGAATAAGCACATCATTCATGTCTAATTGCTGTTCCTGCTCTTGTTAAGTTGTATGAATGAGCTATAGAAAGTGCAGCTTTCAGGAAAGCTGTTTGCCTCTGACACTGAGCTAGAGTTGTGCCTTACCTGCAATAGACTACCCCTGCAGATCTTAGTCTCTGTGGAATCTAAAGAAGTACTGGAGTTCTCTATCAGTCATGAGTTCATAGTCAAATGAGTGAGACTTTGGTTTGGCCTTTTTTTCTTTGAGGAAGATTAGCCCTGACCTAACATCTGCTGCCAATCCTCCTCTTTTTGCTGAGGAAGACTGGCCCTGAGCTAACATCCGTGCCCATCTTCCTCTCCTTTATATGTGGGATGCCTACCACAGCATGGCTTGCCAAGCGGCGCCACGTCTGCACCCGGGATCTGAACCGGTGAACCCCAGGCCACTGAAGTGGAACGTGTGGACTTAACCGCTGCGCCACTGGGCCAGCCTAGTTTGGCCTTTTAATTTATAAATGTGAGCATGTTATATGGGCAACTTTGACCCACTTCAGAGCTTCCCAACTGTATGATGTGAGTGGTCTAGAGGTGTGCCAAAGTATTGACTCTTAAGCTTCAATACTTAGGGGACATACTGAGAACAGCTGTTTCCATTGACCCCAGGGTGCACACAGAAAAATTTGAGAAGTACAACCCTGAAAGAAGGGAAGCAATTCTGCTTGTTGAGAGCTGGAGAGAGACTTATTTATTTGAACTCCGTCTCCTTCCAAGAATCTTACTCAGTGAGTATTAAGCTGATTTGTGTTGGCTAGGCCATCACTGAGCTAATTCTCGGTACAGCCCTCTGTTGCCATGGTGTCTAATGTGATGCTAAAGTAGAAAAATGTGGTGTTTTCATTTGCTGGGGGAAAATTATCTCAGAGGGACCCCTTCCAGGCTGCCACCCTTGAAGTGACTGCCCAGGGCATCATAAGTGTAATGGATCAAGGAACTCTGGGTATGGAACCATCTGGACTGTAACTTCCCTGAGAGCAGAGACCATGGCAGCCTTCTTTTTGTCTGTCATAGTCCCTGGCAGAGTTTCTGGCCCACAGCAGGAGTTCAGTAAATATTTGTGGGTTGAACTTTGGGTTTTTGGAAGAAGAACCCCAGGTACATTGCCAGAGTCTATATTTCTGATGATGGGATGGACAGTGGGTGGAATGTCTTCGATGGAGTTGGGGTCACAATAAAATGAGGAGGACACGGCAAACTTTTGAACTTCTCTCCCTCTCTCAGCCCTAAGGCAGGAGTCTCTGCCCACTAATTATTACCATGTAGAGTAGTAGTGCCTAGCTGGAGTGCTTGAGAAGTGGGGTCCCAAGTTAGTATATTCTAAAAAGAAGTCATAACAATTTTTATTATGAAATAATATTAAAATTTAAAACAGGGCTGGCCCCATGGCTGAGTGTTTGTTCACACGCTCCTTTCGGCAGCCCAGAGTTTCGCTGGTTTGGATCCTGGACGCTAGTATGGCACAGCTCATCAAGTCATGCTGAGGCGGCGTCCCACATAACACAACGAGAGGCACTCAGAACTAGAGTATACAACTATGTACTGGGGACTTTGGGGAGAAGGAGAAGAAAAGAAGATTGGCAACAGATGTTAGCTCAGGTGCCAGTCTTTAAAAAGAAAAGGTAAAACATTACAGGAGTGAATAATTCACAGTGTCTTTTGATACAAACTATAATAATTTGGTGTATATTGCTCCAGCTTTTTTTTCCTTATGCAATACTAGTCTGTACATTTCTACAATATATATTTTTGTTAACTTTAAAAATGTAATAGGTGGTGATGATTTTAAGTATAGCAACAGCACAGAAGTATGTAAAGTGAGAAGTAAAAATCCCCTTCCTTCCTTCTCCCTGTTTCCTTCACATTCCCATACTCTAGAGGCAATCACTGTCAACACTTTCTCCTCTACCCTTCCATTATATTTTTTTCCATATATATGTCGATAACTTTTTTTAATCCCTCGTTGGACATATGCTTTACATATTATTTTAAATTACTTAATACATCACAAACATGGTTCGCCGGTTCGGATCCCGGGTGCAGACATGGCGCCACTTGGCAAGCCATGCTGTGGTAGGCATCCCACATATAAAGTAGAGGAAGATGGGCACGGATGTTAGCTCAGGGCCAGTCTTCCTGGCATGAAGCCACTCAATAAAATTAAGTGACTGGTATCTTTTTCTTTTTTGTCAATATATATGGATTTACCTCATTCTTTTCACCAGAGCATTCCATTATATGAATATATGTTTTTTAGTTATTCCGTTATGGATGGATATTTAGGTTTTTTCATTTTTCCATTATTATAAAGAATGCTGCCATGAACTTTCTTGTACAAATATATCTTTGCATACTTGTGGAAGTGATTTCGTAGTATTATTCCTGAAAATGAAGTTGCTGGGTCCTATGTCTGTTTCCCTGTTTCAGAAAGCAGAATCATGGTTCTCCCTAAGGTTGCAGAGGTCCTTGTTCTGGAGTTTTGGTCTAAAGTGACAGGCTGCTTTGCCTGGTATCTCTGCTTGCCTCATGATGGTTAGACGTGCTGTTTAGCAGTTATTTATTTCTGGGATTACTGAGAGATTACTACCTACGTCATTTTATAGACTTTCAAAGCATGGGAGCAGAATATAGAAATCTTTGCAGGAGAAAGGTTGTGGAACTTTGCTGTGAAGAAAAATCTTAGGGGGTGTTATTGGAGAGGGCTGGATGCCGGTGGGCCCCTGTCTGGGAGACATCCACAGACTTAGCTTCTGTGGCCAGGAAATTGCTTCAGGATCCATTTTTGCCTTCTGCTCCTAGGCCTCTGGCTTCCCCCACAGATGGAGTCATGTCTGGCAGCTTGTGGACAAACTTGCTTTGGAGTTCAGATAATAATCTGTATGACCCAAACAGACCTGAGAACTCTGGCTTCCTTTATTGTTGAGGACGTTTACACAGGCTCCCAGAGAGCATGGCTCTGGTTTAACCACCAATTGGGCGTCTTCCTGCCACTTGAAAATTTCTGAGGTTTTGGGATTGTTGCCTCATAGCAAAAAGAAGTCAGAGAGCCAGACCGCCTTTCATTCATTGTTAACAAATACTGAATGCCTGCTCTGATCTCAGCAGTTTGCTGGGTGCCAGAGAGTTCTGGAAACCTGAGAAGTGGCCCCTTTCCTCAAAGAGATGACGGCTCTAGTGAGCAAAGGCAATCTAGAGTACAGCAGTGAGCAGCATGACCCAGATTATACTTGGAATGGAAGTTTCATAAGACAGTCCCTTCAGAGAAGGTCCTCAGTAAAGGTTTGTTGATTCACCAGCTGAGTGGTGTGAGGAAGGATTGAAGCCTTGACCAGATGACCCTGAGCTGAGCCCATTTCTGTCGAGTGTTAGGACAGTTGTGCTGAGTGCTCACATCCATTGCCACACTCTCCGATGCACTTGACTTCCTTGAGGAGTGCTTTGGATCAGGGTGGCAGTTGAGGGCGTAGAGGCCTAGTACTTTCGGCAAGATGTGTAAAGATTGGTGTCATGAAAGGGAATAGTGACTGTGATAGCTGACGTAGTGTGACCCTCCTGGGAGGTTTCTTCTTGAGGCTTTCCTCACTCACGGTCACCCACCCGTACCCCTACCCTGGTCACTGTGCTGGGGACATACACAAGAGAGCTGGGGGCAGGAGAACACTCTGCCCTTCTCTCCAGGTTTTGCCAGCTGCCTCCCTTGTCCCTGTGTGTGCCTTTTCACTTGACCACTACGAAAGAGAATTTAACAGATGTGCTTGGAGTGTGGAGCAGCTGTGATCACCTGGAGGTGATCGACTGTTTTCCCTCCCAGAGCTGGCACCCTTTCTCCTCCACTCTTGCTCTGTAATTGGGAAGGTGGAGCATCAGCCCATCTTTGAAGAGTTTCTAATTGGAACAAATGTGAGAGAACCTATGTCCCAGGAAGGAAGAAGGAGGGTTGGAGAAGGCTAATCCTTGGCTCTCTTACTGCTGACTTGAGATCTTCGTGCAGGCTGTGTTTAAAGTGAAAAGTCAGGCCTTTTCTTTTGTAAACCTTAGTTTTTCTCATCTGGATGAGACTAGGTATGCACATTTAAACAAAAAGAGCCAGCGTATGCCTGAAGACAGTTATTTATTTTGTGGATCTAGAGTTCTACCTCCTCACCAGGAAGAAATGACATCTGAAAGGCTGTGCTAGGTCACCCATGTGGTTTATCTTCTCTCTGAATGGTGGTAGACTTACCATGATCGTGGAGATTAGGGGGCCCGTCTTCTGCCTCAGGAATCCTGGCTCAAAAGGTAACCATTTTCTGAGCTGCAGCCCTTTACTTCCTTGAGGTCTTGTGTTTTCCCTGAGGGAAAAGATGAGTCTGCAAAATTCCAAAGTCGACAGTTCTAATCTTTGGCCTTTGTGAAAAGGAACCTTGTTTCTAAATGCCTTTGTTTAAACATTATTTCCTAAGCTGCTATGTTGGATCTCCTGGACATATGGGTGAGAACTGCAGCAAATCCTGAAGAGCTTTGTGTTGGCGGAGGAATCTTTTCTTCTCCTGTGAGGAAAGATAAACCTTATTCTGCTGAGAGTCATATTGACATACTGATTAAAACCTGAGCCCTTAATCTGTGGTCTCCAAATTCCTCTTTTTTATCTGATGGATTGGTAATCAAGGTCTTGGGTATGTTTCAGTGATGAGCTTGTTCCTTGAAAGTGTTGGCTACATTGGTCAGAATCACCATCTCAAATTCAGGCCCTGGAGTTGCTGGAATCTGATGGCCTCTGAGGGCTCTCTGTGGCCCCAAATGTACTGCAGGAAAATGTGCCTGTGTCCCCCTCTGCTGCTTTTGATGGGATTTTCTGCCAGCTTTGCAAGGGGGTGAGAGTGGGTGTAGATGTTACCCCTTGGCCCCAAGCACCACCCTTGGACAGCCATGGAATCTCTCATCCTGACTCATTTCCAGTGTCTGATTCTACATCAAGCAACCTGTGGTACATGTCACTTGGCTGTTCCACATACACTGCAGCCCTTCCAAAACTGAAATCTTCCCACTGCTTCCCAAACCTGTCCCTGCTGCACTGTACTCCTGATCCTTTTGCCCAGGAGCCTGAGCGAGGGACTAGAGTGATGCCTTAACTCCTCCCTTTCACCCCTTATGTCTAGCTTCCAGTCCCTATCAGTTCTCCTGCTGACATCTCTCCATTCCATCCTGTTGCCTGGGCCACCAGCCTCCTCACTGACCCTTTTAGTCCACTTTGACCTTCCTTCAGTTTAGCCTCACACTTCTTTCTGAACACAGATTGGTCACCTCTTTTTCTTTGTAAACCCTTTGGTGGCTTCCTGTCACCTCCCAGGAAGGTCCTGGCTCCTCACCATAATTTGTGCTGCTCTCCACAACCTGGTTCCTGCTGACCTTCCAAAACTTCAGCCCTCTCAATCCTGTCTTCGTACTGCCAAACTGCCCATTCCCAGGCTCAGGGTGTAACTCTGGACCTCTGGGCCTTTGAGTGTGCTATTCTCTCTGCCTGAAACACCATCCCCACTTTTCCTCACCTGACTCATTCTTAGTTCAAGTTCAGCGTGGGTGTTACCTCTTCCAGGAAGCTTTCCCTAACCCCTGCGTCACTCTACACGTAGCTACTGTTGTTTCTCAAGCCTAACATTTACTGTGCTATATTGAAATGGTCTATTTTTATGCTTTTCTCTTCATTTAGACTGTGAGTTTATTAACCATGTTTTGCTTGGTTTTGGTGTGTTAAAATATAACCTGCATTGGATGTATCCCTAGTAGATGTTCAATAAATGTTTGATCTGAATTGATCATTTTACCTCCAATTCTGTATGTCATACTTCATAGGAAATTCTCAGCTCCCTTCTGTCACCCATGGGGCCCTCTGATAGACTTAGAGAAGGGCAGCCTGGGGAGAAGTGACGTCTGGAAAGCAGTACTTAAGCACTTCACCTTGTCCAGGGCCCCACCAGCCACAGGATATTAATGGTTAGAACATCTCTGTCTGGGAAACAAATGGGGAAGCCTCCTGGATCCTCATCCCAAGGAAGCAGAATGTCCCAGTCCACAGCCTGAGTCATATCTGGATGAAGCTGCTGGTGTCTTCTCTGAGCTCAAGGCCTCCTCTGCCTCTTGACTGAAGCCCAGGCTAGCTTGGTGGCTACCTGGTGGCAGTGTGCTAAGGCTTGTGCTCCCAAATTCACTGGGAATGATTGCAGCCAGCTCTGGGACTTATGTGTCATTTCAGCCATCCATATGGTGAACTAGGGAAGTGAGAGACCCTGGAACAGGATATTAAACTGCCAGAGTGAAGCTGGTGCATTAGCAAAGTAGTAGGAGCCATCCAGGAAAGAGTGAGGTTAGAGCAGAGACCCAGGGCCGTGGGGGTGGAGGGTTGTTGCAGGGGGAATGAACCCCTGCAGAAGGCCTAGAGGGCCAGGAAAGATGTCCGTGAGGGAGGCCTTGGAAAAGCGGCTTTCTAAGCCCTGGTGGGTGATGGTGTTGGAGAGCAGGCCTCCAACACTCCACACCTGCATTTCAAAAAAGATGTCAGAGTAATAAGAGGAATGATTTTAACATTTCAAAAACATAGGCTTTCAACTAGGATAAGGGACCCAGGCTGAATCGGGAGGAGAGTGGGGCAGTGACATCTGAGGTTGGGGCATGTTCCTGCCTCTCTCAAGGTTGAAGAGCAGTGTGAGAATCAGATCCAGGGAGATGTAAGTCAAGACCATGGAGCTCAGTCTCAGTCTTTCATCTAGACCTTCCATTGAGCCTGGGCTCCAAGCACTCAGGGGCCAAAGCCATTCTCCCAGGGAACCATATGAATCAGGTGTTCAGGCTAGGTTTATCAAGGGGCAAGGGGGAGGAGTGGAGGAAGATGACTGGTATCCCTTCAGAGGTGTCCCTAGCTATGCTGAGTTGTCCTCTCTTCTGTCTACATAGGTGTAGACGGGGCGCTGCCTGTAGAGCAGGTCCTGCCAGCTTCGCTGGAGAGGATGCCCCCGTGTCCGTGATGGGCTGTGGGACAAGCAAGGTCCTTCCCGAGCCGCCCAAGGATGTCCAGCTGGATCTGGTCAAGAAGGTGGAGCCCTTCAGTGGCACTAAGAGCGATGTATACAAGCACTTCATCACAGAGGTGGACAGTGTTGGCCCTCTTAAAGCTGGGTTTCCAGCAGCCAGTCAGTGTCCAAACCCCTGCCCCGGTGCCCCCACTACCGGCCACACAGAACATCCCTCAGAACCACCACGCAGGCCCAGGGTGGCTAAGTACAGGGCCAAGTTTGACCCACGTGTGACAGCCAAGTATGACATCAAAGCCCTGATTGGCCGAGGCAGCTTCAGCCGAGTGGTACGTGTAGAACACCGGGCAACCCGGCAGCCATATGCCATCAAGATGATTGAGACCAAGTACCGGGAGGGGCGGGAGGTGTGTGAGTCGGAGTTGCGTGTGCTGCGCCGAGTGCGCCATGCCAACATCATCCAGCTGGTGGAGGTGTTTGAGACACAGGAGCGAGTGTACATGGTGATGGAGCTGGCTACTGGTGGAGAGCTCTTTGACCGCATCATTGCCAAGGGTTCTTTCACCGAGCGTGACGCCACACGGGTGCTGCAGATGGTGCTAGATGGTGTCCGGTATCTGCATGCCCTGGGCATCACACACAGAGACCTCAAGCCTGAGAATCTGCTCTACTACCACCCAGGCACTGACTCCAAGATCATCATCACTGACTTTGGCCTGGCCAGTGCCCGCAAGAAGGGTGACGACTGCCTGATGAAGACCACCTGTGGCACACCTGAGTACATCGCCCCCGAGGTCCTGGTCCGCAAGCCCTACACCAACTCAGTTGACATGTGGGCACTGGGTGTCATCGCCTACATCCTGCTCAGTGGCACCATGCCTTTTGAGGACGACAACCGTACCCGGCTATACCGGCAGATCCTCAGGGGCAAGTACAGTTACTCTGGGGAGGTGAGTCTGCCCTGTCCTGGGGATGTTGGGGAGGCCCTTGGGCGGGGTGTATATCCTACAGCTCTCGATCAGGGAGATGTGCTCTGAGGGCCGTGCTCATGGGGCCAGGCAGTTAATGTAAAAACAATGAAGTGAGACTAGTAGGGTGTCTTAGTTTGGGTTCCCGCAAGTGAACCCTGAGACAAGGACTTTGGAGCAGATAGTTTATTTGGGATGTGATTCCAGTAAGCACAAGTGAAGGGTGAGGAAAGTGAGGCAGAAAGGGAGAAAGCCAATAAAGGGTATATGAAGGAGTGGACTGCCACTGTGGGCCACTGGAACTCAGTCCCACTGGGGACCCAGTGAATAATCATGTGGAATGTGCCTCATAATTGTACCACTGAGAGGCAAGGAAGTAGGTGATTTTTAATCCACTGGCTCCTGTATGAGTCTAGAATTTCTTTGGGGCTGTTAAATCCTTGACACTTCCAGGCTGTCTTGAATGTCAGCTAGTGCCGAAGAAAGTCCTCAGGCAAAGAAGTAGAGAGATGCAGGCACTGGCGGTGGGACGCTCTCAGCATGCACAGGAGCGCTGCAGCTGAAGGTGAGCTCAGAGGTGGACTGAGAGGACATGGGGCAGGGTGTCCGTAGCATCTGCTCTGTGGGGACTGGGGCAAGCTAGAGTGACCATGCCCTGTCTAAAAGAGCAGCTGCTTCTCATCTCTGCCAAGTTTTGCCACATAGCGGAGAGGACCCCATGCACTCAGACATTCCAGTTTTTTAAAGAGAAGCCAGAAAATCTGATCTTAAAATGTTGGAATCTAATTCACATATTTAAAGCGATACCTTGTGTGCCAACAAATGCTAACCAGTGGGCCAGGTTCAACCAGCAGGCTCTCAGTTTGTGTCTTTGGATCCCCTGGTAATCCTGATACCTGAAAAAATCTGTTAAGTTTCAGCACTGCTGGGAGCTGAAGGAAGGTGCAGATAAAGTAAGAGCTACTTGGTCCTTAGATAGAATGCCGAATGGGTAGGAGACGAAGCCGACCTCAGGAAATGGTAACACTGCAGGGTGGAGCACAATGGTGTGCTTGGGGAGGCTGTGAAGAAAAGAATGTGTGCCAGCTTTACGTGTGAGGTGAGCTGAGCTTTGCAGGACAACAGGATTCAGTTGTAGGGCCCCTCTGATGTGCCCCCTACAGAATGCTCCCTACAGTGTTCCTCTCAGGCCTGGGCCTGCCAGGGCTGTCCATGTTTCCTGAATAACCCACATAGAGAGCAGGGAGCCTGGGAGCAGCTCGTTCCACAGCCCAGCTTCCCTCTCAGGAATTTTGGACTGAACCCTCTCTGGCCCTAGCCAACTGGCCCAGAGAAGCGTTTCCTGCAGGAGTCACCCCAAAGCCTCATGCCACTTTGCCTTCAGTGCTTGAGGTTCTGTGCTCCATCATTCTTCCTGTCAGCTTCCAGACATGTCAGCTTCCAGTTGTGGGGTCAGCCAAGGACTTTTCTCCTATGGGCATGGGGGCTGGCATTCCCTAGGGGGATCTCTAGGTCATGTGTCTCAGGGTGGTGTGAGGATGGGGGGAAACCTTCCTCTTCAGGTCAGCTCTGTGCTAGCCACAGATGAAGGAGAAACTGGGACATTCTCCAGCACTCCCCTGAAGTTTCTCATGTTCTCTTCCTTGCTCCAAATGGATTCTACAAAACAAACACTGACTGGCCAGGAAGCCCAGACTGCAATGAGGTGGTCACAGAGGACACTGTCCTGCTCCTCCTTTGGGCTGTGTTTCACCACAGGTCAGAGGATCCAGAATCCACCTCACAGAGGCAATGTTGTGACGAGGCCCTGCCTGGTCTGCTCTGCACTAGGAGCTCCAGCCCTTGGAGCTCTGTGGTGCCAAGCTGTTGAGGGTCCAGCTGGCAGAGGCAGTAGCGAGCTTAGTTATGGAAGGGAGGGAGGTTTCCCAAGAGATGTTGACAAAGGAAAGACTCTTTCCAAAGTCTGTAGTTAGGCCCAAGAATTCCTGATTCTGGCAGTTATTGATCAGGCAGCCTGTCTAATTGGAGTTTGCAGAGTCTTGCTAACTGGCTATGATTATCTGAGGGTGGGAGAATGATAAATGAATGGGTGAGGAATGGACTCTGGCTTCCTGCTCCTACTGTAGCTATAAAACTAGGTCCTGGGTCTGGCCCTGTTAAGTTCACGTGCTCCGCTTTGGCGGCCCAGGGTTTTGCTGGTTTGGATCCTGGGTGTGGACATGGCACCACTCATCAGGCCATGCTGAGGTGGCGTCCCATGTGCCACAACTAGAAGGACCCACAACTAAAATATACAACTATGTACTGGGGGAATTTGGGGAGAAAAGGCAGAAAGAAAAAAAAAAAAAACTAGGTCCTGAAACTCTGCTTCCTGCTCCGCTGGAATCACAGGGCATGAGTCTGGGACTTCCAGTGTGTTTGGGGGTACTACCCAGCCCTTGGTCCCCACTGCCCTTTATCTGAAGCTGAAAGCATCAGTTCCAGAATCATCCCTGGCCAGCTGTGATGCCACCTGTCTGTTACCAGGAACTTGGCTGACCCCACGAACAGATTCCACCACCATCTGCAGAGAACTCTAGATTGGGAGGGATTTGTCTGGGGTGTTTCCTGGGTGAAGAGTCCTCATCATTAGATTAGGCTCTCTGAGCTGGAGACCAAGCATCTGTCTTTCTGTTATGCTGGTCATTGTGTACCCATAAGTGTACCTGGGGAAGATACAGAGAGACATGAAGGTCTGTTGCCCATCCTCAGGAAGCTTGAGATTGCCTGGGGAGAAAGGACTAGGAATAGGAAATGGCCACAGAATGAAGGAACCCTTGTTGGCAGGCACATGCCTGCACAGGCCTTGGCATGGAGCCACTGGGCCTGGGCAGTGTGGAACATGGGCTGGGGGACTCAGGTCAGGCAGCTGGGCTGGCCCCCCTTTTTAGGGCTGGGCCCTGCACCTGCCCTCAATTCAGACATCTGTCTTCTACTCTGTGATGGTCATTGGCCCTTCTAAAGGCTATCTGAGTGAGCAAGGCTCTGCCACAAAACCCATCTGAGAGCATGCCATGTTGGAGGGGTATTTCGATTTGCTTCTTGTGCCAATGAAGGACCACCCACTTTGAACTCAGCAAGGTTTGGAGGTGTGCATTCCTGGCCTGACACTGAGTCCCATGGCACTTGGTGCCTTTCTAGGGGCACTTTTCCTGCTCCCTGCCCCCTCCCAGTGGTGTCTCATGTACACCAGGCCCTGTCCAGTGTGCTTGTTCCCAGAGGGCTCTGTCCATGCAGCCTTCTGTCAAGCTCAGTGGTTTCTGTGGACTTAAATAGAAGGCTTCCTGCAGGAGGTGGGCTTTGAGAAGGAGGAGGCTCAGAGAAGGGGACATTGCTGCTGTGCTCCAGAATAAACAGGAGATTGTTTGGGAGTAATGGAGCAGAGGTTGGTGAGGCTGGGCCGGGCCTGGTGTTTGTTGTTGGGAGCTCTGTAGTGTCACGAGCTACTTGGGGATTTGAAGTGTTAGGTGGGGAAGAGCCCACTGGGTTCTTGATAGTTAAGAGGGAATGCAGCAGAAAGTGTTGTGGGAGACTGGCGGGAGGAAGACTCACTGGGGGCTGCTGGAATAATCTCAGTTTGGGATGGAGGAGCTTGGTGTCCTGGGGAAGTTTGGGGCAGATCAGGGATTCCAGAGAGTGGGCTCTGCATGGTATATGTGAGCCGTAGTTTAGGGAGAGAAGAAATGGAAGGCAGAACCCTCCTGCATCTGTGCAGGAGGAGCATCAGCTTATGAGGGCAGATTTGGAGAGGACTCCAGGCTGTCCTGTGACCTGGAGAGTATGTCAGGTCCTGCTTTGACATCTCCAGGTGGGGGTTGGGGGGTAGTGGTGGAGGGAAGCACACTAAGAGGGTCCTTCTTCAGCACCCTGGCCCACAATCCTGTTACTCTAGATACTCCAGCCCTAGCCCTGGCCCTGTGCTGCATCTCATTCCTCACACACCACAGGCCCGAGGAGTTTGTTCCATTCACTCCCCACACTAAGCTTTTCCCTCTACTCCCAATGTCAGCCTGAGAAATTTGACCAGTTCTAAAAGATCCAACTCAAAGATTGCTTCCATTAAAAATAATACCGACTGCTGCCATTGGGTAGTGCCTGCTGAGGACCAGGCACAGGCCTGAGGGTTCTACACCCAACATGTCTAATCTCCACAACAGTCCTGCCAGGTGGGGGTTATCCCTCCGTTTTACAGATGAGGAAACTGAGGCTAGTGAGGTTAAGTAATTTGTGTTCTCACAACCAGAGGGTGGCAGGCCTGGAATTTGAATCCAGGCCATCTTGGCTTCAGAGTTCTTGGCCTTTCCATTCCCACAGTCTACTTTCCCTGACACACCTGCCTCAACATGTTGCTGGAGTCTGTTTCAGCACTTTCTCAGGCTATTGTCTGTGGACATAGCTTTCCTCCCTGGCCTGTAAGGTCCTTGAGGACAGCATGTATATCAATACATATGCACCCAATACTTCCTCCTGCCTTCTCCTGAGGGGAGCACCAGTGGTTGTTTTTTTTGTTTGTTTGTTTGTTTTTGAGGAAGATTAGCCCTGAGCTAACTACTGCCAGTCCTCCTCTTTTTGATGAGGAAGTCTGGCCCTGAGCTAACATCCATGTCCATCTTCCTCTACTATATATGTGGGACGCCTCCCACAGCATCGCGTGCCAAGCAGTGCCATGTCTGCACCCAGGATCCGAACTGGCGAACCCCGGGCCGCTGAGAAGCGGAGCGTCTGGACTTAACCGCTGTGCCACCGGGCCAGGCCCTACCAGTGGTTGTTGGTGATGCCCTGGGAGAGGACCCAAAAGTCACTAGCGAGCAGGCAGATGGGGCTGCCCTTGTTGGCTGGGAGTGTTCTCTTCTGGAGTCTGAACTCCAGAAAGAAGTGGAGAGCCTGATGGAGACGTGCTTTGGGGGCTGCTGGCCAGACCTGCTTAGAAGGAAATACTGGAATCTTGCAAGAGGAGGGAGTGCTTGAAAGGAGAAGGCTGTGACAGATGATTCTGAGAGGAGAAATCTTCATTTTTACCCGGTGCCTGGAGGTCCAGGAATGGAGAGGGCCTAACCAGGGTCATGTTGGAAGTGATGGGAGACACATGTTGGCCAGATGTGAAGAAGGCCTGTGTGAGTGTGAGAGCAGTCTGAAGACACAAAGAACCACTTTGTGTGAGAGAGGGAGCTTCTTGTCATGGGAGGCCACAGGAGGGCTGGAGAGCTGTTTCTAAAGGAACAACACAAGATGAGTCATCATCTATAGATCCATACTAAAGGACTATCATGGTCCTGCAAACTTGGAGATTCTGTGATTCACTTGACGTGAAATGTGACGTTGCCAGCCTAATGTCATTGCTTTTGTCAAGAGTTCTATTCCTAGAGGCAGGACGGATGAAGAGGCTCTTGTGGGATTGATGGCAGAGTGATGCCATCAGCGGCTTTCCTGTCTGCCACGTTTAGCAACCTTTAATTGTCACCCTCCCCTGCTTGGGCAGTCTCTGAGCTGTAGGCGAGCCTGACTGACTGCACCAGGAACATATGGGCTTGGGCAAAGGTTCTTCCAGAGCCTTGTTCAGGAGAGTGAGTCCTGCTAGGCAGGGGACAGAATCCTTGTGGTAGAGGAAGTCTACTTGCAGGGCTGACCTGCCACTATCTGGGGATTGTGTTGGTGGGAAGTGGCTTTCCAGGGGTGAATCTCTGGGCTGCAGGCTGACCATCCATCCACTTAGGGCCAAGGGGCACTCACTCAGGGCCAGTGAGTTGGACCATCTTGTAGTTCTGACCTCCCTGCAGTAGGATGAACATCCAGAGCCAGAATTGACATTTACATTCCCATCTCAGCTCTTCCCCACTTCTTAAAGTGACTCTAACACTTGCCATTCTGCCCTGGGATGTTGAAGATAAAATGAGGTGCAGGGGCCTGCCAGGTGGCGCAGTGGTTAAGTGCGCACATTCCACTTTGGCGGCCTGGCATCTGCCGGTTCGGATCCCGGGTGTGGACACGGCACCGCTCGTCACGCCATGCTGTGGTAGGCGTCCCACATATAAAGTAGAGGAAGATGGGCACGGATGCTAGCTCAGGGCTAGTCTTCCTCAGCAAAAAGAGGAGGATTGGCAGATGTTAGCTCAGGGCTGATCTTCCTAAAAAATAAATAAATAAATAAAAATAAAAAAATAAAGGCATAGTCTGAGCTTTTGTGCTCTTTTAGAAAAAAAAAATTGTGGTGCAGAGGATTTGGCATGTTCCAGTACTCTCTATGTGAAGAGGGTCAGTGCCTGTGGGGGCTGGTCGTGCAGCCTGGTTCATATGCTCTGACAGGGAGCAGCTGGGTGAGCAAGGATAGGACCTTGCCCCAGAACCATGGGGAAGACTGCTTGGGGAACGTGGGAGAGCGGAAGACTGGTCATGTGTGCAGGCAACAGAACAGAATGCAGGGAGGCAGGTGGTATGTTTCCAGGCTTGTGTTTGGATTCTGCCAGAAGCCTTTAATTGCCTCATGTTCCCACCTACCGTGTGGATGAGGGCTGTGACAGACCATCAGCTCACCACTTTTCTCTTGCTGCCCCCTGCTTCCGGAGTCAGAGGATGGCTTTCCTGTATCGTAATAGCTGACAGCACAAGAAAACACAAATTGATTTATAATTCTTTACTGTGAGGTATCCCTAAAGCCCTTCTTCCGTGTATGCCTGTTGGTGTCTGCTGGATCTCAATTGCTGGATGATGATGCTGGCTGTATGTGAGGATCCCATGAGGATGAGCAGATGCCCCCATACCAGTCCAGGAAAGATCCCTCTGGAAGGGCTGTATCTACCTCACCAAAGCTCCTGGTACACAGTAGGTGTTCGACAGATAAATCTCCCTCCTTTGCTGCAG
This sequence comes from Equus quagga, assembly GCF_021613505.1. Taxonomy (NCBI): domain Eukaryota; kingdom Metazoa; phylum Chordata; class Mammalia; order Perissodactyla; family Equidae; genus Equus; species Equus quagga. Next base: position 62,234,637 of record NC_060279.1, read on the forward strand.
GAGCAGATGCCCTTAGTCACAGATCCCTGACTTGTCACTGGGAGGTGGCATGGTTTGGTCCACTGGGTGTGGGCAGTGGACCCTCATTGTTAACTGTGGTTGGAGACCTCTTGGAGGAAGGCAGGGACAGCTCCCTTCTTGTGGGGGCAGGAAGCAGTGGAGAGGGACAGCAGCCACCTATGGGCTCTACCTGGATCCCTGGAGCTCTGTTCTCTAGGCATCCCTCTGCCACTGCTGTCCTAGTTACACACTCCCCAGAGAGCAGTACCTTCCTGTGCTGGCATAAATAGACCCCCATCTCCCCGCATTGCTGCATTCAGCCATTCCTACTGAAACCCCTTGCTCTGATCACCTACAGCATCTCATTAACACAGGGTCAGAGCCTCCTTTCATCACTGCTGTTTCCCACCCCCAGCCCTTGCCGAGGCCTCTCCAACAAAGAGGGTGTATCGTGGGTTGTGTTCAGAGCGGTTCCTGGTACACCATCTCACCCTTCCCTCTTCTGCTCTTATTGTCTGTCTCCCCCTGGATAGGTCTGCTCTGCCCTCTCACAGACCCTGTCACTTCTAGGCCCTTGAGTCTCTCTGGGATCTACCAGGGCTATTGTCTTTCCCACATTCTGACCTCTTTAAATCTGCTGATGGCCTCCCACACTCATCCCCATCCTGTCCCCAGTGAGGTGGAAGCTGACTCTCAGGTGGATGGGATGGTTAAGGGTGACCTGATCCAACTACTCACCACTGGCCAAGCCTCTCCAGACTCTCCTTTCTTGGTCGGTTCTCCCATCGCACAAAATCACCCTTCTCATGCATGCCTGCTTAATCTTCGTTTGTCTGTCTTTCACTGCAAGTGTGGTGCCCAGACCTGAGCTTTGCTCCAGTGTGGCTGAGCCGGCTTGGAGCAAAAGGCTAAGTCACCTCCATTTTTTCACTCATCCTTGTATGCCATGTTGACCAAGTGCTTTCCCTGAGCCAAGCCCAGTGTACCCAGGGCTCCAGGGACTCAGACCTCTGGGGACAGAAGCCACAGTGTGGGTAACATGCTAACAGCCACCAGGGCTCCAAACTGCCTCAGAAATTAGAATCAGAGGATTTTTGAAAAAAAAAAAAAGAGCCAGGTTGGGCCCTGGAAACCACTTGGCTTCAGCAGAACCCTTGAGTGGAAATAGAGGAGACCACTATGCAGCAGGTTGCAAAATCCAGAACCTTCCATTGTTGCTTCAGGACATTGTTAAAAGCAGACGTTACTCAGTTGCTGGCACAGGTTACCAACATCCCCCTGATTCCAAAGCAAGCACACAGCATCCTTCCTGACTCTTGAGTACCCTGTCTCCCTCCTGTCCCTGTCCTTCACTTTATGGACTCTGGGCAGGGACAGGTGGGAGCACAAGACTTCGTTTTGTATTCCTCTCAAGTTTCAGAACTCAACTTTACTGACCTTTAAGTTGTCACTCCTTTTCTCATTTTATTTTTATCTTCATTCTCTGCTTCTTTTCAAAACTCTGTTCTTTCTTTTTCTCCCCTCAGGCTCTCTCCCCCAGTGTCCTTCTATTTTCTGCTGCTTGGCCCCCACCCACCCTCAGCCGGGTCCCAGGGTGGTGGATTCTGTCTGATCTGGAAGCCCAGGCCCCAGGATGATGAGTGTCTTGACCAGAGGAGGGGATGCTGGCTCCACTGCAACACAGTGTCTAATCCTGCTGAATGTTTCAGAACACTTTCCTCGTGAGAAACATCAGAGTGTGCTGTTCTTGTCATACTAATAGTTCTGCTCTCTGGAGTAAACCCAAAGTTCCATTTCCCAGAATTTCCTCTGTGCCCTTTTCTCTGCTCTCATTCAGGCCCACGTAAGTACAGGAAGGAGGCCTTTGAGAGTGGGAATGCTGGGTCTGAAAATACATCTTGAGACAAAGCCGAGGGAAGAACTGAGTCATGGGAGCAAAGCCCAGCCTTCTTTCCTCCCTTCCTTCCCCTAGCAGCTCTTTGGTTGGGCTACCTTCTCTGCCAGGGAACCTTCCCCATAGTCATCATGGGTTGGAAAAGAACGCATAGAGGTGAAGAGGTCAAAGCAGCTTAAATGTTAGATGCTATGCTTCTGTTCCTCACATGCAGCCAAGTGAGGAAAAAAGGTGGGGAGCCATCTTCTTAGAATCCAGGACTTTAGAAACTGGAAGAGACTTAGAATTCATTGCATTCAGCTCCTTCATATTAAAAGTGAGGAGGTTGTGATTTCTCTAAGGTCACACAGAGAAGGTACACCTAGAATGCAGGTCACTAGTCTTGTGGCCTAACACTTTAATCTGTCACCCAGATGCCATCCAGAAGAAACACCAGGCCTTTCTATCCTGTTACTTGCGAATGGTCAGACCTACATGCCAGTGGAAGTCTAGGGCAAACCCTGTGAGCTGAGTTTGCTGCTGGAAAGGAACAGCTTCCTCCTCTCTCTGCAGCGTAGGCCAGAGAGCTGGCTTCATCCTTTGTTCCCTTAGCCCTTGGGCTCAAGGTAAGACCACTGGTAGTGACCTGGGTAATGTTCTTGCCAGGCCCCTGTGACACTAGAGCTGAAGCAAGTAAAAGGGGCTGGGGAGGAGGGAAATGCATCCTCTGAGCTAGAGTGGAAAGCCCTTTCTGCTTTTGTGCCTCCCTCTGAAGGGAGAATTGATTGTGCTGCTGAGGAGTGACTGGTCCCGCAGAAGTAGGGGGATGAGGAAGGTGAAGCTGGTAAGGAAGTGCTCAGGGGAGAGGTCCCTCCTCTACCCACTATTGGCTTCTCTACTCCTATGACATCAGGAGTAGGTACCCTAACTACAAGGAGACAAGGACTCTGAGGGCTATGGACTAGGAGGAGGGCAGCCAGCTTGACGGTCAAACAGGGTGGAGGGGCCAGCCTGGTGGTGCAGTGGTTAAGTTCGCGCACTTTGCTTTGGCAGCGTGGGGTTCATGGGTTTGGACCTTGGGTACAGACCTACATACCACTCATCAAGCCATGCTGTGGTGGTGTCCTACATGCAAAATGGAGGAAGACTGGCACAGATGTTAGCTCAGGGACAATCTTCCTCAAGCAAAAAGAGGAAGATTGGCAACAGATGTTATCTCAGCACCAATCTTGCTTACACACAAAAAAGAAACGGGGTGGAGGTGATGCCCCTCTTCCCACAGCCTCTTTTTGTCCCTGTCTTGGGGCAAGGCCCAGCCCCTTACCCACACAGCTCATGAGAGACTTGTGGAAAGGAGGGTGTAGGTTGTCACCCTGGGTATTGTAGCTGTCCTCCTATCCTATAGCAGAGGGAGACCTGAGTGTCTGAAGGCAAGGCAGACTAACATTTTAACATTCCCTTCCATGCCCCCAGCCCCTGGGAGGCTGGCCAGGTGGTACCTGGGGCCTGTCTCTTCTGTCAGCCTCCTGAGGCTCAGATGTGTCCCTGATCTGGCCCCAAGTATACTGAGGTGACAGTTCTATTCTTTACCCGGAGCCGGCAGTTAGAGCTGTGGAAACTGAAATGGCTGTTTATCATTTGTCTTATTCTCTTGCCCAGAATGCCACCCACCCAGTCAGTCGTGGGTTTACAGACATACTCATGTGGCTCCGGAGGCCCAAGCATGTTGGGGAAGCTGGTGGGTTGGTCTGTGGGTGTCGAACGCTTTCTTAGGAGGGGCTGAATTGGACTGGGGCAGAAGTGTGACTGTGGGTGAGTGTGGAAAGACTTGCTTTTCCTTTCTGAGCCCTGTTGGAGGGCTCAGCAGGGCTGCCAGGGGCTGCATTTCTGGAGGTCACCCTAAGCTACCGCCCTGCTGTCAGTGGGCTGGGTTGAGGACCACCTTCCTGTGTTTGGCCTGCGTGACTTCCCACTGCAAGTTCTTCAGTATGGGAGGATCAGGCTGGGTGCCGTTGGCACAGCCTCGTTCTCAGGTCAGGATGGCTTGAGTCACATTGGCTTAGGGGACCCATCTGGCCCAACTGCTCACGGCTCTTCTAAGATGGAGAGATCTGGGACCTGCCAGAGAGGGCTGGGCTGGCCCAGAGACAAATGAGTCCATTGGCATTCTGCACACAGCTGCACGTACACAAGTAATTGGAGAGGCGAGCGTTTGGGGAAGCAGGAGGAGTGGATCAATCTGGCTCACTTTGGCACTAACGGGCTGGCCGCTCAACGAGCAGCAGGGGTTGATGCCGCGTGTGAGCCCGTGCCACTCTGGAGATGGAGATGCTTAAGCCCACAGGTAGGTCTGGTGAGAGGCCCATCTAAGACTACGTTGAACTGGCTTAAAGCTGCAGGGGGTCTTGGTTTGGCTGGACGTGGATGTGAAGTGGGGACACCTTTGATCCATTCACGTTCAGGTTCCTGATTTGTGAGTTCACCTTCACCACTATTTATTCTGTCATCTGCAGTGGAGTTGCCCCTCTTCTGTCTTGGCTGGACCAAGAGACAGGGGCAGGATCTGTGTCCCAGCCATTTTTGGCTAACCTGGGCTGCCAGCTCTGTGTCGGGGCTGTCCCACCAACAGGCCAGGCTGAGCTTCAGTGGGTTCCCCAGTGATTTCTCCTTTTCTTGGAGACCATAAAGGCTGGCAGGGCAGAGCAGGTATTTCCATGAGCTAGCCTGTTCAGCTCTAGGTTTGCCGTGTCCATCAGTGGCCCCATTAAGCCTGCTTCTTTCTATCTCTTAAATGAGTGGTGGGGGCTGCAGTGAGAGTCTGTGGTCTAGATTGGCTGGCCCCTCACAGTGGCTCCTTGTGTTCTGGTGGCAGCAGCAAGCCATGGGGCTTTCTTGAACTGTGAGCCAAAAGCTGCTGTGGCAACTGTCTAGTCCAGTCACCCTGCATGTTTGCTTCAGTACTGGAGCCCTGAGCTACAAGGCCTGTAGGGAAATGTGGGCCAGGTTGTCTCTGTAGGAGGGCTGTTGTTCCCTGCACTCCCTCACTGCTCTTCAGACAGCAGGGTACTTATGGGCCTCCCTGGGATGCATGTTCCTGAGGCACTTACTGCCCTCTTTCTGAGGTCCAGTATCTCCCCAGGAAGCACTGGGAGCTGGGCCATTGGTGAGGAGGACCCTGTTAAGTGGCTGTTTGGAAATGTGGTCTCTGTCTCACTTTCTTCCAGTTCAGCTCAGTAAAAGTTGAGATTGGTCTTCCAAAGGACAGGTAAGGATAGCAACCTCAAGTAGCACCACCCTCTCTTCAGCACTCCGGATGTGTGTTCTCCTCTGCATCACATACATGCCGCTACATCAGTGGGGAAGGGCATGGGGAAAGAGTTGTAGGTCAAGGAAGCCAGACTGGGGGCACTGGTAGTCAGCATGTAAGTATGTCTGCTGAATAGGCATGTAGCTGCCCTGAATGTTGGCTCTCAGATTTTCCTGAGCCCCCTGGAGAGTGTGTTCAGTGGTTCCCCAAGGTAAAGGTCACCATGGGGTGGAACAGGCAGACTTCACCTGGCAGGAAGGAGGGTGATAGTGCCCCTGGCATCCCAGCATCCCTGGCATCTGCAGCAGGCTTAGCAAAGGTCCTAGCCGCCAACCCTTTGGGGAGCATCAGAGCCATGCCAGAGTGCTCCCAGGAGATGCAGGGATTCAGAGCAGTGCTGTGTCTGCCCTCTTCCAGCACACGGGCTCGAGGGCCCAGGACATCTGGGCCCTACTTGCCTGAGTCCTACGTCCTGGAAGCAGCTCCAGGAGAGGGCACCTATCTGGTGCCATCCATATGTTGTTTACTCACTGAGCCTGTATCTGCTGAGTACCTCCTGGTACCTCTAGGTACCTCCTGGTACCTAGCACCAGGCACTGGGGCCCATCCGGCTCAGCATGGTCTAACAGGAACAATCAATAATTGGAATAATTGCTTAGTGTTGGGAGGCTAAGAGTGAATCTGAGCAAGTGTGCTTTACCCTGAGAATCTAAAGATTCAGACAGCTAAAGACAAGCCATGCAGGCTGAGGCCCAAGATCGATAGCTGCTTGATTCTGGCTGAGATGAGGCAGCCGTGGATACATGTAGGAGAGCAGGCTTTGTGCAGTTCCTCCCTGAGGACAGAATGTACTCAAATGAGGCTGGTGCAGAGCACTGCCAGGAGCCACTGCGTGGCTTAGAGAGGTCATGCAGACTGGAGAATGTCCCTGAGAAGAGTCCTGGTCTCTGCCTAGCCCCCAGGAACCCCTGCCCTCTCAGTAGATGGAGAACTTAGTTGCCTTGAATTGTTTCCTTTTCTTCCCATGGCTGGGAGGCTGAGGCTCCCATCAGGAAATGCAGTGGTCATCCACCACCACTTTGTCAGTTGGAGGGAGGGTGGACTCTCTCTTTAAAAACTAGGAAAATCCCCTCTAAGTGGCCTGATACAGGCATCCAGGTATTGGAGCTTAAGTCTGGCTCAGGATATGGTAGAAGGTTTGGATCATTCTCTTTAAATCCCCCTAACTTATAGTGGTCCTGGGGTAGGTTAGGGGGTCTTGATAGGGGCTACCTTCCTGAGCCAGGCTTTGAGTCCAGGGAACCTTAGAAATGTTCTTCTTGGGGAGGTGGGCAAGTCCTTCTCCTCGTTGTCAGACTCCTTGTCACCCAGAGACCAGCCTCTGCTTAGCAGTTTGGGCCAGCATTGGGTGGGAAGGGGAGGCCCAGAATGCTCTACATAGGGGGAGCTGGGCAGTGCCTCTCTCCTGGGGGAGAGGGCAGGGATGCTGGACAGGTCTGAGTGCTCAGGTGGTGGTATCGTTGGGATGGGGAGGGCAATGTTGAGTGCTCTCACTCTAATGCTTGTTCTTGGCCTCTAGCCCTGGCCTAGTGTGTCGAATCTGGCCAAGGACTTCATTGACCGCCTGCTGACAGTGGACCCTGGCGCCCGTATGACTGCACTGCAGGCCCTGAGGCACCCATGGGTGGTGAGCATGGCAGCCTCTTCATCTATGAAGAATCTGCACCGCTCTATCTCCCAGAACCTCCTCAAACGCGCCTCCTCACGCTGCCAGAGCACCAAATCTGCCCAGTCCACACGTTCCAGCCGCTCTACACGCTCCAACAAGTCACGCCGTGTACGGGAGCGGGAGTTGCGAGAGCTCAACCTGCGCTACCAGCAGCAGTACAATGGCTGAGCCGCCTGGCTGTGATGCAAAAATGGCATGGTTCAGCCTGGCTACTCATTGCTGTGCCATCGGGGCCCGACGGCCCTCTCTGGAGACAGGCCTGTATGGCCAGTTGTAGGTGAATGGACCCGGTCATTTCTCTGTGCCTTCAGCAGCCGCTATCCTCACCCTGGGCCTGAGCCTGGTGTGACAGAATGGAGCGAGCCCAGGGATCTCTGAGCCCCCTGAACTGGGATCCTGGCCCAGCACTGATACTCCTTTTGGTGGACAACTGCTCTGGTACAAGTTGGAGAAAGGACAGGGCCTGGCCTTCAGTCTTCCTCAGCCCTTGGCTCTTCCCCAGACCAAAGGGGCATGCAGTGCCAGGTAGAGGGTGTCCTGTAGTTCCAGCACAGTTACTTCTGGAATTCCCCTTTTCTCCACTGAGCTTTCCTCCCTGGCCCTCCACTTTCCATGGCATCCTGATCCTCATGTTTATGCTCTAGTGAGAGGCCCAGGTAGGCATAAAACTTGTGCCTTAGCTGGACTCTTAGCCTCTGGCTAAGTCTAAACAGCCCCCATCTCCCAGCCCAGATCTGTCTTCCTTCATGGTGCCCCCAGGGACCCCTTCTGGCTCCAGGACTTGCTAGGACCTCTGGTGGTAGTGCCATGGCATGGTCCTCGGCTCTTCTGGACTGTGTGACCATGTTGCTAGCAGGCTTGCTCCAGGCTCCAACCTCTGACTGTGGAAGAGTTCCTCCCCACCAGCCCAGCGCTCTCAGTGCCTTCTTTGCAGAGCCCATCATCATGGATGCCCATTCTATTCCCCAGGTGCCTCCTTCCCAACTGTGGGGGATTAAAGGGAGCCCCACTGCTGCTACCTGGGGGATGGGGGCACCTGGGCAAAGGCAGAGGGCATGGGCTTCCCAGGGAGGGCCCCATCAGGATTCCAGTGTCAGCCTAGTTCCACCCCTGGTACTGCCCATTGCCACTTCCCTTCAGGCTCTGCTGTTCCCCTCTCTGCAGCTGCATGAAGGAGCCATCTACTATCTGGCATGAGTATGGGCAACCTAAGAATGACCACAATACTCACCCTCCATCCTCCAAGAGGAAATAGGAAGGAAGGAGCTGCTGCATTGAGGGAGGGTCCCCAGGCTGCTCAACTCTCCCCTTTTGCTGAGCTTCTGCACAGCTCCCCCTGGAACTTAGCCATACTGTGTGACCTGCCTCTGAACCCTGAGTGCCTGGAGCACTGGCCTTCTCACAGCTGGCCTTGCCTGATCCAGTCTGTTCCTGCTTCCTTTCACAGCATTACCCTTCTAGTCTGGGCCCCGTTGAATCTCAGGCTGGAGGGAGCCCCTGCAGAAGGTGGATGGAATTGGGTGGTTGCTTTCCCAGAGGCCTGAGCCAGACCATCCCTATGTCAGTCATTGTGCCTCCCGCCACCACAAACCAGGCTGGAACCCAGCCCCCTTCCTCCACAGCTGCTTTCAGTGGGTGGGGAGCCAGGGCCCAGCTTTAGCCTTAGCCAGACTGCAGGGCCCCTGCCAGTAGGGAGGGTTCCCTACTGAAGGTAGGTACTGAGGTACCCTCAGTCACTTCCTCCCAGTGGGTAGCCCTGGGCCAGGAGCTCCTCTTTCTGCATGTGCCACCTCCAGCAAGAAACCAAGCCAAAGAGACCACTCTGGACCAAATCAACTGTGCCTTATATACCCCTCCTTCCGTCCCCAGTACCCCCCTGGCACAAGGCCGTGGAAAGCCCAAGCCCCATGGCTTCAGAATTCCCTCACTTCCCCAGGTGCTTCTGGGGGCCTGAAGCCCTGGGGATTTATTTCCTTTCTTGCCCAGGAGACTGGTCCTCAGGGTAGGACAGAAGGAATTTGGAGACTTGGGCCTTTGATAGATCCTCTTGGGCCTTTATGCCATGGACCATGGAGGGAGAATGTGCAGTTATTTATTTTGTGTACTCAGTTTGTAAATGTATTCTGTGTACTCAGTAAACAGGCTGCCCTCCCCAGGGAAGGCTGCCCATTCATTCCAACAGCCAGGCTTCTTGGTGTGGACCAAGGGGTTGCCCGGGAGGAGGAGGGATGGGGGTCCAGCGTGGGTATTACCCACACTACTCTGGGGAGATCCTGACTCCTCAACACCTGCTGTGCCAGAAGAAAAAGCCCAAGTGGGGAGTGGGACCCCCAAGAACCCCTCCTTTCCCCTCAGCCAGGAGGACAGACAAGAATACCCAAGAGGCTAGAGCCTAGGGTCTTTAATGGATTGAGATGGGGAGGCGGCCTGTGGTGGGCTCAGTTGTAGGCCATGACCTGGTTGATCCAGGTACTGAACTTGCTAACCTGAGTGTATACAGCAGGCGCACACACATTGCAGTTGCTGGTGCCCCAGGAGACAGTGCCAGTAAACACCCACACATTCCCCTTCTGGCAGACAAGAGGGCCTCACCAGAGGTTGGGCAGACTCTCATTAACAGTTTCAAAGCCCCACTGGAGCTCAGCCACTCTGCCACTCTCTCCAAGGGCAGGATGCTCCTGCCAGCACCCAGCACTTGGGCCTGGCACTCAGTGGGTGTTCAGCAAAGTTTTGCTGGATAAATGTGTCATGTCATGTCTCCCCACATGAGCCCTGTGACCCCTGTGACCCCGTCAATCGAAGAAACTTGGAGTCAGTACCCCTATTCACAGCCCAACATGTGCAAACAGAAGCCCAGCTTCGTGTTAGCACCTTCAGGTGTGCCTGGTTATCAGAGGGGTTTCACAGGTAAAGGTGTTGCAGGGGTGAGGAGTGCTGTGAGAACTTGCCCTTGGAGTCAGGGAGCAGCTCCTGTATCAGAACTTTAGCCCTCAATGGGGTCCATGGGGGGCTTGACTGAGAGGTGTTGGCTTTGTCCTGGGCCACTAATGAGCCAGGTAGAGGTTCTAGGTAGGGGCCGTACATGGGGCTTTTTGGATTTTACAACAGCCCCCAGTGGACTAGAGGGCAAGAGCAAGGCATGGGAGTGGTAGGGAGAGTCTCTATGGTGTGGAGAGTCAGCAGGGGGCTTTCCACCTTGAGCCTGCAATGCTTGCCAGAGCTGGAGGGGTAAATACCTAAGGTGATGGGTGAAAGGCACCTTGTAGGCCAGGCACTGGAGCTATGGGAGAGTGTGGCCCCTGCAGGGATACCTTAGCCACAGAGCCGTGGTGGCTGCTAACACCCCCAACACACACACCCACCCAAGAATGACACAGCCACCTGTTTAGGTGTTTTATTTTCTGGGTTTATTTCCCTTTGTTCCAAGCTCTAAGCCTTAGCCTACTTCATTCCACCTCCATGGGCTGCACGGTTTCCTCCAGCAGCTCCAGGGTCAGTGGTGTTACTGTCTGGGACAAGACAGCTGTGGTCCCAGGGGCAAAGTGGTACTGGCTCGACCTGGGAGCAAGGAGGGATGGTCTCTCAATGAGGGCCCATCATGTGGCCCATCCTCTTCTTGCAGCCCCCTATCTCCCCTGCTCCCACACCATCCTTCCCTGTGGTCCTCCATCTTCCCTGCTCCTACCTCACTATGGGCTTTGTGGGTGAGCTCAGTGTTCGCAGCAGCTTGGCGCCGGTCCTTGTGATCACACATGCATCCACATTGCCCCCAGAGCCCAGGTCACCCAAGATTCCTGCAGTGATGGCTTCCACCAGCAGCCCCTGCGCGGCCTCCAGCTGTGATGATGATGATGTGTGTGTGAGGCCTGATGGACTCTTCTGGTATCGCCCTCAAGCTTCAGTCTGGAGACTTGGTTAATCTTGAAGCCCAGACTCTGTACCATTTGCTCGCACCCAAACTCTTCTCTCATCCTACACCACCACCTCAAGATCCCCTCCCCTACTGTCTGCCTCCCTCTCTCCAGAAACCCCATGTTCCCACTGCCCCCATCTTCACAAACTTCTCTGAGTCACACTCATGGCTCTGCTTCCAGTGGCCTGTCCACCCACCCAATGTAGTCTTGGTCCCCAATCCACTGGCTTACTGCATTTTTCTTTCTGGCCTGCAGGTACCTCTGAAGCAACATACGTCATTCATTTCCACCCCATCCCAAACAAAATCCAGACTTAAGACCCCATCTTCCGTTCCCTCCTCCTTCAGCTCCAAACAGTCCTCTCTGAGCTTTGACTTGTCCGGGCAGTCCAAACTTTGGCAGTGACGGTGGTCTGTTGGAACAGCACTTATCCACCCTCACTCCACTAGCCCGTGAGTCTCCACTCAGTAGTCACCTCCTCCGAGAAGGCTTCCCCGACCTCCTGACTAGGCTAGGCTACCTCTGCCTTCCCCGAGCTCCTAGGGTCACTTCCCACCAATGAACGCGTAGTGGAGGCTAAGTGTCGCTCACTGTCATGTTCGGCTGGAACCGGTCCTCCAGAACTGCCAGAGCCGCATCCTGGCCGGAGCCTGCAGGCAGGAGGGGCATCTGAGGTCAGTTGCAGCCGCCCCATCGCGGGACAAACGTGAGGCAAAGGTCTAGGGGCGGGGTTCATGGAGAAGGGGCTGAAGCGCTCACCCAGGGCCGCAAAGGGCAGACGGCTGTAGGAGCCGTGGGGGTGCACGCCGTAGAGCTGCGGTCCTGTCAAGTCTACGCCTCCCACGATCAGCGACGCGCCCACGTGGCCCTGGTACCTTTCCGTGGAGTGGGCGTGGTCAGCAACAAGCACCAGGCCCCCGAGGTCCCGCCCCACCGCGATACCGCCCCTGGATCCGAGCCCCGCCCCTTCCTGTGGTTCGGTGCCCAAGACTGACACCACTCCTTCCTGTTGCCCCCCTCCTCTTAGGCCGGCCTCTTCCGGCCTCCCGGGACCTCACAGTCTCGCTCTCCCCGCAACAGCTCCTCCCCTGGGTCATCAGCCCTCCCCAGCACCGGAAAAGCGTCTGGCGCAACATGCGAGTGACTGTGGCCACGCGGGGCTCGCGGCCCGTAGACAGCGCGTGTAGTTCCATGTTGGACGCTGCCATCCGTGTGGTCATCTCGGCGTCCGCGGCAACTCCAGCCCCACAGCAGCTGAGGGCGAAAGGAGGGTTGGTGTGGGCGGGGCTAGGATGTGCAGGATGGGAACGAGGGGGCGGTTCTTGTCGCGGAGAACCGGGCTGGGGAATTCTCACTAGATTTTGGGAGCGATGAAGTGGATTTTCTCACAGTTCTTGTCCGCCACGACCGAATCGTTAGTGGCCCGCGTATCCGCGCCCAGGATGACCCCGTCCTGTGGATGGGAAGGGGCCACTGGCTCAGTGCCCGCCCGATCCCCCAACCTCCCCTATAAGACCCCCCAGTCCCAACACCCTACTCACTCGGAACACAATGCCCGCGATGGTGGTCCCAGTTTTGCGTGCATGAGGGGTCCGGAGCCCCGGGAGGACGCGTTCCAAGGATGCGTTTCTGAAAACGGAAGGGAGTGGCCCAGGTTTTGGTTCTTCTGGGGTCCCCATCACATCCCCTAACTCCGTCTCGGTCTCCCTCACCTACCGGGGTAAGCCTGGGAACCCAAGTCGCCAAACGTACACTACTTTCCCCCCGCCTACCAGGAATAAAGGTCCTGGGGCTCCCACTCCCGGAAGCCCTCATAGGCAGCTGAGGCCCAACCATTTCACCCCCCTTCACCTCTGGCAGTTCTCAAAGCAGAAGCCCCCTCGGGGCTCTAGCGCTGCCTTCAGCATCCCGGGGTGGGCAGGGCGGTCTAGGGTTTGGGGGTCGATGATCAGACGAGTGGCACCAGCGTGGAGCAAGAAAGGTCGCAGCCTTGTCTTCTGTTGGGCTCCGCCTCTGACGCTTTCTGCTTTCGCTTTCACCCTTCCTCAGAAAAGGGTGGCCCCTTTCTGCATATTCTCTTTCACTTTTTTTTTTTAATGTTTTTTTAAGATTTTATTTTTTCCTTTTTCTCCCCAAAGCCCCCCAGTACATAGTTGTATATTCTTCGTTGTGAGTCATTCTAGTTGTGGCATGTGGGACGCTGCCTCAGCGTGGTTTGATGAGCAGTGTCATGTCCGCGCCCAGGATTCGAACCAACGAAACCCTGGGCCGCCTGCAGTGGAGCGCGCGAACTTAACCACTCGGCCACGGGGCCAGCCCATATTCTCTTTCACTTTTACCTTCACCTCTGATCCTAGGCAGCTGGGGAAGAGGGAGATGTCCCTGGCCTGGCTCTCCATGCTGCTTCTCTGTCCTCTGAACAGAGGGACAAATCCCTCGCTTCTGGTCATTGTTCCACTCCTCTTCCCCCTTCCAATCTGAGCCCCTTGCTCTGCCTACCCTGACCCCAACGCTAATCTCAAGTCTTACTGCCCTAAGTCTGTCACAATAGGTCTCTGTCCCTTTTGTTACTGGCCTCCCAACAGCATCAGGTATGGCTACCTTTTGTCCTTTGTCACCTTCCTTCTCCCAACTCCTGCCTCTCTTTTGTTGCCTGTCTCCTCCCCAAACCTCAAACATGGAAGTTCAATCCTTGGCCATGGTGATGCTGATACTTCCATCTTCCCTCTCTCAGGGGCTGTCTTCCTGCTCTCAAGAGGGGCACCGTGGCTGTCCACCTATGGCCTGGAGGCATGCTGGGCTCTACCCGTGGCCAAGCCTTATTTCACCTCCCAGATGACCCTTTATCTATCCACATCTTTCTCCTAACTACTGCTTTAGTCTCAGCCAGCATCCTCCCTCCTCTGGATACTGCACTGGCCTCCCTGGCTTCCCCACACTTCCTGCCCCTCACCTCCCACTCCAGGCTACACTGTACCCTGCAGAGAGGAGGCTCTTTCTAGATTGAAAACCTGGTCACACTCTTTCCCTGGTTAAAACCTTCAGCAGCTGCACGTTGCTCTTAGGCTCAAACCCAAGTCTTTACACTGGCCCATGTTACCCTTCTCATCCCATTGGATCTCAGCATAGGTACCACCTCATCTGGGAAGCCTTCCCTGACCCACAAGACTCAGCCTCTTGTTGCTCCCTAAACTTTTCTCTCAGACCACTTAGCTACATTAATAATTAAACCTTCATTAGTGAAATATCTGATTAGTGGCTGTCACTCCCCCAGATTCTAAATTCTTGTGCTTCTGTCATCTACCTAGTACTCAGAAGGCCCTGTCTAGAGGTGGAGTCTCACTTGCCCTTTTGGGAGCTGAGAGGGACAGCTCAGATCTTCCCTTCCCTGCACCCTTGGCTCCATGTGCCCCCATCTCACAGCTGTATGTGCAGCTGCCTCCAGTCCCCATGCCCAGAGCAGAGGTAGGTACAAGGCAGCCTGCCTAAACAACTCAACCAGGAGAGTGGGAAGCTGTACATCTCAGGGTGCCCCGTTCAACCCCAGGCTTTAGCAAAGCCCATCCTGCCCTATGTTCCACAAAGCGCCAACTGTTCAAAGCGGCTGCTGATGAACAAATCCTGGTGTGTGGTACTTAGTGCCTCCTCCTCAACCTACAACATACATGTCAGAGCTTACAGCAGCAAAAGATCTTTATTCAGGGGGCAGGGGCTCTCAGCTGGCAGCTGGGGATGCAGGGCTGCTACGTCGGTAGGTACCCAGCAGGATGGCATTGACGTGCTTCAGTGTCTGGTTGCTGAAGACCATGTTGAGGTGCTGTATCCCATGCAGTGGCAGCAGGTGCACAGGCTGTGGCTGGCGGCCCTGCCAGCGGGCACAGAGCTCGGTGCTGCGTGTGGCCACAGTGTCATCACCGTCCTCATAGAGCACACCCACAGGGTCCGTGTAGGGGAAGCCATGGTCAAAGATGTAGGTGCTGGGCGTGGGCAGGCCCACGCCATACAGACAATATACTTCCACACCAGGTGCTGGGAGGCCTGCGAGCAGGTCACGTGACTGTAGCCACATGTACCAGCCTTCCTCAAAGTGCAAGTCTGTAAAGAAGCGCTGGAAGTCACGGCCTGTGTAGTTGAAGCTGGGCGTGGAAATGAACACATGGTCCTCAGGCCATGCCCGGCTGGAGGGAAACATCCATGGGGAGGTTGTTGTCATGCGCTGCTCCTCTTTCAGCTTGATGCTGGACATGATCGGGATGCCCTGGTTGTCACCTGTGGACATGGAGCAAGGTAGGGCATGGAGCCAGGCCTGCCTACCCCTTGCCCACAACTTGCCCCCAACCCAAGCTCAGCTGGATGCTCAATCCAAACATAGACTCCAAGCCACAGACTAAAGCAGGCCTGGCATTCAGTAGGTGTTTAACGAGTGCTTATTAAATCAGCAGCTCTGATGGCACCTCTGTGAGGCAGAGCTGTAGGCCCTCAAAAGGAGGGAAGGGAGGAGTTTCCTGGGGATGGGCATGTATGTGTGAATGGTGGGGGGGGTGGTGCTGGTGGTTCTGTGTGTGTGCAGCTGTCTCCAGTCCCCACGCCCAGAGCAGAGGTAGACACAAGGCAGGCTGCCTGAACAGCTCAACCAGGAGAGTGGGAAGCTGTACATCTTCCCAGAAGTGGTGGGGGGACGGTGCTGGCAAATGTCTGTCAGCCTCTGTGGCCTGTGCTGCACAGGGGTCAGAGCTGTGTTCTGAGAAGGATGAAATGAGACCGTGGCTGTTTGACACTTATTGATATAGCCTGAGGAGTGTTTCCCTCACCAGATCCTGAGCTCTTAGGAGGAAGGCCGAGTCTGGCTATGCCCAGCATACAGTGGGTGCTCAACAGATGGTGGCTGTGCCACTCCTCAGGGAAGGGCAGGAGGGGCTCCTAGGGTCTGGCCTTGGCTTGGGAAGATCCGTCCTCAGTAGGGCAGATCCCCAGGCAAAGGAGTTCCTGGGAGAAGGCAGCTGAAAGCGGGGTGGGCAGGATCTGAGGCCACAAGGAACAGACGTAGGGCAATGAATCAGATTGCTGGGATTCACTTCCTCTCTCTTTACTTCCCCTTTGTTGTCACTGAGACAGACTCTGGCAGGAGGTGCTCTAATGGTCCAGGCCAGGCTCCCTGCTCTCAGGGGGCTAAGGACAGGGACCATGTCCCAGGGGTGGTGGACAACACCCCCAGCCTGGCATTGTGAGCAGAAATGGGAGTCAGGACAGGCCCATGGTCAGCTTCATTCCACCTCCCAACCCCCTAGAGGACACAGGTAATCAGAGGCCCTCTCACCTGAGGCCAAGACCAACATGGGCTTGATGGAGCCACCCCAGGGAGCCCCAAGAGAGATGAAGCCATCAATGAAGCGGTCCTTCCAGGACTGGGGCTGGCGCAGCAAGAAATAGAGCAAGTGCAGGCAGCCAAGACTGTGCCCAATAAGGAAGACAGGCTTTCCATAAGTAGCATGCATCTCCTCTACCAGCCCAGCGAGCTTCCCGTAGTATTCCTCCTGCTGGCCTGTGGGGGCGTGACGGGGCTATGTGTCAGGGAAGTTGGGGTTAGGGGCCACCTGCCCCACCCTGAACCCATCATCCGCAGAGACACTCACTGGGCTCCAGCCGCCAGTCGTAGGGGGCAGCCCGCACTGTCTCATCCCGCACATACCCGTTGTTGACCAGATTCTGCACCAGTGTGTGCATGTAACCTGTAGGGGAGGCAGTAGCACTGGGGGCTCTGACCACAGCTCCTATGGGCCCACCACAGCCTAGAGTCCCACTCTTTCCCCCAATACACACACCTGCCAGCTTGCTAGTGTCCAGGTACTCGACAGAGTAGGTCTTGCCAAAGCCAGGGACACGGATCTGTACACCAGGGGCATTGGACACACGCCCAGAGCTGCGGTTGTAGACAACCCTGGGGGCAGTGGGGCATTCAGCAGACCAGCAGCCAAGGGGCAGGGTGTGGGGACTGGGGCAGCGGGGATGGCACTTACCTGGTGTTATCGATCCAGCAGTCTACCCCAAAGGGTAGGAACATATTGAGATCCAGCCAGATGGTGAAGAAGTCTTCTGTCTTGCGGTAGCACATCCAGTTCACCACATCTGGTTTATCCAGCTTGGCTTCCAGCTGATTCCCCAGGCAGCCAGGCACTGCAGGCACTAGCCTTCACTCTGGATTCCTCAGACTTCCACCCCTTGTAGCCCCCACTCCAGTCTCATCCTCCAGACACTGTAGTGACCAGCCTCGCCCCTTCATCTCCCACACTCTCAACCCCCAGGGACTAAAGACATGAACCTCTCTTTCTGATCATACCCCCGCCCCATCCCCACAGCAGCCCAAAGCCCAGGTTCCCCTCAGGAAGGGAGGGTGCAGGGGCCAAGGCCACTGACCCCTGCTCCCACAAAGCAAACACTTAGCATGGCTCTCCATTACTGCCAAAGTCCAAGGTGAGAACAAATAGATATAGGGGAATGGGGGCTGGGCCTTGGAGTAGGGGGCAGGCCTTGATAGGCCTCTCTTGCTCTCCTGGGCTAGGCATCTTGTCCTTGCTTGGGTGGGGGCTGAGGAAGGAATGGTGGGGCTTGACCCAAGGTCCAGGGGCTGCAGCTGACCACAGCTAGTAATGCCCTGGCCAAGCCCTCGGGCACACCCACCCCCGACTCTACCCACCTGGGATAGACAACTCAGAGACATAGGAAGTGTGGTGGGAGAAAGGGTTGATTTCTCTGCAGCACAAACCTTTGGTCCCTCCGAACACTGAAGCAGGTATCAGGGCTAATGCAGGGGCAGAAGGGCCTTGGCAGGGTCTGCTACCAGGGGCTGGGGCCCAGGTTCCCCAAGGTCTGGCCTGGTGCATCAGGGGCCTGGCGGGGGCTTACCGAGGATGACGGGCCGTGTGTGGTTACTGAGCTCAGCCTTGGGCGTGGTGTGCGGGGGGAAGAGCACATTGAGGAGCCAGAAGGGGGCAGCAGAAGGGAGCAGCAGCCCCAGCAGCAGCAGCACCCACTGCCATGGGGAGCCGGGCGGCCCCATTCCAGCCCTAGTGCCTACTGCCCAGTGAAGCAGTCCTGGGCTGGCCTCATCTGTAGTGAGGGTGGGAGGGGCCCCAGGGCCTGTGGGAGGGGCAGCCTGGCCAATGGGGGTGGCCAGAGATTGCAGGAAAGGGGCATAGCCTCAGGGAGTGGCTCTAGGTCTGGCTTCAGTTCTGCCTTTTTCCCTTGGCACCCGGAGAAACAGAGCCAGGGGAGCAGGAGGCCCAGAAGTACACAATGTTTTATTGAAAAAGTCAGGCCTCAGCTGGCTGGCTCCATTCAGCTGGGCTTGGTGGGGGTCCCTGCCCACAGTAGCCTAAGCCAGGTCTTCTTGCAAGCATGCTGGGCCAGACCCCCTCCCTTTTGCCCCTCCCCTTCTCTCTGCTGGTGACATCTGAACAATAAATATGCAATAAATAGCGCTCCTGGGCTGGCTGCTTTCAAACTCCACATCAGCCCCCACCAGTCTTATCCAGCTAGGGCAGGCCGCCTGGGGTGCTGGATGGGAAAGTCCCCAAACCTCTCAGGGTCCTGCGGGACCTCGGATCCATCTCCACTGCCAGGCCCAGGCCCAATCTCCAAGGAGACCTAGCAAAGCTGGGTCCAGGGCAGGGCCAGGCAAAGCAGGGCTGATGGGTGGGTGCCGCGAGGGGGCCTTTACCCTGGACACATCCACTCTAGTCCACAAGTCTGTACTGGTTCAGGAGTAGATGGTGATGACTTCACGGCCACCGCCACGCACCAACAGCACCCGCTCGAGGCCCTCGGTCAGCACCTCCAGGAATTCCATGTCTGTAGGACATCAGGTCAAGGAGGCAGCACCAGGACCCAGGGCACCCAGGGAAGTTTGGCCCATCAATGAGAACTGGGGAAACCTGGCACCCCCCAGGGCACCCAGGAGAGGAGCTCCTGGCCCAACCTCACATGCTGTCCACCTCCCTACTGCCTGTCTCTCTAAAAAGGGATACAGTTCTCATCACCCTCGCTGTTCTTGGGTGGACCAGGCATGTTCAGTAGGACCAGGCGGGCGTCGTGGGAGCGTGTGACAATGACTTCATTGAGCTTCACAGCGGTGTGCATGCGCCGCACATTGGATTGGTCCCTGCAGATAATGAAGCTGATCATGGGCCCCATCCCTGGCATCCACAGAGCTTGTCTACCCCGATCCCACCTCCACCCCCAGACACTGACATGGCTGTGTCTCTTTTTGCTGTACTCACGGCTTAATATGCACCAGCTCCCGGAAGTTGTCAGGGGCGTGGCTGGGGTTCCAGGGCTCAGCTGCCATGTACTTGTCCCGTGTCCATGTCATCTGGATCTTGTCAGCCCCAGCTGCAGACTCATCCTCCTCGTCCGAGTACAGGCTCTCCAGCCGAAGGGCTGAGTGCCGATCCTTGACTAGCTGGGCCTGAGGACAACCAGAGCCCTCAATGCCATGGGAGAAGGTGGGGCCTGGCTGGCCCAACATGATCACCTGACCTCAGGGAAATGGCACTGACTTGAGTGGAGCTGGAGTGAGTCATTCCAACACCCCCACTCATGGTGTCTCCAAAGGCCTGCCCCTGCCTCCTGCCCCTGCCCTGAACCAAGAAGGCCACTGACTTCTCGCTCCCGCTCAGTCTTGGTCAGCCTCATCTGCCGCAGCATCTGGGACCGCTGCTCCATCATCAGTGTCCGCTCGTAGGTATATGCAGAGATGTCACTATTATGCTAGGGAGAGGATGGGCCATGAGGACTAGGCTGTGTGGAGCAGGGCCTCCACAGGGCCACACCAGGGTGGGTGGCTCACCATCTCTACCACTTCCACCTCTGCCTCAAGGCGTAGGTGGTACAGAAACACAGCTAGATCTTTCTTCATCTGGATGCTGTTGTCGTCCATCTGGGCCACCGTGAAGATCCGCATCCGGCACTTCCTCCAAACCTGTAGCAATGGAGCAGGTGGGTGGTTCCGTCACACCCATCTCTCCAAGGGACCAGTTCCTCTCACCCAGGCCCACCTGCCTGGCCCACCTTGTGCTGGCGCAGCAGGAAGGGCAAAAGCATGAGCATGCCACCATCATGTACAATCCACCACACGTCGATGTGGCCCTCCAGGTAGCGCTCATGGTTGCTCGGGTAGAAGGCAATGTTCTTGGGCACAAGCAGGGCCAGGTGGGCGGCTGTGGTGCAGCGCACGGTGTCTGGGGAGGAAGGGTACTACTGACTGCCAGCCTGTGGTCCTCTGTCCTCTGTCCTCACTTAACCCCTGACACCTGTCCCACGTGACTGAGCCCAGGCCCTGACCCTTACGCACCGATAAAGGTCTTCCAGGCACGTGGGTCTTCACTCTGTCGCCAGCCATAGGGCCAGCCCAGCACCACGGAGTTATGCCTCATGCCGCCCAGGCCGCAAGACTGGATAAGGTGGGCCAGCCCCTCACGCACCTTGCTGGCTACCACCACCTGGCAGAAGCCTTTCACTTTCTCAATCTCCATCATGTTCTTGATTGTCTATGGGGAACACACTAGGGTCAGAAGGCAAGGCCATCAGTGTCCTCTCTGCTGGGCTCCCTCCCAAGGCCCCTAGGGCACAGAAGTACTTGGGGATGGGGGAGGAAATGGGGACAAGCTGCCCACCCAGAGGCCATGTTTCCAAGATGGGACAGTCATACCCCCCCCCCCCCCCCTTGCTCTAGCTCTCAGGTGGCAGCAGTGCTACCCATCTGGCTGGCCAGGATTGGTCCCCTCCCCTATGTGTCACTCCAGACACCTTTAGTCCGGCTCAGCTCCCTGCCCCTGCAGCATGCACCTGCTCAGCGGCCTGGGCCTCGCCATAGCTCTCCAAGAAGCTGCCTTGGATGACAGAACCAACGATGGTCAGGCCCTTGCCGGCCTTAAGCTGAGAGGCAAAGGTGAGGAGCCGTGGGTACTTCACGTGAAGGTCCTCGTCTAGCTTCAGCAGCACCAGCAGCTGAGGCCTGCGGTGGCCGGATGGGGAGGCAGCCTGAGACCAGGGCCAGAGGTTTCCAGGGAGCCCCTCTTCTTCTCCCTTCTCGGCTCACAGGCCCCGCAGGTTTAGGTAGCAGGGATCAAGGACTCAACATGCAGGAGGGTGCCCCTGGCAACCCTAGGACAAGGAATGTGGACTGGGGAGGGGGAGCCAGCACCTCTTGACCCTCCCACCCTCAGAGCACCCCCTGAGAACCCAGAGTGGCCTTGCTAGTCTGGGTGTGAACTCACCGCCAGTTCTTGGTGTGTGGAGGCCCCTCCTCTAGCCGCAATAGTGCATAGCGGGCAGCGCTCAGGGACAGGCCTCGGATCCCGTCACCCCACTCCTTCTCAGCCCTGCAGAGGCCAAAGCTGGTGAGTGCCTAGATTCTGTCCATGTATATGTGAGATGGCACCCATGGTGGCTAGAAAAAGATGGTTCAGTTCCCCTCAACCCAACATACGGACCACCCCACTTGCCCCGACCAGACAGCAGCCCCTCACTCACCCTTGGTACTCAATGTACTTGTAGATCATGCCCGCGATGAGCATGGCGACCAGGGCGTAGTACCAGGAGGAGACAAACATAAGGGCCAGGCAGAGGCTCATGCCCAGGAAGGACAATGCCCTGGGCCAGAGAGTGGGAAAGGGAATCAGGGCAAGACCAGTAGGGCCCCAGGCCAAGCCCCCCAATGCCCCAATCTCTCACCAATACCAACTGCTGCCCAGGAAACTCAAACCCCATTCAGAATGGGGCTCCTGGCTTCCCCAATAGCTCTTGTGTCAGATGACTTGGCTCAGGGGTCTAGCTGGCACTTACCAGTGATAGTACTTGAACCGGGGTCGCCAGTTGGGGGTCCTCAGGAGTGTCTGCACAGCACAGGCCAGGTTCACAAACAGGTAACACATCAGAAAGAACCTGCAGCACAGGGAGTACATGGTACAGAGCAGCCTACTTGGCAGCCAGGTACTTGATGTCCCCACCCCTCCTCAGGCTGGGCCTTGACTAGGAACTGGGACATGTCATGGCAATGCTGTGCATGGGGTCAGCCAGGTCTTCTCAGCCTCCCAGCACCCACTCCCACAGCCTGAGGCAGATGAGACTCCTGCAGAGGTGTCCTCAGAGCCAGGTCTGAGAGGATGGGCAAGTGTTTGCAGGCAGAGGAGGTGGGAGTGGGCTGCAGGCAGGGGGAGCAGTGAGTGTAGAGCTGTGGAAGTGGATGGTGCTGAGGAGTACTCAGTGTCTGGAGATGGCGGGTGGCAGATGGATGAGGAACTGTCATGAATGTGGGGAGGGGTAGGCAGGGAGAAGATGACAAGGGCCATTTTGAATATACTGAATTAGAGACACTTGAGGGACACTACAGTGGGTGTGGGAGACTGGGACATGGGTGAGGCCTGCTGCGTGAACCCTCCAAGGAAGACAGCAGAGGAGCAGAGGGCTAAGGCAAGGGGGCACCAACCTCCACCCTCAGTTGGCGCGAGAGAAAGGCAGACAAGAAGGTAAGGGGACTTACCAGAGAGGGCCTGGCAGGGGGCAGGGACTCTCATGAGAGGGCAGTGGTCAGTCCCATCAGGACTGCCAGGAACAGCCACATGACAAAAACTAAGAAATGTCCTCTGGCTTGGGCAGTGAGGGGTCACTACCCAAGACGACTGTCGCAAGAACAGTTTCAGGTGTGTGCTTATGTGGGTAGAGATGGGCAGTAGCAGAAGGAGGTTGTGTTGAGGGGGACAAGAGAGCACTGACTCCAGCAGGCCTGGCTGTGGCTGGAGCGAGGAGGCTGCTTCAGGGGGAAGGAGAGCCTGTCAGGCCTACAGGCTGAGTGGGGCAGTGAAGGGTAGTCCCGTCATAACCGAACAAACAAGAGGGAGCATCAGCAGTGGAGTAAGATGTGTGAGGAGAGATGGAGTGGACCCCAGCACTGGCAGAGGTGAACACAGCAACCACGAGAGCTCTGCCTCAGGGACCCCCAGAAATTGCCACGTGCCGAGCACCCCCTGTAGGGCACTGGTAGACTCAAATGCCCAGCTGATCCCAGAACTCTAAAAGCAAACAACTTTGAAAACAGATGGACAGGCAGTGGTGGCTTCATCAAGGCAGCAGGGACAGGGTGCTTGCCCTCTCTAGGAATGGAGGGCTGTTGGCTGCCTGCTCTGGGAGTCGCCCACAGAGGGGTGTGGGACCTGTGCTCTCTTTAAAACCTCTGTGTAAGTGCCAGGCTTGCTCCTGAATGCAGAGGTAGGCTGCGCTCTCCCAGGCAAACATTGCCCCATACAGCCAGACATGTCTCACAGTTGTGCTCTCAACATCAGACAGGGTCACAGGGAGGTGCTGGGGCCCCCAGCTGAGGGGTACCAATGGTGCAAGGAGCCTCTCCCAAGACTGTCCCCATGCCCCACCCTGGCCCCCAGCTCACATGGATAGAATGGGGGCCACCATGTCAAGGGAGGCAATGAGGATGCCCAGCTCAGCGATAAGTGCCGTCAGGAGGAGTGCCCACGTTGGTTCACCATTTGCCTTCCCATGACCAAACACCTGCGTGGACCAGGGTCAGTGAGGTCAGCAAGGGAACAAGCAGGTCCCATCACCCCCATTCCACACCTTGGGCCACAAGCTACAGCCTGGCCTCCATCACCCTCAAGCACCTCCTCTGGGGCTCAGGCCACACCCATGCCTATCCCAATAGGTACCACAAGTTTCCCTGGCCCCCACTTCTCCAGACCTCTCTGCTTTGGATGAGCCATAGATAAGCCATGAAGATTCTGGGCCCAAGCAGCTCTGCCAACAACACATCAGGGCCAGGGTAGCTCTCAGCAACTCCCCATGGATGGTTACATGGCCCTAGGGTCACTATGGGCGCCAAAAGGGTGTAATGCATTATCCCCTACTTCTCTCTCCCAACCACTGTGGGGGCCAGGAGCACCCAGGCTGTGGGAGAACGTAGAAGGGCTCACCCGGAGGAAGGGGATAATGTTGTCTTTGGCAATGGCTTGCAACAGGCGTGGCGCCCCAGTGAGGCTCTGTAGGCCAGCACCACAAGTTGAGAAGAAGGAGCCGATGACGATGACCCAGGGCGAAGGCCAGGCCAATGTGCCCACCACCAGGTTCCTACTGACGCCGTCACCATACCTGCAGGGGCCAGGCTCAGTCCATGCTCCATGCAAGGAGTCCCCCCAAATCCTGGGTGGGGCCACCCAGAGTGAGGGATGTCAGGGGTCAGGAAGGGTGGCTATAGTGGGCAGAGCTGTGGCCTCTTAGTGGAAAAGGCCAATCCACCAGCTCCTACCCTTCCCCCTCGGCCCAGCCTTAATCCTGATGTCACCATCCTCTCAGACTCAAAAGTCCTGGTGAGGCCTGACCCACTTAGTGACACAGACCACCACTGGCAACTAACAGCCTACGGATATGTGTGGGACCACTTGTGTCAAGGGGACTGGTGTTAGGGCAGGCAAAAGCTGAGCCGACTGCCACAGGAAGGGGCCCAGATCACTCACTTGTCTCGGAGTACCACACCCTCGATGCAGGCGCCAAAGAGAACCACACTGCTGAAGTCTGCAGCTTGTCAAGGAAAGCTAGGCCACCACTGCTACTGCTGTCCCCACTCATTCCCATACAGGACCCACACGTCTCTTGCCCTAGCCTTAGCCAGCAGACTCAGCTGGGACACCTATAGCTGAGGGTTTCCTATTGTGCACACATCTTTTGAGTGAGTGCATGTGTGTGAGGAGGTAAGGTATATAAGCATGCATGCATGTGTGGTGTGTCTGTGCATGCCAGCCAGTGACCTATACGCAGGTAAGTGCCTTCTTTTCCCCTCCCCACCTGCCCCAGGCCTGAGAAAGGATACACACAAGGGAAGTTGTAACGATGGCCAGAATGGTCCCCACCGGAATGGACTTCTGGGCATCACGGAGGTCCCCGGAACGGTTTGAGCCAGCCATAATGCCTCCAAAAACAGACAAGACTCCTTCAGGGGCTCCTCAGGAGTCGGGGCAGGGCTGGGTGGGTGGGCAAGAGAGGCTTACCTGTTACAGAAGGGAAGAAGATGCCCACCAGCACGGTGAAGGATGTGGCGATGTCAGCCATCACATACAGGGACAGGCTCTCCTTCAGGCCAAGGGCATCTGTGGAGGGCAGCCCGTGCTTCTCCACGACCTCACCCTTCTCCAGGTAGGCGCTCCACAGGTTTTCTGCGGGGGCAGCAGCATCACCACTGCAGCCCCACTTACTTCCCAGGGGCAGTTTGGGGCAGTCTAGCCAGAGCCTGCAGATCTAAGAGGCTCTGGGGGCTTCAGGGGTGGCTTCAGCCACAGGACTGCTCTGGCCACAGGGAAGAAGCTGCCTGGCTAGAAGTGTGACAGGCAAAGGTGGCTGAACCAGCCAGAGCCCCACCAATGCCTGCCTCTTAGACAGAGGCCCTTTAATTGCTCCTGTGAGAACAATCCCAGGCAGGGTCAGGGGCTGGTGGCTGGGGAGAGAGGGGCTGCCAGAACTTTCTAGGGGCTGCTGCAGGTCTGGGACACTGGCCAGATCAGCTCCATTCACCCAAAACTTAGCTGCCAGGAGCCAGGCTGAGAGGATACTGCTGGGCTGGGAAGGCAGCCAGAACTGCCTTCCATTCCTGAGCTGGCCACACAAGGACAGCTCTGTGCTCCACTCTCTATGCTCATTTCCTGCCTCCTGCTCAGCCTGTGGGTCAGGAGCAGGAGGACGGGAGGGAGGACGCACCCTGGAGCACGCCGGCAGCTGCACCAGGGATGCCAGGGATCTCGGTCACATTGTTGAGCAGGAAGTAGGGGTCACAGGAGTCAGTGGTGAGGTTGGGGCTGTGGCAGAAGAGGGTCCATAGCTGGGTGGCCACTGTCTCATTGTCTACCATGGCTGTCTTGGCACAGACGTCAAACTGGTCCCGGGACAGGGTCCTGTTGCCCAGCATGCATACCCTGTGGGCAGAAGCATCAGCACCTGCTTAGCTGAAGGCCCCAACCTGTTCTCACCCAGCAGCCTTGGGAACTCAGGGCATCAAAGGCCATCTACTTGGGAGGGATGTTAGTGCAATGCCTGGATGTATCCCTGGATTACTTACGGAAACACAGGAGGGTCAAAAATAGACTTGATGCCACCAGCGTAGATGGAGAGGATGGAGATGATCACACAGGCCAGGAAGAGCGAGGCAAATTTGTTTACATACTTGACACCAACAAACACCACCAGTGTCATGAAGGTCAGAAAAATGGTCCCATACACCCGCATATTGTTCAAGGTGGCACTCGATGTGTCGTGAGTGCCTGTTGGGTAAAAAATGGCGGCCGGTGGGGCAATGTAGGTCTGAAACAAGAAGACCGATAAGGAAGCTTCAATCTTCCTATTTGAAGAGTGAATCCTGTCATTTTGGTTGTATTTTTAAAAGAGTATCCAGAAAAACCCAGTCACAAAAGACCACATATTGTATGGGTACATTTATATGATGTCCAGAATAGGCAAATCTGATTAAATCTGATTAAAGACAGAAAGCAGATCAATTGCTGCTTAGGGCTGGGGAGAATGGAGTGACCACTAATGAGTATGCGATCTCTTCTCAGGGTGATGAAAATGTTCTAAAATTGATTGTGGTGATGGTTGTACAACTCTGTGAATATAAAGCATATGTTGTATACTTTAAATGAGCAGTGAATTGTATGATATGTGAATTATATCTTAATAAAGCTGTTATTTAAAAAAAAAAAGACACAAGAGCCAACCCAAATACCTAAATAGCCAAAATGGAACAGTTTGAGCAACAGATAAATAATGATACTATTGAATTGCGACCCAAAGAATAAAATAAACATCAGGAAGTCCATTCTGATATAAATACATGGTTGAATAAATAAATAAATGGGGAAAAGGACAAATTTTCCATACAGAAGAAATCCAAACAAAAACTGTAAGAATGTAAGAAATAGAAAAACAAACAAAAGACCCAGAAGATCCAGGAATGGGGTTCACACTACAGGCAGAGGATCTGGAGGCAGTTCCTCTAAAAATCTCCTACTGTCTGGATCCCCAGGGGTAGGCACTTGTTATCCTGTGCTCCCCACTGTCCCTCCACCTCTTCTCCTACTGCCTGGGGCAGTTCAGTGGGGAGTGAAAGCTGAGTCAGAGCACACATGGGGCTCACGGAGGAGGCATTGACCTCCAGATAGGGTCCTTTGGCTGCTCACCCTGATACAGGGACACGGAGAAGCTGGCTCTAAAGGGTACTGGCACAGAGTCCTGGGGGAGACAGAACTGGCCAGAGCCCACATAAGTCCAGGAGGCAGGCTCTGCGTCACCACCAAGATCCATCACTGAGCTAAATGCAATAGTTCCCAGACCACCTGCCATGGCTGAAATGGTCCCTGGGTGGATGGAACATCCAGGGCCAAGGTGAAGGCAGCAAGGGCCCTTCCCTGATTGGCCCAAACTAGGAATTGAAGGGGAGACTGGCTTGAGCAAAGACCTTTCTTTCTCGAGGAGGCCTCCCATATTATAACCCCCAGACCCTGGCCAGAGGTGAGGAGAGCACGAGCAGCCTGGGCCTATGCGAAAGGGACTGTTTGCACAAGACCAGAGTTGGCCAGGGATTAGCCTAACTCACCAGCAAGATCTCAATGGCCCCCAGGATGTACATGGCCGCTGCAAATGTTGTTCCCAGATAGAAGCACAGGCCCACAGCACCTCCAAATTCTGGTCCCAGTGAGCGGGAGATCATGAAATAGGAGCCCCCAGCTACAACAGAGAAAGTACACACAGGTCAAGGCTGGTTCTTCTTCAAGGGGTCTCCTCCATGAGAACCCCTCACAACCACCCAGAGGGACAGGGATTGCTTTTCCCATTTACAGATGAGCAGATGGGTAGGGAGACTTGCCCAAGGCTGCATTATTAGTCAGTGACCAGGCTGGGGTTGGACCCCATTCCCATCTGCCTGCAATGCCCAGCACGGGGCCAGTGAAATGGCTGCTTTTCTGGGGCAGCTCTAGGTCTGCAGCAGTGCCTAAGTGGCCCACTGTCTCCCAACTCCCTGCACTCAGGCCAGTCCCCACAGCCTCTACTGTCTAGGTGCATCCTATCTCAGCATGCCTCACCCCTCCTGACCAGGGTAAGGACTGTATCTGGTCCGGTTTTTTGTCCCTGGAGCCCAGCACAGGGCCTGCCACCAGGTGAGTATCCATGGTTGACCCTCCTGTCCTGAGTCTGTGCTTCCATTAGAGTCTAACACCCCTGGCAAGACTGACGGAGTCAACACTGGGCCCCAGGGCCAGCAAGGGTGCAGGGGACAAGAGTGATCCCATGTTGCTGGTTGAATCTGCTCCTGATAAAACTTCTCTGCTGAAAAATCTGGAACAAGGATCAATAAACTTTAACATGGCTAATCCTTTTCATGCTGTAACCCCACCTCTAGGATCCTCTCCTAAGAGAACTGCCAGGGGTGTGAACAGAGATCCATGTGCAAGGCTGTTCATGACAACACTGTTTACAATAGTGAAAAAGCAGAACCCAAGAGTAGGAGAATAATCACATAAATCAAGTAATATCCTATCAATCCTGTTTAAAAAACAAATATACTGTTCAAAACATTTGGGAAATACACACACACACATACACATACAGTTTGGGGAAAAAAATATGTCAATACTTTACAAGACCCTAAGACCATATGCCAAAAGGCTAAGAGTTATAAACCCAAGTTGGTAGGGTTATGGGTACTTTCAATATTCCCCTTTACATTTTTCTGCACTTTCAAATCCTCTTATGGCAAAGATATATTACCTTTTTTTCCCCTATTACTTTTATACTAATAAAGCTGTTATTTAAAAAAAAAAAAAGGGCTGGTCCAGTGATGCAGCAGTTAAGTGTGCACGTTCCGCTTCGGCAGCCTGGGGGTTGCCGGTTTGGATGCCACGTGTGGACATGACACCGCTTGGCAAGCCACACTGTGGTAGGCGTCCCACACAGAAAGTAGAGGAAGATGGGTACAGATGTTAGCTCAGGGCCAGTCTTCCTCAGCAAAAAGAAGAGGATTGGCAGCAGTTAACTCAGGGCTAGTCTTCCTCAAAAAAAAAATAAATAAATAAAATAAATAAATAAATAAAAGGATCCAGACACAGGAGCCAACCTGAATAGCTAAATAGCTAAACTGAAACAGTTTGAACAACAAAATAAATAATGATAGTACTAGATTTTGATCCAAGGAATAAAATAAATATCCAGGAGTCCATACTGATATAAATACATAGTTGAATAAATAAATAAATGGGGTCTCTGAATCCTTGGCTTGGGCTACGAGGTATGCCCCATCACCTTCTTTGTCAGCTCTAGGCCCCCTTTTTAAAAATTACTTTTACACTAAAGCAAACAAAACACAAAACACAAGAGCAATCCCAAACTCTGTCAAATAAGGATGCTCCTAAGTGATGGCACTGTCAGGGAGTCAGGAACTAGGACCCCATCAGAGAACGGCTTGGTTAGGGGTGGCCGTGAGAGTTACCGGTCATGTCAAGGTGGATTCCGGGCCCAGTCCCCCCATCAGGCCTGTGGTGGCGCTACTCACCCACCTGGAACCACGCCATTGGTGGCGATGGCGCTCATGGAGATGGCCGTCAGCAGGGTCTGTGGGAAGGAAGGCCTGGGTGAGCAGCTCAGCTGGGCAGGCTCTGTGGGGCAACCATGGCCCCTGCCCCAGCTAGGATACTCACACAGCAGCAGCAGATGAGCACAATGAGGAGGGCCTGCAGCACACCAGCCGTGCCCACCATCCAGGTCAGCCGCAGGAAGAGGATAACCCCGAAGATATTCTGCAGGCAGGGCAGGTACACTCCCATGAGGGTGCCCATGCTGGGCGCCTATGGAGCAGAAGGGGGTGGGGGGCACAGAGCATCAGAGGGGCCCAGATGCACCATGGAAGGCCAGCCCCTAGTCACACAGCAGTCCCCGACCCCCAGGGTGTTCTGCCAGAGAACAGGATGGAGAGGGGCATCCTGAATGGAGTCCTGGGGAGCACACAGGGTAGGGTGACAGCTAGGATATCTATGTTGACTTTCATATGTGAAGATGGTTTGGGACTGAGAAGGTATAAAACCTGATTCTTTTCAAAACCCCATGTGTGAGATTTTAAGCCTCACCTCACCCTCAAGGTACTGCCCCCTTCCTTTCTTTTCTTTCATTAAACTTCTAGAAAGAGAGGTCTGTCTCTGATCCCCACCTTCTCACCCAGCAGTCCCCATGTCACCCAAGCCAGAGTCCAAGAAGTTGTTCCTGGCCCTCCCTCTCTCCAACCCCCAACTCCAGTCCAGGTGGACACTGAGTCCTGTCCAGTCTGCCTCTCAAGCTGCCATGGGATCAGCCTGCCTTGCCTCAGCCTTAGTCCCTTGAAAATGGGGCACTACACCTGGGGCACCTGGATGGTGTCCTCCTGTGCCCCTCAACCTCTCCACTCTCTAGCCCATTCTGCTGCCAGAGCAGGTCTCTGAAAACCAAATTCAGTGTCATTATTCCTGCTGAGAATGCTTTGCATTGTCTATCCTGTAATCCACAGTGTGGGCCAGACTCCTTGGCTTGGGCCACCAGGTGTGCCCTATAACCTTCATTGTCAGCCCTAGCCCCTGATGACATCGGTTCCTCAGAGCCTCTGAGCCAGTGCATGTGCTGGGCTCTGCCTGGGCAGGTCAGCCCCACCTTACTGCCTGACAAACTCTTCTTCAGTTAAATCTGCAGGAGGCTTAACTGTTGCCTCTTCCAGGAAGTTCCCCCAAGTTGCCTTAGGTGGAGTTGGTACTTTCTCTTACATCCCCTCAGCATCTGATATACCCTTCCATCACAGTGGTCCCTTCAGGTCATGGTAACTGTTCCCTCGAATGTCTCATGACTACCCTGGGGTAGACTCGGCTTGTTCACTGTTCTATCACCATCAAGCACTGCAGGTACCCAAAAGGTGCTCCTGAGCCCAGAGAGTGTTGCCTTGGAAGGCCCCTGGGATAACCTGTTGGGAAAATCCTGCATAGAGAGTAGAGCTTCAGGCTGAAGGGAAGATGAGGAAGGTCTGATGGGCATATCCAGACAAGATTTCTCAACACTCAAAGGGCAGAGCAGGGGCCAGCCAGGAGGCGGGCAGAGGCGGAAGCACAGAGGCAGGGCTGGCGCCTTCTTGAAGAACTAAGCTCCCATGAGTGCAGCCCAGGGTAGTGGGGCACTACCACCAGCGCCCCAGCAAATCTTCTGAAGGGTCCAGGCCTGGGGCAGGTTCTGTGTACAGCCTACGGGACCTCAGAAAGCCTGGAAGGGCCCAAGTAAGAATGAATGGTCCTTTAACTGTCCTGCACAGCATAGGTGACAGATATACCTCATCTGGCTCTGTCTGAGCCTTACTCAGAGGCCCTGGACCACCCATTGGATAGTGGCAGCTCCCAGCCCCACCTCCACTTTAGGCTGAGTCACTCTTAAAAAAGGGCAGTGTGGGAAAGGGTAGGGCCGGAAATGCTTTCTGCATCCCCAAATAACCTTTGGCAGCCTCAGAAGGTCACCAGGCTGGAGCCAGAGCAGCTGCTATGGAGAGGTTTGGGTCTTGGCGTGGTGTGGTTGGAGGCCTGCCCTTCCTGCTTTAAACCTTCTTTTTCTGAGGCCCCTGTTCAGACCCGCTCTGGCTGAGGACCACAGCTCAGTGTTCCCAGCTCCGTAGCTTTCTGGCAATTCACTATGGACTTGACCAGGCTCTTCCTTCCTCCATGGAAAAGCCATTGGAGCCAGGATACTCAGCCATTCTCTCATATCCTTACTCTAGGGCCAGGTGAGCTGGGCAGGTAAGCTGAGGCTGGACCCCAGCATCCTCACTAGCTCCTCATAAGGCCAAGGGACCATGGCCCTTCACCAACCCAAGCTTCCTTCCGACACTCTTGTTGAGATGTGCACTAGCCTTTCTTAGGGACCTTCTTACTCCCAGCCACCAGCTCCCTGGACTTGGCCCAAAGGGACAGGGAGGACACTCTTACCCAAGGATCCTATCACCCACCACAGGCAACACTCTCAGAGGCTGAGACCCCCACTGCAGGGCTGAATAGGGATCGCCAGAGATAGTCAGGGTTCTCTGTTATCTGCAGTGCAGAAAATGTCAGCAAAATCACAACCAGCAGGATAGGGTGGGGGTCAGGTCTGTGTGACCTCAAGATCTCAGCTGCCCTCTCTAAAGTGTGGGCTGGTTTGCGACCTGGAGGGGCAAGGTAAGAGGTGTACACAGCCTGATCTACCCTCTTTCCTTGGCCCACCCCAGCAGGGCCCAAATCTCACAAGCAGGTCTGAGGCTGGGGTCCCAGCTTATCCCAACCAAGAGCTCCTTCTGCCTGTGCTGACCTCCAGCAAGAGTACTACAGCCAGTGCCAGACCCAAGCTCCTTCCAAATCACAGCTGCTTCCCAAACCTCAGGGAGTCAGTAGGTGGAGAGGGAGGACTCTTTTCTTCCAAACAGAAAATGTAGAAGAAACCCCTCCCCTCAGTTAAACTAAGCTCCGTCACACAGGGGAGCTGAGCAAAGATGTGCAAAGTCATCTAAAGAGAGAGGAAAGCTGAAGGGCCAGAGGCCTGGACAGCAACCAGAGATGGGACCAGGAAAGGAAGAGGGAAGCCCCAAGAGGCAGTGTAATGCTCCTATCACGTCCCCACCCTGGCACTCAAAGAACCCATGGGCCACTGGAGGAGTTTGCCAGTGGAGCCAACACAGTGAGAGGCAGAAGGGTTTGGTCACTTGCTCTAGGTCACACAGCCCTAAGGGACAACCTGGTTCTTGGTTCCAATGGTAACATCCTTATCCATCTTGATGAGATGCCAGTGATCAGGCATTATACATAGTCACATATCTCACAGTAAATCCACAAATCTGTCTCCCAGTGTTATCCATTGATCTAATCTAGCTAAGTCATAGTAGGCAAGTTAACATCCCTGACACTCAGTTTCCTCATCTGTAAAATGGGGGTGATAACAGCACCTACCTCACAGCTTTGTTGTGAACATGACCCACCATTTAGCGTGGTACTCCCCACACAGAGAGGGCTGAGTAAAGGCAGCTGTCACTTTGTCATTTCTGAGGGCCTCTCTGGCCCTCTACCCCCTCTAGCCTTCTGTCCCCCTGAGGGGCTCCTCCTTGGCCCACTCCTCAAAGCCTCTTTGAGCCCAATGCTCTCAATGCCCATCCTTCAATGTTCACCACCATCTGGGGAAATTGCCAGTTCCATGGTATGGAGTCTGTCTTCCCAGGAGTGGCCCCTCTGCTACCCCTGACCAGCTTACCTTGGCTACTCTTCGGCGGGTGCCCTCCCCACTTTCAGCCTCCTCATGCTCCTTGGCACCCTGTGTGAGGTTGGTGTAGCTGACGAGCTTGCCCAGAAGAGATGATACCTTTGGGCGGATGTCCAGCTCTTCCTGTAAACAGAGCCACAGGGCAATCTGGCAAGGGGCCCGGCTGGTGCCAGGCTACCTGTGTGTAGCCAGCAGCCTGGCCTCTGGCCCCTTGCCAAGCCCTGAAGCAGGCCTGGACCTGATCCCAGCTTTTTTTTTGCCTGGGGAAGCCCAAATCCTCCAACTGAGCAGGTGTGGGCACCACACCCCAGCACACAGCACTCAAAGGCTTAGCCCAGCGGCTGCTTCTCCCTGCCCCACCTTGGCTACAATCACTACTAGTCCATTTGTGAAAACTACCTGCCTCAGGGGAGAGGGCAGGGCACACAGCTGGCAGACAAGTGAATGGTATACTTCATCATGCCTGTTCTGGCTGGCTACCTCCCAGCTATGAGTGGGTCTCTGGGACTTATCTGCTTTCAACTCTCCCACAAAAAAAGCCACCAGTTACCTCAGGGAACCAAAGAAGTCAAAAGAAGAATATTTGGAACAAGTGGTCTCTCGTATCTGCCTAAACCCTGATCCTCCTGAGTGGTCTTCCCCACTGCCACAGGCTCTGTGAATAACCCACCTCAATTCCCAAGGTGGGATCCTGGCCCCTGAGCCCATCCTCAGGTGGAGCCAAGTCAAGGCCTTTGCTGCAGAAACTTGCTGCTTTCTCGCGTCAGGAGGCCTCCCAGGGCTCAGGTTCTCCAACCTCCACCCGAGTCTAGGCTTTCCCTGCCCCTGCGGCCTCCCCAGCACTGTGCCTCAACCTGCCTCTTGCCCACATTTAGTCTTTTCCTGTCCCTCAGCTCCTTTCTGATCCTATACACAAGGAGAAGCTGGTTTGGAGTCACAAGTGAAGATGCAGGTCTTTGGGGGCATGTGGAGATTGAGGAGCCCACAAGACTTGCATGGGGCAGCTGAACGTGTGGGTCAGAGTTTAGGGTCCTAAACCATGCCTTAAATCCAACTTCTGAGCTTGAGTCTGAAAAGGATAAAGTTCAAGTTCAGAGGCACAAAATTGGTAATGTTTCCACAGAGGTGTCCACTGAGGCTGCAGATGTGGAGAGAAGGGCTAGATCCACAGAGAAGGACCAGGCCTCAGAGAAATAGAGAGAAGAGTTCACAGGAGAGAGAAATCATGGACTGGGAGAAGTCCTAGGAGTAGAGGGAAGACAGGAAATCGTGAGGGGTGGTCACCTTGCTGAGGGGCTGCATGTAAGTCAAAGTCAATACCCCATGGGATGGGGTTGTGACTGCCTCTGGGAAATCAGTTTCAGTTCAAAGGGCCAAGGGAACTGCAGCCTGGCTGCCAAGGGAGTGAGATAGACAAGCGGAGACTGGAGGAGGAGCCGAGACACAAGGAGGCACAACTGTCCAGGCTGCCTGCTTAGCTAAGACTTGGGTCCTGACAGGCCCCTGCCCGCCCACCTGCCTGCCACACCTGCAGCCCAGAATGGCTCCGCAGCTACCTCAAATAGTGCCAGGTTCCTGTCATAGTAGTCACTTCCTCTGGAAGCCTCCACAGGACAAAGGAAAGGACTGTTCTCTTTGTGGTTGCCATGTCCTGTGGAGAGAGAGGGACAGAATCCCAGTCAGGGGCTGCATCCTGAACCCCTAGCCTGGACCCCTGCCCAGCAGGCCAGCCCACAAAACATCATCTCTCTGGAGCACTTTGGGGGCCAGTGTTACCAGGCTGGGCCTCAGTTTCCCCATCATACCCTGCCAGCTTCCTTGAAGGGCCAGAATTGGCCGAGTGGCCAGTGACCAAAACCCAGCACACCATTTCCTTTTGCAGAAGACACCCGTGCGAAGGCCCCAGACACCCTAGCTCACCCACGTGTTAACACCAAGGGGCGGAGCCAGCCAGGAGGGGCGTGGACCGGCCCTGGAGCACCTTCAGACCCCCCCCCCCCACTCTCCCATTTTCCCGGCCCATCTGGAATACCCAGTGTGCTGGGCGCCTGAGGCTCCGTGTCCTCTGGGCCCTCCCGGGTGCTCCCCTCCAGATAGACAAAGCCACACAGGGCACCTTCTGCCGTCATGGCTAGCACGCGGCAGCTACCCCACCATGCACCGCGCGGGGGCGTCCTGGAGGGCAGCCCGAGGCATGCTGGGAGGGTGGGCAAGCAAGACTGTCCAGAGGGCGGAAGTGGGTCAAGGAGCCCGTAAGGGTCGTCTTCGAGAGTAGGGGCGGTTAGGTGTTGCTGTCAGGAGCCGCTTGTTGGCCTCTCTGCTCCAGATCCCAGCCGCCTACCCCCCAGGCTGGTGAAACAGTGCTTCAGCCTCCAACGAAACCTTGCAGAAAGGAGCTAGATGCACTTTTTTTTATAAGCCTGCCTTAATTCTCAAAGCTTGGCTGCTTTTTCTGGCCACCCAGCATTCATACTCTTTCCCCTTTTCCAAACTTTGTTTCTTGTGCGTCTCAGTGGGTGACATTCCCAACTTTCCATCAAACAGGCAGAAGACCCCAAGTAGTAGTCCTTTTCTAGTCACTGTTTTTTCCCCTCCAGGCAGTCTGGCAGCTGTGGCAGTGGCTGGAGGCCTCACAGCAAATGGGAAGCTGACATCTTGGTTCAAAGAAGCCACATTGGTGTTGGATGGCAATGATTGTGGCAGCAGTGCTGGCCCGGGGTCCAGTGATGGAGGTGGCAACATAAGTGTGTCATCATCTCACCAGGCTAGTAGAATATTCCAGCCATGCACTGGCTGTGTTTGGGTTTTGTGAGAGCTACCTGCCAACCTTCTCTGGCTAAATAGGCCACAATTCATTTCTTTTGTTTGCCGCTAAGAATGCTGAATGATCCATCCTCCATCTGAAATATCCTCTTGCCGTCGGTATAAGACTTGCCTTCTCTGAGCCAACAATCACTCAGCAGGTCCTGCACTGTGGATTCTTTATTACTCAAGGAAACTGACAGGTAAAGCGTGCTGATGACAATTCCTGGGAAAAAGTCGGCTCTTCCTTCCCACAGCATCTGAAAGCGGTACACTGCCGCATCTAGAAACTTGGACTAGCTAAGAGAGCCAAGCAATTCAGTCCCACAAGCCACACAACTGTGTGTAGGTCAGTGCCAACAGTATAGTGTACAAAGGTAGCAGGTCAAGCCAGCCCACTGAGCCATGTTAAAGCCTCATGAGGTCATGTAGCTCCTCAGATACCTGTGACATTTGCCATGCCCTTGATGCCCATGTTTAGGATCGGGATAAAGAGCAACAAGAGAAATCTGAAAACCGCACATTACATTGCTGGCCCTTCAGTAAGAAGCCTCCGAAAAGTACTCTTGGATTTTTGTGACAAAAGAATGTCTCTCCTGAATAAGTCTGATGCTTCAATTTGTCAGAAAATGGCAGCTATAGAGCTGATCTTATTTCCTTTTCTGCCTTGGCTGCCAGTAATCTCCAAGCTAAATTTATAGTCATCATCTGCCTCAACTCAGAATCCTTGCCCCTTCCTCTGCATGGTTTTGATGTTTCTGACAGTAACAGTCATTTTTGGAGGCTATTTTTGTTGCATTATCTCTTCTGATTCTTTTGTGGAAGTAGGTTGGAAATAAATTATTCTAAGCTTATGCACTGCAGCCTGCCCCACCATTGTTGCCTTGTCTCTCTGAGGAGACCACTAGTATCCACAAAATGTAGAGCTGAGCACACAGCAGTTCCCCCAAAATGCCTGTGGATGGTCCTCCAAGACCTCGTTCATCCCTTGTCCCTTTAGCCATGATTCCAGGGCCCTTCCAAGGGTTGCTCTAGTCCTCACAGCAACATTCCAGTAGATATCACTTACTCCTTTTTAGTAACAAGGAAAGTAAGGCTCAAGAGAGATTCAGAGGCAAGGTTATCTAGTGAGAAGGCCCAAACCTGGGTCCTAGGATCCACCAGAGCCAGGTGGGAGCCGAGCTACAGGTTCCCCACTCCTACTGTGAGCCCCAGTCCATCCCAGGGTGCAGTACAAGCCTTTAACTCGAGAAAAGTGTCTGGAGTTTGCGATTTGGCCAGGGTGTGCATACCCAAGGCTCTTGGTGCTCAGATGGCTGGCAGCCTGGCTTGGATTCCTGACCCTCTCTCTGTGTGACCCAGGGCAACCTGCTTACCCTCTCTGTGTTGCCTTGGTTCCTCTTCTATGAAGTCGATAGCAATACCTACTCTTCCAGTTGCCCAGGTGCCCCAGAAAAGGGACAATCTGGCATCAAACACCCAGCAGGTACTCCTTGGAGTTCCCCAAACCCTCTTTCAAGGACAGCTCCCATGGGATTGTGGGAATGTGGGGGGTCTAAGCAGTTCTTGGATGTCTGTACTGCCCTCAGCTATTTCAAAAATCCCAGGGCAGGTCTGGGCATGCCTGCCAGGCCAAAGCTGCTCAGATACCACCTGAGACACCCAGTGAACTGGAGCATGGCCTAGTCCTGGGGCCTGCCTTGAGGTACACATATATGTGTATTCCTCCCAGCAGCTGTGAACACACCAGCTGCAGGTGGGTATCCAGGTGACACTCCTGATCCCTGTACTCACAGGCATCTGCCTGGGGTACCCCTCTAGAACCTCCCCAGCCCCTCTACACAGGTCACAGTGGACTTGATGAGCAGGCCCATCTATGCCCCTTGGAGCAGAGGTGTGGGCCTTCAGAGATTCAGGGACCTGGCTGGGGGTGCCCCACGAGGTAGACCTGAGGCTCACTTTTTTTGTGCCCCCTGACCCTTTGCAGTCCCCACCAAGAAGAATCATAATCACTCACCAGGGCACAGAGTGTCCCCCATACCGCAGGCGCAGCCAAGGTCTGGCTGAAAAGAAGTGAGAGGAGGAGGAGGGAGGATGGTGGGAGGAGCTGGCCCAGACTGGAGGGACCTGGCAAGACTTAGCCAATGTGGCTCCAGGTCTCTCCAGTCACCCTGTGAGAGGCCAAGGCGGGGCCAGGGCCTGGGCTCAGCTCTGCCTGCTCACTCACTGGTCCAGACTGATCCTGGGGATGCAGCCCAGACCAGCCTCTGGGAAGAGAGAGCCTCCCAGGGCTAACAGGGGAGCAAGGATGCTGGCTCTTGCTCTGACCACTAGAACAAGGCTAGGGGCAGGTGAGGGCATTGGGTGGGGATTGGGGTGTGTGCACACACACGACTGTCAAGTCTAAAACCTCCACAATGTCCAGAATCCATACCACTGTCTTGTGACATCTGTCCACACAGTCAGGTGACACATATAGCCAATCACCCACATCAGGCATTGATCACCTCAGTCATGTCACCATCACAGACAGACCATACAGGTCAAGATCACACCACCTGACACATGCCACTAACATACATGTTCCCTGCATATCTCCATCCTGGTCAGTCACAGACACAGGCATTTGTCATCAGACATATCACCATCCTCATCATTGACAACCCTGCAGGAAACAGTGGCCATGAGAATGTGCTACCCTGACCCCACCTTCACCCTGTGATACCCATAGCTACACACTTGCACAAGCACAATTACACATGCATATGCCACTACACATACAGACACATGTTCTCAGCAGGGTTCACACTCCAAGAGTGGGCCCTGGACAGTCCCTTGGAATCTCCTGGAGCAGGAGGTGGAGAAAGGCGAATAAGGAAAGGCAGCCACCTGGGAGAAGGGAGGAAGGGCTTACCCTCATGCCCAGCCCTAACACCTAGATTGAGTTAGGGAGCTGGATTTGAATCCCCTGGGGCAAGTTATATAACTGTTCCATGCCTCAGTTCACTCCTTCCTAAGTGTGAGTAACAGGACCTATCCCATGGGGGAAATGGGGAGGATTAAATGAGTGAGCCCGTGTAAAGCGCCTAGACAATCCTAGTTCCGCATGAGCGCTCCACAGATGCCCACTGTACCAACAGATCTAAGCTGGGAGCAACACAAGGGCACTCACAGGCAGTTCCCCATACACCCCCTCAGGCAGACACACCCTTCTCTCCTGCCGGTCAGTGGAGGGAGGCACATGGACGGGGGAGGGGAGGGGCGACAGGGGAGTCTCAGTGGCAGAGACGCCGATGCGCAAATGGGTAGGCGAGGAGAGAAGGGGCTGAGAGCAGTTTACAGAAGGTGAAGGGGCTGGGGTCCGGGCTGCGGCTGTGCTCCCAGCCCGGAGAGGCCAGAGGTGGGGGCTCGGCGCAGTTTAAGCGCCGGGCGGCCCCGCTGGCCTGGCCTCCTCCGTCAGCCACGTCTGCAGCCCCCGCCCGCCGCCCGCAAGGGAGGAGCTGGGGCGGGGAGAGCGGCCCGACCGCGGGCGCCTGGGGCCCGGGGAAATCCTGTCTGCGCGCGCGGAGCGAGGGATTAGTGGCGGCTGGGCAGACTAAGAAAAGTTGGGCCGGCATCGACGTGTGCGCGCACGATCCGGGTGCCTGTGTGAGCGCGGGCCCCGCGTGGCCGGCTCCCCCGTCCCCGCCAAGGGCCCCTCCGGGCGCGCCCTCACCGTCCGAGTCCTCCCGCTCGGCGCGCTCTCCGTAGTCCACCCAACTGAGCCCCTCGAGGTTGTCATAGTCGCCGCGCCGCGGCCCGTCCACCGGCACCACGGTGAAGTGAGGCATCGCGCGCGCTCGGCCCCGCCGCCCCGGCCGTCTGTCCCGCTGTCCCCGCCGCCCCGGGTCGGCGCGCCCCGCCCGCTCGCATTCCTCCCCGCTGCGCTCACTTCCTCCGCCCGCCCCCCGGGCCGCCCCTCGGGGGCGGGGAGCAGGAGGGGCTGGGGCCGGCTCCTCCCCGAGGGGGCCCTGGCTGAGTGAAGCCCCCAGGGCCGGAGGACTACTAGCGACTCCACGCCCTGGGGAGTGCCCGATTCCTGTGTGAACTTGGGTGAGGGGCTGCCCTCTCTGAGCCTCAGCGGCGGTACTTGTAAAATGGGAAAATGCTCTTCCATCTCTTGGGGCTACCTGAGGGCTCCGTGAGATGGGGCGCGGGGTGCGCTGGCTCTGCGCTCTGTGCCTAGTAAGCGCTCAGCGACATTTCTGTTACTCAGGGACGGGGAATGGTAGGGAGGACCGGTCCAGGATCGCAGAAGCCATCCCAGTCCTGCCCAGGGCCTCTCAGCATTCCTGGGTATCCCCTCCCCATTTCCATCATCTCTGTCTCTCACCTCTCCACCGCGTCCCTGGAAACTGAACCCCCATAAAAGTCCCGTCCCTTCCCCGCGGCCCCTTACTGCAGTCTCTCCCTGTTGGAGGCGGCTAGGGATTCCTGCCTCCTTCCCCAGAGGCTGCTGCCTCCTGGGTAGGAAGGACACCCATCACCCTCGCCCGGCCCCGTTTGCCCCTTTGAGATGCTACACTGGATTCTTTAGCCAAGTTTTCATCTTGATTTTCTCTTTTACTGTCTCACCTCCTGGGGGTTCCTTTATCCAATCGTCTACTTATTTGCTCTTAACTTTTCTTTTCATTCACTTTCTACTCCACTGTTTCAGATAACTTATCTGGTTGGCTTTACTTTAACATCTTTATCTTTCTAGGCTGTCCTTTCAGCTATTTGTTTCCCTATCAGAAAACCCCAGGGCCCATCTTACTTGTCTCTCTCCATTTTTCTCCCTTTTATGGCTCAGAGGGCTTTAGAACATCAGCATCAGTGGTATCTTCCCCACCCGCCTCAGATACTGCACCCTCTGACTGTGGTCTCCACCCAGCCTCCAGCTCTGGGGCAGAATCAGGAATCAGAGTCTCTGGGCCCTGCCAGAGGACCTCCCAGATGACCACCATTCTGGCCCTACTTCATAGTCAACCTGGCCAGGATTTGTCAACTTGACCTCTCCCTCCTTCATGCCACCTTTAGCCACCCACAGTAGCAACCTCCTAAATGCTAGAGGTCTGCTCTCTCCGCCTGCTCGTGGTAGAGCCACTTCTTCTGAAGAGAAAGCCCAAGTTCTGCTCTCGGTCCACGAGGCCCTGCTCCATCTGGTCCTCCAACCTCTCCAGCTGCATCTCTCTGCGTGCTCCTCCCCAGCCTCAGTCCTTCTGGCCTCTTTCACTTCCTCAAACTCAGAATTTCTGCACATCACCTGTTGTTCACTCTGACAGAGTGCTTTTCTACCCTCTGCCCCCACCCTCACTTACCAAACTCCTCCCAATGGAAGTGGTCTCAGCCTAGAGCACCATCTCCTCCCCAGAAGACTTCTCTGACACACACCCCACCACTCTCCCCTGGATGGGTTCCCGTGGGGCACTTTCCCTTCATACTACCCACTGCAGGGAGAAATATGTTGGTAGGGATCTTTGATTAATGTTTTTCGTGCCCACTAGACTGTGGACTTCACAAGGGTGGGACCCTTTCGGTCTTGTCTCCACAGTATCAGTCCCTGGCCCCGACACGTTTTTTAGTAAAGAATGAACAGGTGCCCCGCCCTGGTCTTCCCCAATGCTCCACAGAGATTCCCCGTGGCTCCCTCCTCCCATATGGCCTCTCTACTCAGGGGTGGGGTCAGGTGCTATCTAGGGGAGATAGGCCACTACAGCCCAACTGACAACCTTAGACTCCGGGGGGCTCTGTGGCTAGGATACAACTTTCCCCATACCATTGACTGACCAAGTAGCCTGTAACATCAGGGTACTCACAGGCAAAAATAACCTCCCAAGCAAAAAGAAAAAGACCTTTGAGGAGCACAGACATTTCAAAAGAAAGCATCTATCAGGAAAACTATTAGAACATATGGATCAAAAATTCAAAATTAGCCAACTAAACATATTACAAAAGATAAGAGAGAACATTAGCAATATGAAATAAGAAAATATAAAAAAGAATAAGCAGAAATATAAAGTGTCAAAAATATAATTGTTCCAGTGATCTATTGCTACATAACAAATTGCCCCAAAATATAGTGGCTTACAACAACAGTCAACAAAAACATTTATTTGCTTACACATCTGCAAGTTGAGTAAAGCTTGTCTCGACTCCACATGGCATCAGTTGGGGCTGGAGGATCTACTTCTAAGACGACTCGCTCATGTTACTAACAAGTTGTTACTGGCTATAGGCTAAGAGCTGAGTGGGGCCGTGGACCAGGGCATTGGGTCCTCTGCATGTGTGGACCTCTCCATGGGCTGCTTGGCTTCCTCATGGTGTAGTGGCTGCAGTCCATGAATAAGCATCCCAAGAAGCAGGGAGTAGAAGCTGACAGTTTCTTAAGGCCTCGGCCTAGAAACTGGCACAACATCACTTCTGCCACATTTTACTAGTCAAGCAGTTACAAAGCCCAGATTCAAGAGCAGGTAGGGAGGCATAGAAACCATCTCCGGATGGGAGAAGTATCAAATAAATACAGGACCATGTATTAAAATTACCACAATATTTGAAACAAAGAACACAATAGGTGATCTAATAGCAGAAAGTTATAACTGAGAATGAGTTAATAAATTAGAAAGACCAAATTAAGGACTCCTCCCAAGAGAAGAAAGAAAAAACAAAGAAATAAAAAGTAGAAAAGAGATATGGAGGATAGAAATAGAAGTTCTAATATCTGCACAATGGGAATCCCAGAAAAAGACTAAAATAAAAGTGGAGGAAAAGTACAACAGGAATGAAAACGTTATGCTCAATGTAAGAAGCCAGGCACAAGAGGTCACATGTTGTTTGATTCCATTTGTAAGAAATATCCAGAATAAGTAAATCTGTAGAGACAGAAAGCAGATTGGTGGTTAGGGGGAACAAAGAGGATGGGGAGTGACTGCTTAATGGGTGTAGGGTTTCCTTTTAGAATGATTAAAATGTTTTGGAACTAGATAGAGGTGGTGGTTGCAAATATCATGGATGTACTAAATGCCGCTGAGTTATTCACTTTATTTATTTTTTTAAGATTTTATTTTTCCTTCTTCTCCCCAGGACATAGTTGTATATTTTGGTTGTGGGTCCTTCTTGTTGTGGCATGTGGGACGCCACCTCAGCATGGCTTGATGATCAGCGTTAGGTCCATGCCCAGGATCTGAACCAGTGAAACCCTGGGCCACCAAAGCAGAGCACGCAAACTTAACCACTCAGCCACAGGGCCGACCCCTGAACTATTCACTTTAAAATGGTTAATTTTGTAGTATGTGAATTTCACTTTAATAAAAAGAACTTGCTGGAACTATAGGGAGAAACTGATAAATACACCATCACAATGGAAGATGTCAACACAACTGTCGTGGTTACAAATAGGTCAAGAAGAAAACAGCAAAGATGTAAAAGATTTTAATAATACAATTAATGAACTTGACCGAATGGACATACATATAGTTCTACATCCAACAATTGGAAAATTCCATATTTTTATCAAG
Organism: Equus quagga; assembly: GCF_021613505.1. Lineage (NCBI taxonomy): Eukaryota > Metazoa > Chordata > Mammalia > Perissodactyla > Equidae > Equus > Equus quagga. The sequence continues at coordinate 62,278,129 of NC_060279.1, forward strand.
TATACTTGGAACATTTACAAAACTGATTATTGGTTGTTTTCTGTTTCCAACCATGACGGCATAATGGGCCAAATATACCTTTCTGTGGAAAAAAAATAGACCTCTTGACAAAATGTAGGACAATGATTTGCAGACATTAGACAATAGGTGGTACAGGACTGTGATCCCAGATGAAAGGGAAATAAATGAAGTGAGCCCTGTATTGCACTAGCTTATTGCCTAGAGATAATTTCCAGGCCACAATGTGGGAGTGGGAGGAAGAATGGAGAATCTAAACAGAACCCAACGGTCTTGCTGAATTGAGGAGAAAAAAATATCAGTATTTGGGAAAGCCAAAGCAGCTAGAATTTGCAGGACAGAACACGATAGAGGAGGAAGCTGCACAAAGAGAGAGGTCCTGAGATCTGGAGAGGGTCCCCTTGAGTCGGCCAGAGGATTGATACCTACATACATGAGAGGAAGCTACTCAAGACTGGAGAAAGAACCACTGGAAAGAAGTAGGCTAAACAATTCCTGGAGCTCACATAGTTTATGTTCCCAGTAGCTAAAGTGAAAGACCTTTTAATATATGGGACATTAGCTAGAATCCTCAGAAGGGCATTGCCTTAGCAGTCAGGCTAGATTAGCCCTAGACAAAATAACAATTGTCCTGACAAAGCATTGAGGTCACCTTGTAGAAGCGAGATAACACTCTCCCCAAAATTTGGTTCAGATGTCAAGGCTGATAAGGCTACACGCACTCCAAGAGGGTAGAGAAACATTAAAAGAAAAAATGTAGTAAACAAAAACCAGTGAACTCTACAATTTAAATCGGTGTACTGTATGGTATGAATTATATCTCAATAAAACTGTTTAAAAACAAACAAAAAACCCATTATGTAATTAACCAAATAATTCTAATATTTAGAGAATGGTAGGAGGAGAAGAGGAGAATAAGAGAACTAAAAATCCTCATTTTTCAAATTACTAAGTCAATAAATAATATCTAAAATTTATGACTAAAGAGCTGGCAGTTAGATATATTATTTAGAAATATGGAAGAAAATACCAGTAAATACTAACAGTTAAAAGTGTTGAAAGTGGTGGCTGGGAGAACAGAACTGGAGATTGGGGAGTGTTGGGAGGGGTCGGGGAAGGGCTGTTTACACTATGTGACAATTCAACGTATTATCACAAAGTAAACATCTAAATAATCACCCCCCAAGTCAAGGTACAGATTTTGCCAGGACCCCAGAAGCTCCTTCATGCCTCCTCCAATTGCCACAGTATGTCTCCCCACCAAATGCAGGCACTTTTTCTTAGGTCTTTTTTTAAAAATTTGAGATATAGGGGCCAGCCCAGTGGCGCACTGGTTAAGTGCGCACATTCCACTTTGGCAGCCCGGGGTTCGCCGGTTCGGATCCCGGGTGCGGACATGGCATTGCTTGGCAAGCCATGCTGTGGTAGGTGTCCCACATATAAAGTAAAGGAAGATGGTCACGGATATTATCTCAGAGCCAGGCTTCCTCAGCAAAAAAGAGGAGGATTGATAGCAGATGTTAGCTCAGGGCTAATCTTCCTCAAAAAAAAAAATTGAGATATAATTGATATATATTAACATTGTATGACACAGGCACTTTTCAGATAATGACCTAAATTTGATGACAATCACTTTCTTGTTTTCCTGTATGAAGACATGACCTGAGTGTGTATCCCTGAACATTAAGTTTAGCTTTTTCTGTTATTTTTAAAAACTTTTTATTGAAGAAAAATATTGATACAGGAAAGTCCACATACCATAAGTGTATATAGCATGCTAAATGTTCACAAAATGAACACATTGATGTAACCAGCACCCAGATCAAGATACAGCACTTTACCAGCAACACAGAAGCCCTTCCTCATGCCCCTCTTCCAGTCAGTACCTCTCCCAAGGATAACCCTAAGCTGACTTTAACCCTAAACTGACTTTCACAGCATAGATCAGTTTTGCCTGTTTTTTTTTTTTTTTTTGTGTGTGTGTGTGTGTGTGTGTGTTTTTGAGGAAGACTGGTCCTGAGCTAACATCCGTGCCCATATTCCTCTACTTTATATGTGGGACGCCTACCACAGCATGGCTTGCCAAGAGGTGCCATGTCTGTACCTGGGATCTGAACTGGCGAACCCTGGGCCGCTGAAGTGGAACATGCACACTTAACTGCTGCACCACTTGGCTGGCCCCTGTTTTTGTACTTTTTTATAAATGGAAAAATATGATACATATTATTTTGTGCCTGGCTTTTTTTTTTGTGATGTTTTTACAAGTTGTTATGTGTAACTGTAATTTGTTCTTTTTCATTGCCATGTACTATTCCATGGAGTTAATATAGCATAATGGATTTCTTTACTGTTGGTTATCTTCAGCTTGGAATTATTAAAAATAGTGCCTCTCTGAACATACTTGTTCATGTCTTTTGGTGCACATGCGTGCAGGCATTTCTGCTGGGTCTTTAGGGAAACTGCTAAGTCCTTGGATATACATGTCTTCAACTTTAGTGAATAATGTCAAACAGTTTTTGAAAGTAGTTTTTATCAGTTTACACTATCACCAGCGTGGTGTGAGAATGCCTGCTCTTCCACATCCTCGCTAATACTCGGTATAGTTCATCTGCTGAATTTCAGATATCTTCATTATGAGTTTATTTTGCCTTTCCTTCGTGTGTAATAAGGTCAACTACCTTTTCATATTCTTATTGGCCCTTTGGATATCCTTTCTTGTAAGGTTCCTATTTAAATGTCTTGCCCATTTTTATATTGGATTGTCTGTCTCTAGATACAAGCCTTTTTTCAATTATACATGTTGAAAATCCCCACCCCCCAACCATGGCTTGCTTTTTCACTCTTTTTAATTGTATTTTGTGGTAAACATAAGCTATTAATTTTAGTGTAATCCAATTTATCCACCTTTTCCTTTGTCATCAATGCTTTTTATGTTCAGTGTTTCTATGCTGATGTAACAAATATATTTTCTTACACTACCTTCTATGAGTTTTATTCTTTTGCCGTTTGCATTTGGATCAATAACATATTCAAATTAATTTTATTTTGAATCTTGTATTCCCTATGGTGTGAGCTAGGGGTCAATATTCTTTTTTATTTTTTCCCAAATGGATATCCAGTTGCCCCAGTTTGTCCTTATGGGTTCATCCTCATTGTCCTCCACCTCACATCTAGCTTCCTAAATTCTGGCCCACTTACCTGTACCAACACCAGAGACACAGGTAACAAAGAGCCTTGCATAGATTTTTCCTTTGGCTCCTACATATGTATAAGGTCTAATCCCTATAATAAATCTCTTATTTTATATCATTCATAGTAGATTTACTTATCGGATCAAACACTGACTGGTATGATACTCTTAAAGTGGGAAGACTCACTCTACCAAATATCAAGACTTGTTTTAAAGTTGCTATAATTAAGACACTGTGGTATTGATACTACAATACTACAATAAACAAATGGTCCAAATAAATGGAACAGAATTCGAAAATAGACCCACACATATATGGACACGATTTATAACAAAGGTGGCACTGTAGTCCCTCTTTCTCCCAATTTCAAGTTCCCATGGAAGGAACTTAGATCTGGCTCTGGCACACCCTTGTGGATTGGGAGACGAAAGTGGCCAAAGATGGAGGGTCTGTCGTAAGCCAAGAAGATGGCACTACTTTCCTTTTTATTCAAGTTCTTTTTTTCTCTTTCAGACTTTATTTTTCCCCCTCCATTAAAAAATCAATTTAACAAAATATCAGAAAACCTTATCTGAAAAATCCAAAATCTTTACAAACTTTCTTTCTCGATATTTCCAAAGTTACTATTTATTCTATAAGTGATATCAGCTTCTCAAAAAAACAAATTTATTTCACTTAGCATAATACCCTCAATGTTACCTCAATTAAAAAAAATTTTTTTTAACCTTTCAGAGAGAGACTGGGAAGGCACCCACCATCATACTCCATGATGGGATAGACACTGAATTGGATTCCTTTGTGTTCTTCTGTGGGCTCAGGCTTTTAGCATAAGAATATGGTGATGTGCCTCTGCCCTTCTGGAGAGAAACAAAGCTGGAGGCCAATGGGAACCACTCACCTTAAGCAAATAGGGCTAGACCACAAGACCCCTCACCAACCAAGAGCCCACTGGAGCCCACTCCCTCTGTGAAGAAGGAAGGACACTCACACCTGGCTCCATGCTCAAAATGTTTATTCTCAGCATATGCTTGTTCCAGGAAGACTAGGAGGGTGACTTTGTGAGACTTTGCCACAGTGATCTCTGGAGGACTGGCCGGGTCACCAGACTCACAGAGTGAGGACTGAGAAGGTGGCAGCAACCGTGAGGCCTAGAAGGAGCTGTGGGGAGGCTTTCAAGGGTCTCTGGAGAACCTGATTGGTTGGCCTCTTGGTCATCTCCTTGTGTGTGGTTAGGTGTTCACTCTGAGGCTGAGATAGGAGGTGGGAGTGGCAGGACCTGTCCACCTGCCTGTCTGGAAACTCATCTTCCACAGGACTCTGCCCACTGTTTTCCTCTTTCACCTGGGGATGAGATTCAGCCATCAGTGGCTCCCACAGAGCCCCCCTCACCTGCTCAAATGACTGAACCATCCTTCTACCCAGCCCAGCATAATACCTGTTCCACCTGTCTGAAGACCCGCAGCAGATTTCCACGAAGGACACCCTGGAGCTCTTCCTCACTCCATCCACGCCTCAGCAACTCCTCTATCAGTACCGGGTATGTGGACACATCCTCCAGCCCCTGAGGGAAGCTGTGTAGCCAGCCTACTGTGAGACTTCAGCCCTGATCCTAGTCTAAGGCCCACTTCCCATGAGCCCCAACCACATATGGCAAATTGAAGGCCATGTTCTTCAGGCTACTGAATGCAACTTTGGAAGACTGGGCTTCTGCAGCATCTACCTGCTGAGCAGATGATCAGCCCACAACAGATCTGCTGGGCTGGGAGTGGAGCATGTGCTGGGCAGATGAGCTCTGCCCTGGGGAAGGGGATTACTTAACGAGTATGATGACATGGAGTGGGAGTGGGACCACTGGGCCACAGGAGGGACAGGGAAAGTCCAGGATACAGGCCCTGGGAGTGGGGAAATGTCATGTGGGCTGGAAGACCAGAGCCTGTAGTCTAGGCCTAAAGGATAGGAGAACCACAGGATAAGGAACTGTGACTAAAGGATTGCACACCCCCCCCCCCCCCGCCCCCGCCACTGTACTTGACAAGACAAACACCAGGGCAATACTCACCGGCCAGACCCATCATAATTTCCACCAATCCCGATGAACTCTGATCCAATGACTGCCCTGATGTGGTCAAAATGATCTAGGAGGTGGGGATTAATGACAACTCTAGACTGGAGTTAGATCCTGGGACCAGCCCAGGTCTGGGGAAGCTCAGCCCTGGCCCCAATTCTCCTGCTCACAGCACTCCAGGCCATGGTAGGTGACTCCACAGAGTTCCTAGCCATTCATGAGTTCTGAAGTGGCCACAGGCTGGACACTGGACCTAGAGTAGACTTCAGAGCCACCCCTTTGGACCTTTTCCTGCCCAGGAGCCACACTGCCTCCGGGTTCCTTGAAAGCCTGCTGGGGAATATGCCTGTCCTGTCCAGAAATGTGGGAGCAAAAGTGAGACTCAGAGGCAGAGGCAGTTGCCTCCCTCAAACCCATTAGCATTGAATGTGGTCCCAGATCTGGGTGGCAATGGAGACCTGTGGTTGCTCCCCTGGGTTGTTGGGAGGTCTGCCCATTGCCCAACAGGTATGCTGGACCGCTGGAGCTGTCCTGAGGGCCCCAGGGGCCCCAGGCCCAACCTAGAACCACACAAGGAGTCGAAGTGGGGCTCACCTGCCACGGTGGACACGTTAGCAAACAGATTGCACTGCAGCACCCCCATGGACAGTGTCACCATCACAATGCCACCATTCTTTTTCTACAGGGATAAACAAATGGACACTCAGCTTGGCCCTTCTGGCCTGAGGGCCTGCCTCCTGTGTCCTGGGGGTCCTGGTAGGACAGTGCTCAGTCCTGGTTTCAGGGGTTGGAAGAGGCTTTATGTCTCTGGGTTTGTGGGTTCCTAGGTGGAACTGATTTGGCCTTGAGCTTCAGAGATAGGGAGGGTTACTCAGCCTTAGATCCAAGGTTGAGTGAGGTCTGGGCTAGTAACTTTGTACAGGAGCAAGGATCTTTGTATGAAGCACGCAAAGCCCTGGGTTTGATGGCTGGGGTGGCCACTCACCAGAAGTTGCAGGATGTCATCAGGAACATTCAGCAAAGTGTCACACACAGCTCTGGCAGCCGAGTGGGAGAAGATAACAGGAGCCCTTGACACCTTCAGGGCTTGTCGCACCAAGGTGTCTGACCCATAGGACAAGTCCACCATCATGCCCAAGCGGTTCATTTCCCCTACCACCTTCTGCAGGGACAGTTTTGGGGTTTTTTTTTTTTGGCAGGGTGTCAGGGACACGTGTGTGCGCATATCTATAGGGAATGGGCAGGGTAGGGGATGGAACAGGAGTCCTCACCTCACCAAAGCTTGTCAACCCGCTGACGTTGGTGTAGACGTGGTATTTAAACTTGGTGGAGCTCTCTGCCCTGCAGGATGGCCATGGGAGGGCAATCTAGCGGGCCATACCTTGGCCATCAGAGCCTGGGTGCTCTCAGTCCCTCTGTCCATCCAGACTACCTCCACTGGGCCCAGGTCAGCTGCTCTCTAGGAGTGTGAGACCTACTGGGAGTCCAGCCTCCCTCTCTGGACCCCTCTGTCCTCACTTCTCTGGCAGTTTCCCCACCATGCCATCTAGCATTCCACCCTGGCCAGGTGCTATGCTCACCAGGGTGTGCTGCAGGTGTGGGTGAGCGTCAGGTAGCGCACTCCCAGCAGATAAAAACTGCGCAGCACAGAGAGGCTGCTGTCCAGTGAATGACCGCCCTCCACGCCAATGAGGCAAGCCAGCTTTTGAGTGCTACTCAGACCTAGAAGAGGGTAGATAATCAAGTGGTCAGAGCCTAGGGCCAGAACTACCAGAGTGAGTCCCTGACTATCCCCCCATTCACCAGCCCACCTTTGGTTGAGGTCACAAGCTCCAGTTCAGAGTAGGAGGCACACATGCGATGAATGAGGTCAATCTGTTCGAGAGTGAGGCGCAGGGCATCCTGGCCCTGGGTCTGGCATGGAACGTAGGCTGTCCAGAACTAGAGGTAAACCCAGGGTCCAGAATGAGATCAGGGTGGTCTCCAATGCCCTTGACCTGCCACTCCTCCTCAGCCCCCAAGGTACTCATTTGTGTCACTAGCCCCATGTGAGGCACAGCAAGACCCCATGACTTGGGGTCATTGGGGTATCTTGATGACTATTAAGCTTACTGCCAGCAGCCAATCTGTGGACTCATGACAGGTCATCCCCTGCTGTTTGTCCATGTGCTGCTATATGAATGCCCCAAGGCCAGTCCACCATGTTCTTTGTGGTTCAAGCAGCCCCCACACTCACCAGGGATCTTCTGGTCACTTTGTGTGTGTCTCCACAGAACCTGGGCACCCATGTGGCTGGCCTGTCTTGGCCTCCAACACCCCACGCTCCAGCAGCCACAGGATGGCACATTTTATGTCCTGTGATACCTAGTCACCCAGAGGCCTGCCTACCCAGGTTTCTGTGGCCCCAACATTTCTCAGCAGCCATGCTGTGGCACCCTGTGTGTCCCTGTGGTACCTGAGCACCCACGACGCCATCCTTAAGCTTGTCCAGGCTGGTCTGGCTGCGACTGAAATTACGCAGGTTAACATCTTGTAGCCTGTTCTGGAAGAGCTGTTTCAGGAGCAGGGGCAGGTGGTTGTGGCTGGGGGTGTCAAGACAAGGTTAGAGTGGGTACACAGCCTCCAGGTCAGGCAGGACATGTCAACATGCCTGGGCCTGTCCTGTCCCACCCCACCTCCCCTCATCACACAGACAGTATGGTGACCTCCTGAGGCACAGCTTTGAGGGGTGGGGTCCACCAGGAATGGGGTAATGGGAGGAAGGGGCCTATGGAGGAGAGAGTGCATCAAGGGGTGATATGAGGGTGTCTCCTCACTAGCCCTGCACACTCAGGACCCCCTTCCCTACCTACGGCTGAGTTCGGCCCCCACCGGCCCCCACACCGCACCTACGTACCCATCCACCAGCGGGAAGTCCTGCATCAGGGCACACGCGCGCTCCCACAGACTCGGGGCGCTGGGAGTGCCTGGCGTGGTCCGGGCGCTGGGGGAGCCTGGTGTGGTTGGGGCGCTAGGGGAGTCCAGCGCTGTCGGGGCACTAGGGGCTCCCGGCGCTGTCGGGGCGTTGGGAGCGCCCGGCGTGGTCTGAGCGTGGGTTACCGGCCAGGGCAGCAGGGGCAGCAGGGGGAGCAGGAGCAGCAGACGCAGCAGAGGCCGCTGGCCGAGCGCGCGGGGACCCTCGAGGCCCTCTGGCCGCATGCTTCACAGGGCTGGGCAACCGGCTAGAGGGGTCAGTCTCGAGGGCCTGAGAGGGGCGGGCAAGGGGCAGAGTGGGACGATGGGGTCCCGACAGTCGATTTAGGTGACCTAGAGGCGCAGCCTCGTGAGGCAGCTGGAGGCAGGACGCTGCGACAGACCAGCAGGGATCCGCAACGCCGCGGCGCAGCACGGCCGCCAGGAGGCGACACAGCCCTCCCGCCCCCCAACAGGAGGGCGCCCCAGTGTGCTGAGCCGGCCTCTGCGGGAAGCGCTAGCGACGCATCACCGGCTCCCTCTGTCCCTGCTCCTAGCCCTGCACCTACCGCTCCTCCGGGCTCCGTAGACCGACAGACAGCCTGGGGAAGGAGGGCACTGGGGGAACTGGGAGGGACCCAGAAAGCTGCTGCTGCTTCTTTTTTTTCTCCCCAAATCCCCCCAGTATATAGTGGTATATTTTTTTTACTTGTGGGTCCTTCTAGTTGTGTAGGAAGCTTTTTAATCTCACGCCTAGCCAGACAGGTCGCAGGTCCATGTGGGGTTTTACTTACAGGGATGTGCCCCGCCTTCCAACTGGTCAAATGTTCCATGAAATTCTAAGCCCCGACTCAGAAGAGTGAATTAGATCTTAGTGTATGTTTTGACTGACAGAAAAAAGATTCTTTCTCTATTTTTTAAGAAAAATGAAAATTTAAAGGGCTGCCCCGTGGCCGAGTGGTTAAGTTCGTGTGCTCGGCTTCCAGAGCCCAGAGTTTCACCAGTTTGGATCCTGAGCACAGACCTGGCACGGCTGATCAAGCCATGCTGAGGTGGCGTCCCACCAGCACAACAAGAAGGACCTACAAGTACAATATACAACTATGTAGTGGGGGGTTTTGGGGAGAAGAAGAAGAAGAAAAAGAAGATTAGCAACAGATGTTGGCTCAGGTGCCAATCTTTAAAAAAAATAAAATGAAATTTAAGAAAAATATTTATGGGAGACTATTTTATTTTAGCATCTAGTATTGAAATTTCCTTCTGTACATATGTTGATATACCCACAAAAAAAAAGACTAGAGGGATATACATACTAACATTAGTTAATAGTAGCCATCTTGGGAAGGGGGTTACCTGCTACCTGGTCAATGTCTCTTTCTGTAATATGATCATCCTGGCTGAGGGAAGTTGTGGGTAGTGCTAGTGAGGGCTGGCCACAGTGCTAAGAGGTTAGTGAAGGCACCAGAGCAGTACCTGAGGCTTGGGAGGATGGGACCTGGATTGGGCAGGGGAGTGGAGAAGGGATCCCAGGTTGGCCAATACGGCAAGGTTTGGGCAGTACAACTGTACTGTGGGGGAGGAGCTGGAAGATCCTTTTAGGAATAGAGTAGGGGGACAAGGTCAGGTTAGGGTCCCTGGGGCTAAGAGCATGAGGGGCCTTGTTTGACACATGACTTCACCTGGGGCAGAAGTCTTCCTTCAAGACAAGATGGTTTCCAGGCTGATGAGAGGTCTGGATAGTATAATTCATAGTTTTTCTACAGAAAAAGCCCTGATTTAGGGATAACTGATCTCAGAACTGCATTTTGGTGGCATCTGAGCCTCCTGGGTCTGCACCAGGTCCTACTAGGCTGAGAGGGGCCAACAACACAGACTGAAATCTGAGTTGTTTCCCTTTGGCATCTCCATCTGTCTCCTAGGCTCCTTGATAAGTGGGCCTCCCCTCTGAACACTAGAACAAGGGCCTTGGCCTCTGGTGACCCCTGCCCCCTGTCCACTGATGCCCCCTTCTCATGCCTTGGGATTAAGGATCAAGTCTGAACCAGCTGCCTCCAGCTTTGGCTTTCTCAGGAATGGCACAGAGAGAGAGAGAGGGAGGGAGAGGGAGGAGAGAATGTTTATTCCGGTCTCTTATATATCTGAGCCAACCTGCCATGGAGTTCTTCATTTAAGTGATGTTAAATAACATAATGAATGGTGACTTCGCTAATAGTTTATCAAAAGTGCAGAAGCATTGCACATACAGCTATTTTTCATATTAGTCTTAGATGAAAGGAGAGGGCATAATGTTTGTAGTTAATTTTTAAAATATTATCCTATAATACATAATCCTAGTTTCAAATATCTGGTTTTGGTTGACTAAATAAATCAAAGTTACAGTCCTCCTGACAACAACCAGAAAAGTTGGGCAAAACATAAAAAGGATCTTCTTGAAGGCATCAGGGAATTAACAAGATACTGAAAAATTACTTCCCAAGGATCCAGGGAGGGTGGAAACCCAGAGATGGGCCTGGCCTTTGGGCTATTTCTTCCCCTAGGGGCTTGTGGAGCTAGGGAGACAAATTAGCGTCCAGGGCCCACCAATGTAAGGGAAAAACCTGATGAACTTAGTTTTGAGTTGGAAAGAAAAGAATACACCCTAGGAGAAAGAGTGAATTAAGCCTGCAGCAATCCTGGTTATTAAGCAATTGTCTCTCAACTCCAGATCCCCAGCCTTCCAGTCTCTGCTTTGTGAGGCTGGGGCTCCAATTCTTGAAACTACATTTCCTAGACGCCTAGCTGGCTTCCTGTTAGATTCTGCCAATAAGAGTTGCTAGAGGGAAACTGAAAAGCAAGAGGAGAAAAGAGGAGTGTTTTTCCTGTTTTTGTTTTGTTTTTTGAGGAAGACTAGCCCTGAGTTAACATCCGCTGCCAAACCTCCTCTTTTTGCTGAGGAAGATAGGCCCTGAGCTAACATCTGTGCCCATCTTCCTCTATTTTATATGTGGCACACCTGCCACAGCATGGCTTGATAAGCACTGCATAGATCCACCCTGTGTTCCAAACCACGAACCCCAGGCCAAAGCAGAGCGCCTGAGCTTAACTGCTCCGCCATCTGGCCGCCTCCGTGTTTTTCTTGTTCTTATCAGTGCTGCTCCATAGTGGCAGTTGGCTAACTTCTCTAACTTCTTCTGGCTGTCATAGAGAGGCCTTGTCATGGCCATTTAGAACACCTGCACCAGCTGAGCAGAGCCCTGTTCTCAGAAGTCTGAGCCTCAGCAACACAGGGCCTTCCTCTCGGCTCCTATGTTGTAGTAACCCCTTCCTCTTCCCTTTTTTTCCTAAATGGACCCTGAACTGGATCAGCTCACCTTGGAAGGATCTGAAGTGGGATTAAGGTGATCTCAGAGTGCTTCTAAATCGATCCAGAAGGAGTCAAGAAAGGAGGGAAGAGGTGAAATGAATAAAAAGCAACATTAGAACTTTCTGAGTAACTGTGCTGAGCCCAGCCAACTTGGAGCCTGAGGCAAGGGGAAAAATGTGTGCTCCTATATACATTTTTAATGTATTTTTTAATGGTTAACTTTTCTAGAACATTAAAATAGCTGAAGAATATTAAAGACCTGAAAAGCAGGTGTATTAAAACTCACATTATTTTATGCTTCCATATTTTATTTATACTCAAACCAGAATTATAATTTTACTTTCCTGCTTTGATGGAAGCAAACTCATGAATAATATTTTCAAAACCTACTTCTTTGCTTAGCTCATTTTCTATTGAGAGATTGCATGTTTGACAATTTCTCTTGAGCAAGTGATCTTAAATAATTTTTAAATAACTGCAACTTACTGAAAACTGTTTTACAGGATGCCACGTGACTGGCATAGTTAAATTTTTTTTCAAGGCTATTTCCAAATTGGGTAAGATTCCACTAAGTAAAATTCATGAACCAATTTTAGAGGATCCAAACACAATGCTGATTTTATATTACAAAGCATCAATATTGCCTGTTTCTTAAAACTATTTCAGATGGAATTTCTACAGGACTTAAAGTTTCAGAATATGTAAGAGCAAAGTCAGTGGCTCCTTTTGACAAATCAGATATATTCATAGAACATAACTTTTCTCCAGTTAAAAATTCAACATCTAGGGGCCAGCTGGTGGTGTAGTGATTAATTTTTGTGCTCCACTTCAGCGGCCTGGGGTTCACAGGATCAGATCCCTGGCATGGACCTACACACTACTTGTCAAGTCGTGCTGTGGCGGCATCCCACATACAAAAAATAGAGGAAGACTTACACAGATGTTAGCTCAGGGCCAGTCTTCCTCACCAAAAAAATTAATAAAAAATTTTAAAAATTCAACATCCGGACTCTTTGTTTAAATTTTCATACCTCCATTTCAAATGTGAAATTAAGAGGTCTATAATCCCCTTAATTTCTATTTGATATGCACTTTCTCCATAGTAATTGATATTCTCATTAGGTGATTTGTATATTTCCAATTTCTTCTGCTTTTATTGGTCTGAAAATGATTTATTTTCCTTCATTTTTGAAAAAGATTTTCACTGTGCACCAAATTCAACATTGGTAGTTACTTTCATTTATTAGGTTAAAGATATTTCACTGCATGCAGATTTCCATTATTTCTATTGAAAATTCCGTTGTCAGTTTTATTGTTGTTCCTCAAGTTAATGTGATTTTTAAAAACACAACTACTTTTAAGAAAACTTTTTGTCTTGGGCTCCTTTAAGTTTGATTTTTTTTTTAAAGATTTTATTTTTTTCCTTTTTCTCCCCAAGCCCCCCAGTGCATAGTTATATATTCTTCGCTGTGGGTCCTTCTAGTTGTGGCATGTGGGATGCCGCCTCAGCATGGTTTGATGAGCAGTGCCATGTCCGCGCCCAGGATTCGAACCAACCAAACACTGGGCCGCCAGCAGCAGAGCGCGCGAACTTAACCACTCGGGTACGGGGCCAGCCCCTAAGTTTGATTTTGAAATGCGCAGTTTGAGGTAATTATGAACAGTGCTGCTAAAAATATTATTTCCTATGCCTTTTAGGGAACGTAGGTATGCATTTCTCTTAGATGTATACTGGGGTGAAATTGCTCAGTCATGGATTTGCAAAGACTATTAGTATTAACTATTATTTTTATTAGCCATTATCTATTTTTATCATGTTATTTGTTATTATTGGCTATCATTATTAACTCAATGTATTAATTCTTAATATTGGCTATTATTAGTACAGTTGCTATTACTGTTAATGGCCTGGGGGTAAAATGGAGTGATTGTCTAAGTAGCCTGTGCCTCTCAGAGAGGAAGTCCCACAGAGGGATTGGGCCCACATCCAGGGCAGTCTAGCCATTGGAGGCCCAGGGTCCACTATGTGGCCTGACATTCTGGGCTCTGTCCAAACAGGAACAGAGATCATTTGTGATCCAGGCCGATTCCCTTCTTGGGAATTTGAACCAGAATTCCCTGAAAGATCCCCAGGTGGTAGTCAGTGGGTCAGGATATGGATTGAGGTAAGCTACTCAGAGGGAACCCAGAGCAGGGTCCATCTTCCTGCAGCCAGAGCTATCCACTGTCTTCTTCCACTGCTAGGCCCAACCACCTGGTCTTCCTCAGACCACTGCCAACAGGTCTTCTTGAGTAACTGGTGACTGAATTTCAGGGTCCCCCACCAACCCCAGCATTGTGAGCCTGCACCACCAGACCCCACTATGGAGAAGGACACTCATGCCTGGTTCCAGGTCTAAAATATTTATTTTTAGGTAATGTTCATGCCTGCACAACAGGGGAAATTTGTGGGGTGTCCATGGCTGCTAAAGTGACATCTGGCAGGATTAAATGGGTCACCAGAGGCACAGAATAAAGACTGAGAAGGCAGCAATAACTGTGAGGCCTGGGGCCATGTTGGCGGAGGATTTTGAGAATGACCACTTAGGTAATGACTTGGGTGTCCAATGCGTCGGAGCCTCGGTTAGTATCTGGTCTGGAGTCAGATGCTGTCTCTGATGCAGACGCGAGCGGCAAGAGCTGTTCAGCTGCTCATCTGGGAACTCGTCCTCCAAGGGCCTTTGCCCCTTGTCTTCCTCCCGCACCTGGAGGTGGCAGTTGGTGGTCAGCAGCTCTCGCAGCTCCCCCCAACACACCTGCTCAGATGCCTGAGCTACTGTTTTGCCCAGCCCAGCATACCTGTTCCACCTGTCTGAAGACCCGCAGCAGATTTCCACGAAGGACACCCTGAAGCTCTTCCTCACTCCAGCCCCGACTCAGCAACTCTTCTATCAGTACCGGGTATGTGGACACATCCTCCAGCCCCTGAGGGAAACTGTGTGGCCACCAGCCAGCCAGCTGTTAGGCCTCAGACCTGTTCCTTGGTCCTGACTCAGAACCACAGCTCTAGGTGTCCAGGGTCCACTGAACCCCAGCACTGGTCAGATGTGGGAAGTGGAGACTTGGAGAGAATAACTAAATGATTCTGAAGGCTCTTCATCCTTCAGAAGGAGGCCCCAACACCTCCTTGAATATTTGTCAAAACTCATTGAATTATGCCTTAAGATCTATTGTTTTCACAGAATGAAAAATATTCCTCCATTTATAAAAAGAGGAAATGCTTTTTAAGAACTGGGTTGACCCCTTCATGCACAGACCCAGTTGCAGGCAGAAAAGACAGTCACCCCACACTAGACCTTGAAAAGTGTCTGCTCAGAGGCAGTGGATCTGCTGGCACTGGGAGTGGGTGTACCTGCTGGGCAGATGAGCTCTGTCTGATGGTTTAGCCAAATATGATGATCTAGAGTGGGGCCAATGGGCCACAGACAGACGGCAGAGCCCAGGAAATGGACTCTGGGAGTGGGCAGATGCCAGGTGGGCCAGTAGACCCGAGGCTGTGGTCAAGGCCTAAAGGCCATGAGGATCACAATGTGGTGGGCATAGTGACTGTGAAGGTCCCACTGCTGCACAGCCAGCTCCAGACAAGCCACAAGGAGAAGCACTTACTGGCTGGTCCCATCATAATCTCCGCCAATCCCAATGAACTTGGATCCAATGACTCCCCTGATGTGGTCGAAGTGATCTGGGAGATGGAGAGTTTGCTGTGTGGGGCTTGCAGGGCAGGGAGGGGTAAGAGTGAGGACAGGGCTCTGCCGACTCCCTTTCTTGCAGCCTGTAGGCCATGCAAGGCAATTCCTTCATAGCCTGGCACCCAGTGTGCCAACTTGAGAGCCCTGAGGTTTAACCTCAGGTGATCTCAGCTGGCTCTGGATGGGACTTCAGATTTGCGGTGGACCCCAGAGCGACCCATTTGGACCATTTCCTATCCAGGATTCACCCTGTCTCCAGTTTCCTTGAAAATCCATGGGAGTTCCTTTCCATGGCTGTGGAGGATGAGAGAGGGACAAAGAGTACAACTGACAAAGACCCCAGAGACCTAAGGGGTTGCCCAGTCCCTTGGCCAGAGGCAGGGGCAGGGTGCTTTGGAAGCTCTGGCAGACACGCAGATGGTCGGCCCCCAGGCTCTATGTCTGACTGCCTCCCTTATACTCATCAGTATTGTAGTATTGACTCTCTGGCTCCAGTTCCACGTGGCACCAAGGTGCTGTGTACCACCCGTTATTGGGTTTGGGGGAGCTGTGCCTACTGCCAATGGATGGGTCAAACCACTGGAGCTGTTCTGAGGTCCTTCCACAGGGCTTCAGGTCCAAATCAGAGCAGTTCAGAGAGCCCAGGGTGGGGCTTACCTGCCACAGTGGACACATTAGCTTGCAGGTTGCACTGTAGCACCCCCACAGACAGGGACACCATCACAATGCCACCATTCTCCTTCTGCAAGAGTGGACAAATGGACACTCAGCTTGGCCCCCTAGTTCAACTACCTGCCTTTTCACCCTCTGGGCCCCTGTGAGGAAGGTGTTCATCCCTGGCTTTGTGGTCAGAAGAGACTTCACCTCTGGGTTTGTGTGAATGGAGGCTTCTCAGCGCTGGTTTGGGTGGTGTCTTGGCCCTGGGCTTGAGGGTTTAGAGGAGTATTTACCACCTAGAACCCCAGCTAGGGTTCAAGAGTTCAGGGGCTGTTAGACCATCTCTAACTGCGGGTTGTGGGGCAGATGTTTAGCCTGGGGTGTGAGGCAGTTGAAGGAGCTAGGGCTCAGATTCAAGCGCTCCTGGTTCAAACCTCTTGTTTTGGGTTCAAGAGCCTGGGCAGTCTCTCACCAGAAGCTGGAGGATATCATCGGGAACGTTCCGAGCGTTCTTGCACACACCTCGGGCAGCTGAGTGAGAGAAGATCACAGGTGCCTTTGACACTTTCAGAGCACGCAGTGCCACAGCGTCTGAGACATGGGACAAGTCTACCATCATGCCCAGGCGGTTCATTTCCACCACCACCTTCTGCAAGAACAGGTTGGGGAGAGTGCATCAGGGGTGCACATGTATGAGCATCTATTGTAGGGAAGAGGTGGAACATGTACATTCATGTAGGGCAGGGTATGAAACCGAGTGCTCACCTCACCAAAGCTGGTCAGCCCGGTGACATTGTTGTAGAAGGAGTGGATGCCCTTAGCTGAGCTCTCTGCCCTGCAGGATGGCCAGGAGGCAGTCTGACTGGTGGCCATGATTTGGCCACAAGAGCCTAGAGGCCCTACCAAATTGTCTATCCCTACAACCCCCTGGAGCAAGAGCAGAGCCCCAAGCTGGGCTGTGCCTGGCAGTAGGAAGGCCCTCCTGGGGATCCAGTCTTGCTCTGCAAACCCAGCTCCCCTCCCCACTCCAGGGTCAGTGCCAGATCCTAGGGGTAAAGCTTGGTCTGAGCCCCAGTGTGATCCTGGGCAGAACCCTGCATCAGTGGGCCCATACCACCTGCACTGTGCTCACCAGGGCGTGTTGCAGGTGTGGGTGAGTGTCAGGTAGCGCACACCCAGCAGATAGAAGGTACGCAAGATGGAGAGGCTACTATCCAGTGAGTGGCCCCCCTCCACACCAATGAGGCAAGCCAACTTTCGGGTACTGTTCAGACCTGGGAGCAGGTAGGTCAGGTGATCACTTTCAGGGGCTAGGGTAGCTCAGTCAAGTCCCTAATACCTCCCGCCAGCCCGTCTACCTCTAGCCGAGGTCACCAGCTCCAGCTCAGAATAGGAGGCACACATACGGTGGATGAGGTCAATTTGCTCCAGGGTGAGGCGCACTGCATCTTTTTCCTGGGTCTCGCATGGGACGTAGGCTGACCAGAACTTGGGAAAGGACAGCGGTTGGCTTGGGCAGGGGCTGCTTTGGAGCCCCTCCTTTCATAGTCCCCACAGCTAGCACAGCACCCAGTGGCCCAGAAGTCACATGTAATGCTCAGCTTGTTCCATGGTAGCTGGATGCCCACCAAGCTGGCTTACTGTGGCTCCTGCAGCCCCCAGGGCCCATATCATGGCACTTTTTGGGTCACTATGGTAACTGAGTTTCCATACGACTAATGTTGTGGTCTCTAGGGCCCCCACATTCCCCCACATTTCTCAGCAGCCATGCTGTGGCAACCTATGGGTCCCTGTGGTACCTGGGCACCCACGAGACCATCTCTAAGCCTGTCCAAGCTGGTCTGGCCATGGCTGAAATTGTGCAGATTAACATCCTGCAGTCCGTTGTGGTAAAACCGTCTCAGGATCAAGGGCATATCGTTGTGGCTGGAGGGAGATCAAGGTGGGGTCAGGTCAGGGGCAAATGGGTGGGCTCCTTAGGCCTTAAGGTCAGGCAGGATATGTTGCCTGGCCTGGGGAAGCTGGGGGGTGCCCCACCCCACACTGTCACACAGACTATACTAGGATCCCCTGAGGCCTTGGCGGAGGGGGTTCTTACCAGGGAGGGGGTGACAGAAAAAGGGAAAGGGCACCCATGGATGATGAGAGAAGCCATCCAGGGCTGGTGTGAGGGAGCATCTTCACTAGGCCTCCAAGCTCAGGACCTCCTGCCCAGGGGTGAGCTCAGGTCCCCCGACCCAACCTACGCACCCGTCCACGAGTGGGAAGTTCCTCATCAGGGCCCGTGCGCGCTCCCGCAGACTTGGGGCGCTGGGGGCGCCCGGCGACGTCTGAGCGCGGGTTACTGGCCTTGGCAGCAGCGACAGCAAGAGCAGCAGACGCAGCAGAGGCCGCCAGCTGAGTGCGCGGGGACCCTCGAGGCCCGCGGGTGGCATGCTGTGCAGAGTTGGGCAGGCCAGCAGGGACCGGTCTCGAGAGCCTGAGAGGGGCGGGCGAGGGGCTGATGGCGACGTTGGGGTCCCGACCGTCGTCTCAGGCCACCTGGCGGCGCAGCCTCGCGGGAGAGAGATGGAGTCACAGGACCGTATGACTCGTACTGGGACGGCCGCGATGCCGCGTGGCTGCCGGAGGGCAGGGCGGGGCACGGCCCTCGGCCCTCCCGTCCCCAGCCCCTAAGCCACCCCGGGGGACTGGGCCGGCCTCTGCCGTGTGTGCCCAATCGCCTCCCACCGCAGGCTCTCTCCGCCCCTGCCCCTCTCCCCACCCCCACTGCTCCGAGGGGGCAAACCCGGGTTGCTCTCCCCCTGCCCCCAGCCTTGCTGTCCAAGAAAGAGGGCCTGGGGTGCCTCTCCCAGAGAGTGGCCCTCTGCCCTGTGGCCTCTCCCAACCACGTCATGTCCCCATCTGCCTGCAGTCTCCCCCAGCCACCCTTAGAGCCAATGCAGATATCTCTGTGGCTTCAGTTCTTGGGGCTCCTGGTTTTCTGGTGCTGGGCCATGTGGGGTGAGTGTGGGGGAGGATATAGTCTCTGGATTGAGGGGTTAACCTTGTGAACTCTGGATTCAGGAAGGAGGCCTCTGTCCCTGAGCTTCTCTCTCCCCTACCTTCTGCCTCCTTGTCCATTCTCTGGGGACTCCAGCCAGGAACTGGCAACCATCAGGAGCCCCCCTCTCCTATCTTCCCCAGTCAGTTTTGGAAAAGTGCTCTCTCCTAAGGAGATGCTACATCTCTCCAAGGCCTGAATGGAGGGACCTTGGGGATGTGAACTGAGCAACCACCTGGGTTGGTTTCTACCCAACAGAGCAGGAACCCAGACACCAGGCTATTTGAGTGGAAGGAAATGAAGTAATTTCCAGGGTAACAGAGCCCCCGTGCCAGCAGCCTTTCCTGCTGGTCAGGATCCCTCCTACCTTAGTGTGGAAGTCCCTGCCTCGCTGAGGTCAGATCTATGGGTCCTAAGGAGGTCCTGGCACATGGGTTCTGCAGCTGCACCCGCCTTATCTTGTGGCTCCTGGGGCTCTAGCTTTCCCAGAAAACTTGAGGACTGAGTTCCTGTCCTTGCTCTGCAAGCCCCACCCCATTCCCAGCCTCAGGCCCTCACCCTATCTCCCCCTCCAGGCACCCCCCCCCCACACACACACACACACACACACACACATATGCACGCACGCACACGCGCACACAGGATGTGCTTTCTCACCAAAGCTCCACCACTGAGAGGCGTCATGGTCTGTGCCTAAACTCCTTCACCCCCACCCTCTCAAGGTTCTACAGTAAACCTTTGCACCTCCTGGAGCTGCTCCACCTTTAGAACATTTCCCAGGTGGCAGGAGTGACTGGCACAGGGGTAATAACCTAAGTCTGAGGACTGGAAACCCTAGATACCTTCCTAAAAAGGAAATAAGTAAAACTCTGCCAGAGGCACTAGAGGTCCTGGGCTACCCAGGAGGAGAAGAGTCCCAGCTTGTGTATATTTGAGGGATGGTGCATTTGATGTTGCCCCTAGCCTGCAGGCCAGGAAGAAGGGCAAACCAATGGTTCTGTGCTGGAGGTGGGTCTACTCCCTGTCTGCTGTAGCTGAAGGGTTTTCTAGGCAGCCCCACTGCAAAGCGTGAACCCCTTAAGGCTCTGCTTCAGAGAGTAGCAGGCTGTATCCCTGCCCTGATGGTTTGGGTGCCCAAACTCAGGCATGGCTCCCTTCCCTCCCCTGTCCCACCTCCCCCCGCTACTTGTCAGCAGACCCCACACCCACTCTCGCTGCGGAGTAGGGAGAGGGAAGAGAAACTCTTGGATCTGCTTGTTTCCAGCCCAAAAATGTGGGTTTAAGGGATAAACAACCTGTCTGTTCCACTCTTGATGGCCCCCAGGAAGTGGTGGATATAAAGAATAGGGAAGAGGTGGGCGGGAAGTCCAGACAAATAGCAGGTGCTAACAGCGAAATGAGAAGGGAGAATTTAGCTTTTTGAGGTTTTTCAGCTTTTCTCCAGGGCCCAGATGTCTAACACCCCAGGGGGAAACTCTACCCCAGCAGAGCCAGGCTGCGTTGAACCAGAGAAGGTGGACACTATCTCTGTAGAAGATTAGCTAGGCAGAAAATTTTCTTTAGCATTTGTTTTCGGTCATTAAATAGGCCAGCACTGCTAGCCATGGCCTTGAGGTGACCACACAAAGCCAATCACAAAAACACAAACATCCAGACCCTTATTCACCCAGGGGCATGTGAGCACTCACACCCAAGTGGCAAGCAGATTTTAGCTAACAGAGTGGCCTGTCCTCCCTTAAACTCATATGAGATCATCTCTGTGCCCTGCTCTGTGCAAGGGGAAACAAGCACACACTAGGGAAGTCTTGTCCTCTAGGAGCCTCAGTATCAGACAGACTTGGACATAAGGACAATTTTGGGGTAGAGGTTATGACAAAAGTTATCCAGATGTTGTTGGCAGTGGGCAGAAGTGGAAACAGGGTGGAGGCAGGGAAGCCCAGGGCCTGGCTCCAGAGCTGACCTTAATGTCATCTGTGATGCCTCCTGCCCTCTGCCCATCCCTCTCCTTTCAGGGCATCTCCAAATCCTGCTGGTTTAACCTCAAAACATCTCCCAGACATATCTCATCTCCGTTCCCACTGCCTTTTCCCCAGTACAGGCCACCTTCATCTCTCACCTCCTCCTACTCTCGCCTCCTCCAGTCCATTCCCCACAGAGCAGCCATACCTATCCCTCTTTGAAAAATTCTGATGTCATCCTCTTGCCTAAAGTTCTTCTGTGGCTTCTCATTGCTCTTAGGATATATCAAGATTCCTTTATTTGCCTTTCAAGTCCTGGGGAGTCTGCTCCCGCCAGCCTCTCCAGTCTTAGCAAATACCACAAACCCCCTTGCCCTCTCAATTCTGGCCACACAAGCCATGCTTCCTGCTGCCATAGGGCTTTGGCACATGCTGTCCTTTCAGCCTCCAGCTGGTGGGGCTGCTGAGGCAGGGCCAGTATGGAAATCTTGCCACCAGGGAGGGGTACATGAATGAGCCCCTTCTCTTCTAATCCCTCACCTATGTGGTGGTTACAGAAATCAAGACCTGCAGAGGAGGCAGTGGGAGAAACAGGCTTCTCCTGGGACCAAGCTTACTCTAGTGGCAGAGTCCCCCCCACCGCCCACACCCCCGATCTCCAGTGTATTGCAAGAAAACGCAGAGAGGAAGTCAGGCTGAGAGAGAGCCACACAGGCCACCTCACATGCTCAGAGTGCAGAGGTGGGGCAGAGGCAGCGGCTTCAGTATCCAGCATCATCCAGGTGATAGTCATCTGCATTCAGGGGTCCTTGGTCCTGGAGACTCATGCTGCCCCTGCTTCTTTCTGGGTGTTGTTCTGGTTCTACTGCCATGATGACTGACATAAGTAAATTCCCAAGAAACAACAATCTCCCCAGCCAGAAGACAGCCTGGCCACCATGGACACACATCCTCCAATCACAAATCTGAGGCTACCCTTCTTGAAGTCGCAAACAACTAGCGCATTATCCTTCCTCAAGAGGCAGCCATGGTTGATCTTGCTAGCAGAAGTGCAGTAACCACTAAGGCATCTTTGTCTCCTGCTTCCACCCAGACTTCTCCCTAATCCCCACCTTTCTCTTCCACATCCTTGCCAGCCTCTCCATCCAACATTCCTGGGGCTGCTTTTTGATGGAGAGGACTGATGACTTGGGTCCTCTTGCAGCAGGGCTCTGCCTGATTTTAGGCGGTTTGGAGGATCCAGTATGCAAGATCCCCAGAGCAAAGTCAAATGTGGTGTCTGACAGGCGTGAAGTGTCTGACTAGGCTGCTTTTAGGGATCAGATGTTCTGGTGACTTAGATGTGAAGCCCACAGGACTTGGGCCTCTTGTGCTGAGGTTGGTTTGCATGCTGTCCCATGTCCTTGAGGTAGTGCCATCAGCCAGGGGGAGGCTAGAGAGCCTGGGGTACAGGAGCTCAACCCAGGAAGGCCTTCCAGGGAGTCCCTGGGATTCAGATGGCACCTCTTGAACTGTGATATTCAGTTGCCTGGTGGGGGGTATATCATGAATAACTCTGCCAAATCCAAAGCCTCCTTGGTGATTTACCCTCTCTAAAAACAAGGACATGAGTGAGCCTCTTGGATTATCCAGGTTCAGGTTTTTCTGGGACCTCTTCTTCCCCCTCCCCCTCCTCCTTCTGGCAGCAATCTTTAGTGGTTGCCCCTGCTAAAGCTGGCAAGGGAACTCAATGAGACCATGACCACCGTATTCCAGCACCTGGCACCACACCTGCACACAGCGAGCACTCAACTGGTATTCATTGAAGAGTGAATCATAGGAGCTCAGGAGGCTGCTGCCTTCCCTTCCTTCACAGAACAAGGGCATGTGACAACAGTGACGACACATGAGAGCAGCCAAAGTTATGGTGTGTCCGGAGCTGTGCTGCCAGTTAGTAGCACATAGTCCGTTCAATCCTCATAATAGCCCACAAGGCAGGTTTTTACCAACCTCATTTTCTATGTGAGGAAATTGAGGTTCAGCTAGATCAACTTAACTTTCTTAACCAAGAGCTGGCAGGAGGAGCTGGAATCTGAAATGAAAATTCCCTTATCCCCAGATTTTTTGAGCTTTGCTCCCTCTAATTCTGTTTGCCCTCTGTGACCACCCCAGGTACAAAGCAGTTGCCCCAGCTATATGAATGCCCTTTCTTGGCCTCTGTACCTCTCTGTCTGGAGGCCTCCCTGAATCCAAATCTGGAATGCCAGGCAGGGGAATTCCTGAATTTGAGGGCAGCTTGTGAGGACAATGGGAGAGTTTGTGGAGGAGAAATGTACCTAATCTTCAGTGGTCTAGGGCTCTCTGGGACCCCAGGACAGACACACCAGAGTCTTCGTCTCTTTTGCCTCCTCCTCTGTGAGTGGTCCAGGCCCTGAGGGGACAGAATTTTGGAAAATGGCTACCAGCCACTTGGTAAGGCCTGCCCTGTCTGCTTCTGCATGGGCCCCCTCACCTTCTGTTCACTTCTGCCAGGGTCTCCAGGATTGGGCTAAACTGGCCCTATCTTCAGTAAGGGTTCATGGGACATAAGGAAGCCATCTGGGGAAGCCAGCAGTGGTAGGGAAACTAGCTCACTGGCCCTGGGACAGTACCTTCCTCGAACCTGGCTGAGGGGGAGGACAGGTGTGGGGAGACCAGCTGCTGGACTGGCAAATGATCACAGAGATGCCTTTCTAGCTAAGTCAGACAGGGGTTCCTTGGACTTCTTGACTTCCAGCTGCTGCTTCTCTCACCAGAAGAGGCCTCCAACCCCTTACATTCATCTGTTTGTCCAAATATCATTTACTGATCACCCACTGGTGCTGGCCCTTTGCTGGGGTCTGCAGTGAGGGGGCTGTATAAGTCTCCAGTTATCTGGACGTGCTGGCATAAATACACAGAAGTATGGGCTGTGGGGGCACCAGGTACTGGGAGTCAGACCTGACCAAACAAACGTTTATTCCACAGCATATGTGATTTCTCTTTTAGCCTCAAGTTCAGACTTGCTGTCTCTTTGCTCATCCTGGCCTGCTCATTTCCGAGGTCTATGGGATCTGTCTTCTGCAATCACATGCTGTGCACAGCACACCCTGCCCCAGAGCCCTCCATGCTTCCTGTTTTCATGCAGGAACACTGCCCTCCTCTGCCTGGCTTCCACGGCTCCCACAAGCTATTTTGCCCTGTGAAACTGACTACATGAGCCCTCACTGATTCCAAATATGACTGAACATCAAGATTCACATGAGAAACCTTTATTTTTATTTCTTTTAACTTATTAGGGAAAATTTCAGACATATAAAAAAGCAGAGCGAAGAGTATGTTGAAATCCTATGTACCCATCCCCCAGCTTCAACAATTATCAACTGATGGCCCATATTGTTTCATTTATATCTTACCCATCCCTTTCTACAGAATTTTTTTTTTTTCAGGAAGATTAGTCCTGAGCTAACATCTGCTGCCAATCCTCCTTTTTTTTTGCTGAGGAAGACTGGCCCTGAGCTAACATCCATGCCAATCTTCCTCTACTTTATATGTGGGACGTCTACCAAAGCATGCCTTGCCAAGCAGTGCCATGTCCACACCCGGGGTCTGAACTGGTGAACCCCGGGCCGCCAAAGCAGAATGTATAAACTTAACCCCTGTGCCACCGGGCTGGCCCTACAGAATATTTTAAAGCAAATTAGACATTTATTTCATCAATATTTAAGTTTGTATCTCTGAAAGATAAGGGCTCTTTTTAAAAGTCTGATCATGGCAGAGGCTCTGAATAGACATTTTTCTGAAGAAGACATACAGATGGCCAACAGGTACATGAAAAAGTGCTCAACATCACTAATCAACAGGGAAATGCAAATCAAAACCACAATAAGATCACCTCACACCTGTTAGAATGGCTATTATAAAAAAAATAAATAAAACAAGAAGTAACAAGTGTTGGTGAGGATGTAAAGAAAAGGGAACCCTGTGCACTGTTGGTGGGAAAGTAAAGGATGCAGCCACTATGGAAAGTAATTTGGAGGTTCCTCAAAAAGTTAAAAATAAAACTTTCATGTGATTAAGCAATTCCACTTCTAGGTATTTATCCAAAGAAAATGAAAACACTAACTTGAAAAGATATCCCCACATTCATTGCAGCATTACTTACAATAGCCAAGATACGGAAACAACCTAAGTGCCCATCAATGGATGAATGGATAAAGAAAATGGTATATATACCATAGAATATTATTCAGCCATAAAAAGAAGAAAATCTTTCAATTTGCAAAAACATGGATGGACCTGAAAGGCATTACGCTAAATGAAATAAGTCAGACAGAGAAAGACGAATACAGCATGATTTCACTTATATATGGAATCCAACAAAAAAGGAGCTTATAGATACAAAGAACAGATTGGTTAGAGGTGGGGGGTAGTGGTTGGGCAAAATGGGTTAAGGGGGTCAAAAAGTATAAAATTCCAGTCATAAAATAAATAAATCATGGGATGTAATGTAAAGCATGGTTACTATAGTTAATAATACTATATTGGATAGTTGAAAGTTGCTGAGAGTAAACCTTAAAAGTTCTCATCACAAGAAAAAAAATTTTATAACTATATATGATGACAAGTGTTAACTACACTTATTTTGGTGATAATTTCACAGTATATACAAATACTGAATCATTGTGTTGTACACCTGAAACTCACATAATGTTATATGTCCATTATACCTAAATAAAATATAATTAATTAATTAATCAAAGACAGATCACTTCACTACCATACTATTACGGCACTTAAAAAAGTAAAAAATATTTCCCTAATATCATAAATTATCTATCATGTTCAAATTTCCCTGATTGCCTAATTTTTAAACAATTGATTTGAAAGATAATGTAGATAAGACCCTCACATTACATTTGGTTCTTATCTCTCTTAATCCATGGGTTCTTCTTCCTTCTTTTTTCTTCCTTGAAATTTATTTGTTGAAAAAAATCATATCCTTTGAGCTTTAGAGTTTTCTATGTTTTGGAATTTGCTGATTTCATTCCATGTTGTCATTTCATATGTTCCTCTGTCCCTTGTATTTCCTATAAACTGGTAGTTATGGGAAGCTTCTAAAACTTCAGATTTCTGAGCATCATGGCAGAGTGAGCTGTTCCCTTAGTCTCTTAGTCTCCTAAGTTACAACTAAATGCACATTCATTAACCAATAGAGGATTCCTTACAAAGCACAATGTGACATCTGAGAGATCCATGCAACCATACATCTGAAGGTGGGGGTACTGGATTCCTGGGAAGCAGTGGAAGGAGGTGAGTGGATTCCCTCCAACTCCCAAGCAACAGAAATCTAGGTCACAAGTCCTCAAGCAGCAGCCAGTGTGTGACTGTAAGAGGATGTCAGGGAGCAGGCAGACCTGTGCAGGAATGCTTTCTCTTTTGGAGTGCAGCCCAGCCTGTGGGAATGCTCCACTCTGGCTGGTGCAGCTCAGCCACCACGTGGGTGCCCCCACCAAGTGCAGCAGCTCAGGCGAGCCACTTGTGAGCACAGAATAGGCTCATGCACACAAAAGAAAGCTCCCCTGCACCTTGCCTAGTGCAACAGCTCAGCCAGTCCCCAGCCAAGGCAGAGGTTCTGCATCAGAGTGGCTGTGCGCATATGTGTGTGACCCACCAAGAATCTGGGCCCAGTGGGCAAACACAGATGAACCCTATCAGCACAAAGGGTTCAGAAAACAAAGCTATTGCCCTCCCCTAGAAGTGGCAGGTGGAATCTGAGACCTGATACTATCACTATGCGCAGGCAAAAGATCACTTCATCAAACACCATGAAGAACTACATTAACACCCCAGAGCAGAAGAAAATTGACAAGTCCCCAGAAACCTCTGCTGAACTCACAGAAATTTCCAATCTAAATGACAGAGAATTCAAAATAGTTGTCATAAAGAAACTCAACAAGTTACAAGAAAACTCAGAAAGACAGTTCAATGAACTCAAGAATAAAATTAATGAGCAGAAGGAATTCTTCACCAAAGAGATTGAAACTCTAACAAAAAACAAACAAGAATTCTGGAGATGAAGAACATAATGAATGAGATAAAAAAAAAAAATCTAGAGGGGCTGGCCCTGTGGCTGAGTGGTTAAGTTTGTGCACTCTGCTTCAGCAGCCCAGCGTTTCGCCAGTTTGGATCCTGGGTGCAGACATGGCACTACTCATCAGGCCATGCTGAGTCAGCGTCCCACATGCCACAACTAAAAGGATCCACAACTAAAAATACACAGCTGTGTACCGGGGGACTTTGGGGAGAAAAAGGAAAAATTAAATCTTAAAAAAAAAAAATCTAGAAACTGTAAAAAAAAAAAACCCACAGAACTGACATTATGGAGGACAGAATTAGTAATTTAGAGGACAGAAATATAGAAATGCTTCAAGTGGAGGAGGAGAGAGAACTAAGACTTAAAAAAAATGAAGAAACTCTTCGAGAATTGTCCAACTCAATTAGGAAATAAAACATAAGGATTGTAAGTATTCTAGAGGGACAAAGGAGGAGAGAGCTTATTTAAAGAAATAATAGCTGAGAACTTTCCAAACCTGGGGAAGGAACTGGACTTACAAGTATATAAAGCCAATAGAACTCCTAATTACACCAATGCAAAAAGACCTTCTTCAAGGCATGTAAGAGTAAAACTGGCAAAAGTCAATGATATGGAAAAAATATTAAGGGCAGCAAGGAAGCAGAGAATAATCTACAAAGGAACCCCAAGCAGGCTTTCAATGGATTTCTCATAAGAAACCTTACAGTCTAGGAGAGATTGGAATGATATATTCAAAATACTGAAAGACAAAGACTTTCAGCCAAAAATATTCTATCCAGTGAAACCATCCTTCAAATATGACAGAGAAATAAAAACTTTCCCAGATAAGCAACATCTGGGAAAGTTCATCACCACTAGACCTCCCTTACAAGAAATGATCAAGGATGCCCTCATACCTGAAACAAGAAGGCAAAGGTTTACAAAGCCTTGACCAAGGAGATAAATAGACAAAATCAGAAAATTGCCCCCTCTATCAGAACAGGTTAGCAAACAATTATAACATAAAAGATAAAGGGAAGGAAAGCATAAAAATGACTATAAACACTTCATTTTGATCACAAACTCACAACACAAAACAGAATAATTTTTGACAACAATAACTTAGAAGAGGAAGAGGAAAGGGATGGAACCTGCCTAGGCTAATAGAGAAAAGAGGCTATCAGAAAATGGTCTATATAATCTATGAGATCTTTCATATAAACCTCATGGTAACCACTAAACAGAAAATCAGAGCAGTGACACAAATCATAAATAAAGAGAAAACTGAAAAAACATCAAAGGAAACCAACACAGTGAAATGGCAGTCAGAAATACAAAGGAAGAGAAAAAAGGGAAATATAGAACAACCAGAAAACAAGATACAAAATGGCAGTATTAAGCCCTCATATATCAATAATCACTCTAAATGGAAATTGATTGAATTCTCCAATCAAAAGACACAGAGTGGCTCAATGGATTAAAAAACAAGACCCAACATTATGTTGCCCCCAGGAAACACATCTTAGCTCTAAAGACCAACACAGGCTCAGAGTGAAGGAATGCAAGATGATACTCCAAGCAAATGGCAAGCAAAAGAAAGCAGGTGTTCCAAACTTATCTCAGACAAAGCAGACTTTGAGATAAAAAAGGCAATGAGAGACAAAGAGGGGCAGTATTTAATGATAAAAGGGACACTCCATCAAGAGGACATAACACTTATGAATATACATGCTCCTAACACAGGAGCAGCAAAGTATATAAAGCAACTATGAACAAACCTAAAGAGAGAAATTAACAGCAACACAATAATAGTAGGGGACCTCAACACCCCACTTACATCAATGGATAGATCATCCAGATAGAAAGCCAACAAGGAAATAGTGGACTTAAATGAAAACCTACACCAAATGGAGATATATATGTATATATATATAAGATTCCATCCAAAAGCAGCCAAATACATATTCTCCTCAAGTGCACATGGAACATCCTCAAAGATAGACCACATGTTGGGAAACAAGGCAAGCCTCAATAAAAGTAAGAAGACTGAAATCATATCAAGCATCTTTTCTGACTACAATACTATGAAACTAGAAATCAACTATAATAAAATAGCTGAGAAAGTCACACATCTTTGGAGACTAAACAACATTCTACTGAAAGACCATTGGATCAATGAAGAAATCAAATGAGAAATCAAAAAGTACCTGGAGACAAATGAAAATGAAAATACATCATATTGGCTTTTTTTTTTGAGGAAGATTAGTCCTGAGCTAACATCTGTGCCCATCTTACTCTACTTTATATGTGGGATGCCTGCCACAGCATGGCTTGACAAGTGGTGGTAGGTCCACACCTGGGATCCGACCAGCAAACCCTGGGCCACCAAAGTGGAATGTGCAAACTTAACTGCTGCACCACCGGGCTGGCCCTCATACCAACTCTTATGGGATGCAGCAAAAGCAGTTCTAAAAGGGAAATTCATAGCAATAAAGGCTCACTTGAACAAACAAGAAAAATCTCAAATGAGTAATCTTTCATTTTATTTATTTATTTATTTTTTTTTTTAAAAGATTTTATTTTTCCGTTTTCTCCCCAAAGTCCCCTGGTACATAGTTGTATATTTTCAGTTGTGGGTCCTTCTAGTTGTGGCACGTGGGATGCTGCCTCAGCATGGCTTGATGAGCGGTGCCATGTCCGCGCCCAGGATCCGAACTGGCAAAACCCTGGGCCACCAAAGTAGAGCACATGAACCCAACCACTCGGCCAGGGGGCTGGCCCCCATCAAATGAGTAATCTTAAACTACACCTAACAGATCTAGAAGAAGAAGAACAAAGCCCAAAGTGAGCAGAAAGAAGGAAATAATAAAAATTAGAGCAGAAATAAGTGAAATAGAGACAAAACAACCCCAAAAACCCTCCAGCCAAACAAACAAAAAAAACCAAAACCAGTAGAAAGGATCAGTGAAACTAAGGGCTGGTTCTTTGAGAAGATAAACAAAATTGACAAACCCTTAGCCAGACTCACTAAGAAAAAAAGAGAAAAGGCTCAAATAAATAAAATTAGAAATGAAAGAGAAGAAATTAAAAGGGATACCTCAGAAATACAAAGGATTATGAGAGAATTCTATGAAAAACTACATGCCAACAAATTGGATACCCTAGAAGAAATGGATAAATTCTTAAACTCATACAACCTCCCAAAACTGAATCAAGAAGAAATAGAGAATCTGAATAGACCGATCACAAGTAAAGAGACTGAAACAGTAATCAAAACTTCTCAAAAAACAAAAGTCCAGGACCAGATGGCTTCTGTGGAGAATTTTACCAAACATTCCAAGAAGATTTAATACCTATCCTTCTCAAACTATTCCAAAAAACTGAAGAAGACAGAATGCTTCCTAACTCGTTCTATGAGGCCAACATCACCCTGACACCAAAACCAGACAAGGACAACACAAAGAAGGACAATTACAAGCCAATATCGCTGATGACCATGGATGAAAAATCCTCAACAAAATATTGGCAAACCGAATACAGCAATACATTAAAAGGATCATACACCATGATCAAGTGGTATTTATACCAGGGACACAGGGATGGTTCAACATCCACAAATCAATCAATGTGATACATACACCACATTGACAAAATGAGGAATAAAAATCACATGATTATCTCAATAGATGCAGAGATAGCATTTGACAAGATCCAACATCCATTTATGATAAAAATGCTCAATAAAATGGGTATAGAAGGAAAGTACCTCAACATAACAAAGGCTATATATGATAAACCCACAGCCAACATCATACTTAACGGTAAAAACTGAAAGCCATCCCTCTGAGAACAGGAACAAGATAAGGGTACCCACTCTTGCCACTCCCATTCAACGTAGAGGTTAAGCCCAGAACAATTAGGCAAGAAAAAGAAATAAAAGGTATCCAAATTGGAAAGGAAGAAGTGAAGCTCCTGCTGTTTGCAGATGACATGATAGAAAACCCTATATATATACACAAACCTAAAGAAAACCCTAAAGAGTCCACCAGAAAACTAGGGTACAAAATCAACTTACAAAAATCAGTTGCCTTTCTATACACTAACAACAAACTAGCAGAAAGAGAACTCAAGAATACAATCCCACTTACAATGACAACATAAAGAATAAACTATCTAAGGATAAATTTAACCAAGGAGGTGAAAGACCTACAACCGAAACTGTACTGAAAGACTATGACTGAAAACTATAAGACATTATTGAAAGAAATTGAAGATGACGTAAAGAAATAGAAAGATATTCCATGATCATGGATTGGAAAAATAAACATAGTTAAAATGTCCATATTACCTAAAGCAATCTCCAGATTCAATGCAATCCCAATCAGAATCCAATGATATTCCTCACAGTTATAGAAAAAAGAATCCTAAATCTCATATGGAACAACAAAAGACCCCAGATAGCTAAAGCAATGCTGAGAAAAAAGAACAAAGCTGGAGGCATCACAATCCCTGACTTCAAAATATACTACAGGGGCCAGCTGGGTGGCATAGTGGTTAAGTTCACACACTCCACTTTGGTGACCTGGTGTTCACCCATTTGGATCCTGGGTGTGGACCTATACACCTCTCATCAAGCCATGCTGTGGCAGCGTCCCACACAGAAGAACCAGAAGGACTTACAACTAGGATATACAACTATGTACCAGGGCTTTGGGGAGAAAAAAAAAGAGGAAGATTGACAACAGATACTACTTCAGGGACAATCTTCCTAACCGAAAAAAAAGCATATATAAAAAGAAAAAAAAAAGAGTGGGCTTACCTCTGTGAAAAAAAAATATAGGAGCCGGCCTGGTGGCACAGTGGTTATGTTCGCTCATTCTGCTTCTCGGTGGCCTAGGGTTTGCTGGTTCGGATCCTGGATGTGGATATGGCACCTCTTGGCAAAAGCCATGCTGTGGTAGGCATCCCAAGTATAAAGCAGAGGAAGATGGGCATGATGTTAGGTCAGGGCCAGTCTTCCTCAGCAAAAAGAGGAGGATTTGCAGTAGTTAGCTTAGGGCTAATCTTCCTCAAAAAAAAATATATATATATATACATATACTACATACATATATATACATATACATACATACATATATATATATACACATACTACAAAGCTATAGTAATCAAAACGGCATGGTAATGGCACAAAAACAGAAACAGATCGAGGGAACAGAATTGAAAGCCCATCTACGACAGTTAATCTTTGATAAAGGAGCTAAGAACATACAATGGAGAAAGGGAAGTCTCTTCAATAAATGGTTTGGGAAAACTGGACAGGCACATGTAAAAGAATGAAAGTAGACCATTATTTCACACTATACACAAAAATTAACTCAAAATAGATGAAAGATTTGAACATAATACCTGAAACCATAAAACTCCTAGAAGAAAATATAGGCAGTACGCTCTTACCAGTCTTAGCAGCGTCTTTTCAAATACCACGTCTACTCAGGCAAGGGACACAAACAAAAAATTAACAAATGGCATTACATCAGACTAAAGAGCTTCTGGAAGGCAAAGGAAATCACAACCAAAATGAAAAGACAACCCACCAACTGGGAGAAAATATTTGCAAATCATATATCCAACAAGGGGTTAATCTCCAAAACATATAAAGAACTCATACAACTCAACAACAGAAAAACAAACAACCTGATCAAAAAATGGGCCGAGGATATGAACAGACATTTTTCCAAAGAAGATATACAGATGGCCAACAGGCACGTGAAAAGATGTTCAACATCTCTAATCAATAGGGAACTGCAAATTAAAACTACAATGAGAATGGCTATAATTACCATCAGAATAGCTATAATTACAAAGACAAAAAATGACAAACGCTAGAGATGATGTGGAGAAAAGGGAACACTCATACACTGCTGGTGGGAATGCAAACTGGTGCAACCACTATGGAAAACAGTACAGAGATTTCACAAAAAATTAAAAAGAGAAATATCACATGATCCAGCTATCCCACTATTGGGTATTTATCCAAAGAACTTGAAGTCAATGATCCAAAGAGATTTCTGCACCCCTGTGTTCACTGCAGCATTATACAGAATAGCTGATGCAGAAGTGGCTGGGTGTGCATTTCCAGGCTCTGCTTTCTTTTCTGACCCTTGGTGGCAGAGGAAGAGGAGAGAGGATTAAACTGTTTTACAAAACTGGCAAAATAAGCATATAGCATCCTCTGACTGTCTCCTAGGTTCCCAAGTGCCCATCAAGTGATAAACAGATAAAGAAGATGTGATATATATATATATATATATATAATGGAATACTATTCAGCCATAAAAAAGACAATGTCACCCTATTTGCAACAACACGGATGGACTTTGAGGGTATTATGATAAACGAAATAAGCTAGACAGAGAAAGACAAACACCACATGATTTCACTCATGTGGAAGATAAACAAACACATGGATAAAGAGAACAGATTAGTGGTTACGAGAGGGAAAGGGGGTTGGGAGGTGGGTTTAAGAGGTAAAGGGGCATATATATATGGTGATGGATAAAAATTAGGCTATTGGTGGTGAGCACGATGCAGTCTATACAGAAACTGATAAATAATAATGTACACCTGAAATTACACAATGTTGTAAACCATTATGGCCTCAATAATATAATTTTCAAAAATAATTAAAAAAATTAAATAGTCAAACAATAAAAAAAAAGAACATGGAATATCAGATTCTGAGAGAGAGGAAAAGTTGTTCTCTAGAAAGCTGATTGAAGGATCATATCAGATGTGGGTAAACAAACTTTTTGAGTAAGAAAAAAAAGAAACCTGCAGATTTCCAGACCCCACCCTAAAAACATATTCAGTGGGTGCTCGGGATCTCTAGTTGTCCTAGAGCACCAGGTGAGTCTGTTTGCCTCATGTTTGGGATTTGCCAACCTATGTGACTCCCCCAGTAACCACAAGTCTGCCTCAGTCACACCAAGTCTCAGAGAGAGATTCTGAGGTTCTAATTTCCAGTAGTGGGCAGTGGGGGTCACTACAAAGAGGCGTTAGCTGTCTTTTGTGGGTTAACTAGACTCACCGAAGGAACTTTCTGGAAACCCCAGGGCCTGTGTCCCTCCTCTAACCCAGGTTAGGGAAAATTCTTGAGTTACCAGCACTTTCTCTGGCCTTGAGGGTGTGTGTCGGGGGAAGGAACCATGGTCTTGCTGCTGTGGCCCTGAGAACAAGCGTGCTGTCCACAGGTTGGGTGACTTCACCTGCGCCTGAGGGCTACGAGCTGCTGACAGTGCCCCCTTCTGTTCTGCGCTGATGAGGCAGATGAGCCTGGGATACAGGCCCAAACACTGTGCTCTTTCCTCTCTGCTGATTTTCTCCCACCCCGACTCCCCAGGAACAACTGTCCCCTTACCTGCTGAGAGAGGCATTCCACTGGGAACAGCCAGCAGCTCATTGCCGTGGCACACAGCACTCAGTGAGCTGTTTAGCATCTACATCAGATCACTTCACTACCCTGTTCAAATCCCTCCCATGACTTCCCGTCCATTTAAGACAGGATGCTCTCCTCACCATAGCCAAGGCCTGCTATGGTCCAGCCCACGCCTACTTCTCCAACCACATCTTTCATCCTTCTCTATCTTTCCTCACCAGCCCGACTGCTGGTCCTAGAACAAGCCAGCCTCATTCTTAGCTCAGTGTCTTTGCACTTGCCATTTTCTCCTCCAGGAATACTCTTCCTCCAGCTGCTCACATGACTCCCTCACTCACATCTCCACTGAAATGTCACCTCCTCAGAGAAGCCTTTCCTGACTACCTTGTGTACTACAGCACCCCTTCATCACTCCATCCTCTTATCCTATTTTACTTTTCTTTCTAGCAATTATAATTACTTGAAATTATATTGTTCACTTGTTTCTTCCTTTAGTTTGTGGGTGCCTTAGGAGAGGGGCTTTGATCATCTCATTCACTGAAATATCCCAAGACACCAGCACAGTGGCTGTGAGGTAACAGGTGCTCAATAAATATTTGTTAAATAAATGGATGGATGGATGGGTGGATTAGTAGATGTAACAGCATCTTCTCAGTTCTGCCTCTCCTCTCCTTTCACACACACACACACACACACACACTTGCACATACAGAGGGAAGTACTCATCAGGCTCTGCATTTCTTAAAGAATGGGCTTGTGTCCTGCCTGAATTTGCATAGCCACATAGTGAGAAGCTGCACCCAAGGGCCCGTTTTAGAGGCAGAAGGTCTTAGAGGACCAGGTACCACATGTGGGAATGCACTTGAAGGGAACAGGGAGGTTTGGGGCCTGGCCTTGGACAAGCTGGATTTCAAGTCACACACTGTTACAGAAAATCATTTTATTGAACAGAAAGGGCTGGGAATAAAGGAGCATGTGAGCCTCAGGGGAGATGCTGCTTGCCTCTTCATCCTGTTCCTGCTCCAGGGAGCAGGTCTTCCTGGGTCTCTTTATTCTGCCTCCTGAGACCCCAGGCAGGAGGCTCCCTGGGTAGCCACAGATTGCTTCTTTCAGATTCAAAAAGCCCAGCTCCTCCTGGTTTTTGCTGGTAGCTGCTGGCAATGAGTCATGCAGGAGTCCATCTGGTAGACTGGGCCCCAGATAAAGCTGCCCTGCACCGTCTCTCTGCTCCTGCATCCTCCTTGGCTCACAGAGTGCAGACTTTTCTTTCTTCTGCCCAAAAAGGGACTCTAGAGGATGGAGCAGAGGAATAGCAGGTTTTCTTCCAGGCCAGCTTCAGTCCTGGGATGCTCAGAGCAGCCTCTCATTTCAAACCTCAGTTGCTGAGGCTCCTTGCCCATGGCCAGTTAGTATGGAAGGAGGCTCCTGGCGGAGAAAGGCTCAGACAGAATGGCTCAGGTTCTAACCTCCCATGGTGGGCAGTGGGGCTCACGGCAGGAAGAAGCATTAGATGTCTCAGGCCGTTAAATGTTTGCCCTCTCTACAGACAGACTCAGCCAGCGAGCTTCCGTGAGGGCCACCTTCTGCCACCGTGCTGCAATCGCTGAATTTTGGGGGTGGGGCAACCTAGATCTTTGCCCGGCTCTGCCACAGCTCGCTGTCTCTTGGGCGTCTGCCTGGGGATTGGCTTCTCTGCTTCCACCTTTGCTGGGGTGGTAACAGGAGCATCCCCATAGGCCCTGCAGCCACCAACCAGGCAGTATGTCTCTCCATGCCAGCCCATCTGGGTTTCTCCACACCCTCGGTAGGGGACATGGTATAGACAAGGTGTAGGAGGAGTAGTGGGAGCCACTGCTGGAAAGAAAATCACAACTGATCAGTCACTTCTGCTGGACACAGTGTCCTGCCAGGACCTCCCCTCTCTCACGTCTCTCTCAGCTTCTGGTTGAAAGCCCTTTAATCTGCTTGGCATCCAAAACACAGCCTTGACCCATCACCTCTGAGTCCCCTATAGAAGGGATGTCGGCGGCAAAAGCAATTCCCTGGAGCCTATGGCAGCAGCAGACCAGGAAATCTCTTCCCCATTCCTAGAGAAAACTGTAGAACCCGAAAATAATTGCAATGAGGATCCCCTCCATCTCTCCCTTCCACAACAGAGAAAACATTTCTTAAGCTCTGTCACTTCTGAGGCTTTCATGGAAATGCCTTTCAAATTTTAGAAAAAATAATCTAATTTTAATCGGTTAAGAACCCCTTTCACCTTGGCAACTCCTCTTGGGCCTCGTTCATTCCACCTGTTTCAACCACACTGAACTGTAGCCCGCTGATACTTTTATCTAGGTTAGAAAAATGGCCAACTACTGAGACAAGAGTGACCCGGAGGTTCAAAGCCAGAATCTGGCAACCAAGTCTAGGTTCACATCAGCCCAACCTCCTGGGACACCGTTTCCTCAGCCCTCCAGGCTCAGAATCACTTCATCACTCCCCTTGCCTCCTCTGTTCTTCCCATCAATGTGACACCACTCTTTCTCCCAGTACTCAGCAGCTCAGTATATGAGGGGACTCACGTGCATGTCTACATGACAGCACAGTGCAGGTGTCTGGGTTGGAAGGTGAGGTTCAAGAGGGGCTCTTCCTCAAACTGCTCCATTTATCGCTTGCCAACAAAAACGCACTTTTGCTAAGAGGCCAATCAGGAAAGGGTCTGAATGGAAGCATCTTGTAGCCCAAAGGGAAAGGCTACCTTTGTAAACCTTTCTGAACACTTGCCCAATGGTGACGTTTCACTGGTCCTCAGCAGTGAGCAGGAACAGTGTGGGTCCCTGAGGGGGCCCTGGGCCACAGGCATTACTTACAGCTGGGGATGTTCTGAGGTGTGGTGGGCAAGCCCAAAAGGAACATGTGGCAGCCAGGTGAGGTTGTGTGTACACCAATGCCTCTTACACAGATGTCCCCACTAGGCCTACTTGCTCCGTTGCCCTCCCAGGGGACAGAGGACAAGTTTGAGTTAATATAGAAGATCCAGTCAGACATTCTCTCTCAGGCAACCTAACAGATCAGTATCTGGTAGAGAACTAGTCGAGAAGTCTCCCCAAGAGCACCGCGTTTGCGTGGTTATCCTGCCATGGAAACTGTGGGGTTTGTGAGGTCATCACTACCCAGTGAGGTCACATAAGGAATCTGTGACTTGAGGGGCAGGCTTCAGGTTCCTGGGGTTTTGTGGAGGAGAGTAAGGTGGAGGCAGAGAGGCATCCTGCCTGGGCCCTCACACCTGGCCCTCCCCACTCATGCCCTAGTCAAGTAGCCACTCCCTGTGGAGGATACTTGTGGGCTGGCACAGCCTCAGGGACCACAGAAGGGCAAAAGAAACCCATATTCTGAGACTGGCTGGAGAGGCAAGATTAGCTTAAGAGACTGCTGGGTTGTGTGTCACTGATCCTAAGTATTCAACAGCTGGAGAGGCAGAGATTTGTGTGGATTGGAAATGAGAGAAGGCACCTGGATGGTGGGCCTGAAGGACAAGTGAGATTTCGACCCATGGAGAGGAGGGAAGATATTCCAGGTGGGAAGAATAAAAGCAAAGACTAGCTCTTCCTGACCTTGTCCCGCCCCAAATGTGAATTCATAGATCCCTCACATTTTCACAACTGAGGCCTCCAAAACCCGAGATGCTAAGGGGTCTACCCAAGGCTACACAGTAGTGGAGAGGTGTTCTGCTCCATGATAGGGCTCCATGTTGGGACTCTGGATTTGTAGCTGATAGGAACATGAGGGCAAGCTCATCACATTCCAGGGACATGGGGAGAGATGTTAAAGGTGCTCCAAAGCAAAATGAGGGTCTCGAATGATGTCGCAAAGTGGGAAGGATGGGTTCATTTAAATATGAAATTTAAAACAAATTCATGACAAAATGACATCATACAGAATGACAGCCTAATCATTACACTCCTCTCTCCCCCAAAAGGGCAAATAATGACAATCCCAATATCATAAACGAAAGAGACGTGGGCTCAGCTGGTGAAAAATCTGCTCAACACCGTGAAAAGGTCTTACTAAAAGCCGATTTGGTCCTACTCAGAGGAGGAGGAAAGAGACAACTCTGCTCTTAGCCTGATCAGGCCCATGGGAAGGAACTATATTTCAGGCAGCCTTTGATACAGTGTGGCCAAGAACTTCCCAGCAATGAGAACCTTCCTTAGGAGGAGGCTCCCTGTGGCTGACCTTGAATAAGCAAAGATGGGACATTTGTTGACTGGGGCTGTTGCAGAGGGGATGTGCCCAGGAGGTAGAGACTGTCCAGGCTACTATTTTAGAGGTTGGTCAATCCCAGTTGAGAAGCACCTTCTCTCCTAAGTTGCCTGATCAGTGTGGTACAGGATAGGACAGATGAAGTCAGGCCTAATTAGAACAGACTGCTTTTGGGGAGGGCTCTGGAGGAGGTTCATCCTGGCAGGTGGGCCAGCATGACACCCCTCAGATTCTCCAAGGCTCCAGAGAGATTACTCGCCCGGGAGCACCCCTCTGCTTTGGTGGGGCTACTGAAACCTTATCTGGATCTGGCGGGGTCTCTGGGGAAGGCAGAACAGCATACACAAAAGGTTTATCAACTTAAGAGGGTTTGAGACTCACCTGGAGAGTACACAAAACAGCTTAAAATTACTCATACATGGATTCTTGGGCCAACCCTCAGAAAACTTATCCAGATCTGGAGTGGGGCTCAGAAATCTGCTGGGGCTGGCTGGCTGGCAGAGTGGTTAAGTTCACACGCTCTGCTTTGGTGGCCTGGGGTTCGTTGGTTCAGATCCCAGGCGTGGACCTCCACATTGCTCAAGACATGCTGTGGTGGCATCCCACATACAAAATAGAGGAAGACTGGCACAGATGTTAGCTCAGCGACAATCTTCCTCAAGCAAAAAGAGGAAGATTGGCAACAGATGTTAGCTCAGGACCAATCCCCCTTACCGGAAAAAAAAAATCTGCACTTTTAACAAGCTTCCTGGGCAGTTCTACCATCGTGGTCCAGGGAGAGCGTGACCAAATTATTCTGTAAAGTGGGTCACTTTTGAGAGTCAAAGCAGGCAATATTAAGAACTGAGTCAGGCATAGACGTAAAGAAGGAATATTCAAGGAAAACAGAGATGTAGTTCTGTGCATGTATCACATTTGAAAAAAGCTAGCATGGTAGCTAAGAACACAAACCTTGGTGTAGATAAGACCAGATTCTGTCCAACCTACTTGTCTGATTTTGAGCAAGTTCTTTGTCCCTCTGAGCTTCAGTTTCTTCATATGGAAAAGAGAGCTATGATTGTACATTTAGTACAATACTGTCTTCTGGCAAAGGCTGCCCTGGGCCCACTTCTGTTCTCTGAAACCTTACTGTCTTCTGTTTGCAAGTATTTTTAGGTTGTTTCGTAGAGCATTATATTTCGACTCTGACCTGTTCATTACTTTGGGCAAAACATATAATGCAGCAGAGACTGGAACCTAGAAGTCAGAGGATGCTACACGCTTATTTTGCCTGTTTTGTAAAACAGTTTAATCCTCTCTCCTCTTCCTCTGCCACCAAGGGACAGAAAAGAAGGCAGAGCCTGGAAATGCACACACAGCCACACTTCTGTGTCAGTCTGCCTTTTATTCTTCTGCCAGTACTTCTCAGAGAGATTTCAGCAAGAGTGCCCAAACCTGCCACGGGCACTGCTGGTGAAGAAAATTTCTCCCTACTGCTAGTTACTTCACCTTTCCCTTTTCCTGGCAGCTTAGTGGATATTTTGGGGGCAGGAAATAAAATCTAAATATTTATAAGTGAAACCATCAGTTGAAAGAGCCTTTGTCCTAGGTGTGGTAGTTTGGAGTGTGAATCTTCTCAATCCAATGAATTCTGCCCCAGTGGTAACTATTATTAGGGGAGATCCATAAAAACATCATTTATTGTTAGAAATCATGACATAATGCAAGCCAAAATCTACTTTATTTTTCATGAGTCATAGGAAAGATGACAGAGAGCCATGCTCAGAAGTTCACCCTCCCGTGCTGGCCAGCAGCTTACCAGGCCTTTGGGGAGATGACTGGGCAGCCCAACACATCCTGCTGACAAGTGTACTCACCCACCCAGGGCTCAGGGAAAGATCTCTGTTACGGCATCATATTTAAGCCAGCTGTAATCAGGTTTGCTGGGGCAAAGGCTCTCTCACTGAGGACTCTAGTCCTGGAAGGCTTCTCCTCCGGCGAGCTGCCAGCTCAATCTTCTGAACCAGGCTCACATCCCAGGGATGGGTCACAAAGCTAATGACTGTTCCTGGCACGTCGCTTCCCACACGGCCCACCCTCCCCGCTCTGTGGATGTAGTCTTGCAAGGTGAGGGGGAAATCATAATTGACAACCAGCTCCACGTGGGTGCTGTCCAAGCCCCGAGAAGCTATGTCTGTGCAGAGAAGTATGTCTCGGGAGCCCTTTTGGAAGCGTTGGAAGATACCTGCCCTCATTGAGGCTGGCATTTGTCCCTGCAGCCTGAGGTGTTGGATTTTGTGGTCATCTAGAATATAGCCTAGCCAGTTCACAGTGCTGGAGCTATTACAGAATACCAGAACTGTTCCTGAGGGGCCAGTCCTATTTGCTTTGTCATGCTGCTTGAGGATCTGTACCAACTCAGTCACCTTCTCTGCTCCCTTCAGCCTCATAAATGTCTGTCTGACATGAGGCATGACACAGTGGAGCTTGGAGCTGGTGATAGTGGTTAGAGAGTCTGGGCTGGCAACTTTACTCAGCAGCTGGCTTACACCTTCGGGAAATGTGGCCCCCACCAGCACTAACTGAGCTTTGGGATTGAAGGGGTCTTTTAAATCAGCTGGGCCTTCCGCTATATGGCTCTTCTCCAAGATGTAGTCCACTAGTTCCAGGAAGCTTTCATCCAGCAGTGTGTCTACCTCATCCAACACCAAGAAGGAGAGCTGCTCCAGGCTGATCAGTTGTCTTTTCAGGGCCTTCCACAGAG
Source organism: Equus quagga (assembly GCF_021613505.1). Taxonomy (NCBI): domain Eukaryota; kingdom Metazoa; phylum Chordata; class Mammalia; order Perissodactyla; family Equidae; genus Equus; species Equus quagga. The sequence continues at coordinate 62,319,586 of NC_060279.1, forward strand.
CTCCCGGAGTGACCACTAGTACATCTGCTGGAGGTTGTTTGGACAGTTGCAGCTTGATTCTACTCATGCCATGTCCTCCCCCTAGCTCCCGCACCTGAAGGCCCAGGGAGCTGCCCAAGGGCTGGGCCACGGCACGGACCTGTTCGGCTAACTCTCGAGAAGGCACAAGGACCAGGCCTCGAGGAGCAGGGATACGCTGGGAGTCCAAGCGTGGCCGGCTCAAGAGCAGTTGAAGCAGAGGTAGTAGGTAGCTGAGGGTCTTGCCACTGCCAGTTTCTGCAGCGCAAAGGATGTGGCGGCCGCGAAGTAGTGAGGGGATGGTGCTCGACTGTACGGTTGTAGGCCGAACGACTTCGGGAGCAGCTTCCTGTAGCGCGTGCAGCAGGCGAGGCTCCAGACCCAGATCGGCAAAGCCGTCCTCAGATGATAGGTTCCGTAGCGCTGGTACTTCGTGTTGCGCGCGCTCGATGGAGAAGTGGTCCTGGCGGGCGCGCCGATTCTTCCAGCCACGCGAAGCGAGCGGCGCGCGCTCCCAACGGCCCAGCGTGAGGCGCGCCGGCTGGTTCAACTCCTGCCGCCGCGCCGAGATCAGCAGCGGGCCAGGTCGCACTAGCACCAGCCGCGGGGGACTCCGCCGCCCACTCTGCCGCAGTTCCTGCCGTCTCAGTAGAGCCCGCGGGATGCGCACCACCGGCAGGGGCTCGTCGGGACCGCGGACCGCCAGGTCCCGTCGAGGCGCCAGAAGCAACCGAGCTGCCAGCGACAAGAACCCCGGCGGCCGTGCCAAAGCCATATTCTCTTTGGTACAGGAGAGGCGCGCAACAGTTACGTCACGGGCGCGCCAAGGCCTCGTGGACGGTGGCTGGCGCGGCTCAGTAAGGCTTGCGGATTTGGCGAACCGTGAGGAAGAAGCGAGGACCTGTAGAATTCGACAGCGGCGAGGTCTGTAGTTCCAAACAGAGGATGGCGACGTCCAGATCCGGCTAGCCTTGGGGAAGGGCGCGCGATGGAGGCAGGACCGGGGTCCGCCAGTGCGCGCCGGTGGGGCCCTGGCCTTATGAACCAGGTCCGAGCCCTGCGTTTCTCCTTTGTTGCCGTCACCGCACCTGTGACGGCTTGTTCAGTGCCAGTCTCCCCATGTAAACTCTGAGGGTGCAGTGATGTTTTCCCAGATGTGGTCCCCGCGCAAGGTCTGGATTTAATAAGGGTTTGTTGAGAGTCTGAATGAATGATCAGGCCTAGGGGCCGAGACAAGGGCCAGCTGTCTTATATCTAGACTCAAACGACCCCTTTCCTGGCTAGCTGAGAGCCCAGAGGGCAAGCTTGTGGCCTTCCCTCTGTGTATTGGGAAGTAAGATCTTAAGGCTTTATTTCAAGCGGAGTGCTCTCTTCTTCACACTTTTTTCCTTCCTTTTCAGCCAAGGTTCACTGTCCATTCCCTTGTCACCTCTCCCAACTTCTCATCCTGAGCCCACCACTTTTGCAGCCTGCTCAGCTTCGCTGGCTTCCCACTAGTGAGTAGGGTCCTTCTACCCTACCAAGTGATCAGGTATGTGGCTTGTCTGACATAGCCCTGTCAGGCAGAATATTGTACTTGAATTCAGATGTTCAGGTTGCAAAAAAAACCACCCTGCACTGTTTGTACTTCTTGAACAGATCTAGAAAATGGGTGTCAGATCTTTTCTATAGTCCCCAGTACCTGGAGTGGGAGATAAGGTAAATGTGGATTAACCACCTGGGAAATTCTTGACATCTGGAGAAAGTGTTTTAGTTTCATTAAATACCATTAAAAAGATAAATACTTAGGGCCAGCCACGTGGCTAAGTGGTAAAGTTCCATGCTCTCCGCTTCGCTGGCCCCCGGTTTGCAGGTTGGGATCCCTGTGTGGACCTGCTCCACTCATCAGCCATAATGTGGAGGCATCCCACATACAAAGTAGAGGAAGATTGGCACAGACGTTAGCTCACTGCTAATCCTCCTCAAGCCAAAAAAAAAAAAAAAGAGGGTTGGCAATGGATGTTAGCTCAGGGTGAATGTTCCTTACAAAAAAAAAAAGATGAATACTTAAAAAATTTCAAATACTATTTTGATACACGAATAGACTTTCTGGACATTTAGCTCGTAAACCAGCAGAGGAGAGAGTTTTGAATAGTAATGGGTGAAGAGAGTCGTTGGATAGAGCAGTGGTTCTCAGATGAGGGTGATTTTGACCCCACCCTTCCCCACAGGACATTTGACAATGGCTGGAGACATTTTTAGTTTTCACATCTGGGGAGGTGCTACTGGCATCTAGTGGGTAGAGCCCAGGGATGCTGCTAAACATCGTACAATGCACAGGACAGCCGCCGCCCCCTGCCCAAGAATTACCTGGCCCAAATTGTCAGTAGTGTGCTGCTGAGAAACCCTGGTTAGAGGATGGGGACTGAGGAGAAGCTGAGGTTACCACATGTACTCTGACTTCGGGTAGGCACATTTGCCAGACTCTTGCACTGGCCCTGCCCCGTCCCCAGAATCTGTAGCAGGCACACTGATGCTGTTGCTTGTCATGCCCTTGGGCTCAGGAATGTTGGGGGGGTCCCTGAAAGTCATAAACACAGGAAGGAGTGATTCAAGAGGGTGAAGCTGGAGAAGGGAACTTTAGGGAGAACAAAGCGGTCCTCATTTATTTGGAGAATGGGCCAGATGGAAAAGAGATGAGGTGTGCTGTGCAGTGTACCATTCCAGAAGGCAGAACTGGGACGGATGGGTGACAGGGAGTCAGAATCTGAATTTGGTATAAAGAACTGCTATAGCAGCTAGAATTGCCCAGATCTGTTTTGAGAGTGCTGAGTTTTCTGTCATTCAAAAGTTCATACAGAGGCTGGATGACCACTGGTTGGTGATATGATAGAAGGGAATTGAGGTAAAGGATGCTCCAAGACTCTGTACTTCTATCTTACTCTTATGATTCTTTCCAAGAACTCAGGGCTCCTTCTTCTTTAGCTAAATAGCTCCTTGGACATCTGATTCGACAGGTTTCATCCATTTACATGTGCCACTATTTTTTCAGGTATAAAACGGAATTTCTTTGCACCAAGCCAGAACAAATACATTGAAGGCATTATCAGAAAAGAACAATACATAGGTATGTACTTGCATTGGGGTTTTGTTCAAATATTTGGGGCAGGGTAGCTGGTTAGTCGTTGCTTTCTAATGCTCAAGCCCTTACGATATGATTACCTCAAAATGTCATCGGCATTGGAGCCTGTTTCTGCCCATGGCCCCTAATTTCTTCTTGTCAGTTCATCAGATACTGCTTAAGGCCCCTCTCTTTTCCTCCTGCTCACAGCAGACAGTAAGCAACCTCTGGTTGTTGAGATACATGCTTTATAGTATAGTGCTTTAGAAATAGGAAAAGTTTACTTATTATGGAAAAAAGTATAAGCTTAACTTGATCGTATTTTTTCTCAGGGCTGCCACCACGGTAACTTATATTGCCTGGTTACCCTCTAAGTTTTAAAAAGAATTGTTCCTTGGATCTCAGGTGATAATGGTACATTCATTTGTTCATTTATTCACTCATTCGATAAATATTTTCTGAGCACCATGTATGTGCCAGGCAGTGGTCAAACAGTGAGCAAAACAGACAAAATTCCTGCCCTCATGGAGTTTACATCTGATTTAATTGGTTTGGGGTAAGGCCTGGACATTGGTATTTTTTTAAAAAACCTCTCCTATGGGATTCTAGCATATGGCTAGGTTTGAGAATCAGTGGGAGTTGAAAAGCATTGCAAAAATAGAAAGTGGCTATTAGTATTCCTTCACTATTCCTCCATTTTCCCGCCTGCATCAGAACTTTTGTGCAAGTGCTGGCCATTTTCTTTTCAGCCCTTTTCACTATATTGCCTAGACCATTCCACCCTCTTTCTAACCCAAGTCCCTACCTCCTTCCTGTCTTTCACCTTTCCGTCCATCATCGGTTGCCTGAGTGATCTTACTAAAGTACAGCCATGCCTGTGTCACCCCTTGACTCAAAAGCCATCAATGGATTCCCTTTGCCTACAGATTATCTCCTAATCACTGTCCAGAATCTGGCGCCAACTTTATCTCCTGCTGCTTTCTTACCTG